>NC_045772.1:37040256-37351089 GCF_008692025.1 Phocoena sinus | reverse complement strand
TCAGTGGGAAGCTTTTGAAGGGTCCTGAGCAGTGGAGATGTGATGTCCACCATTTTGAAACAGTGAATTTTCCTATGACTGTTTAACCTGTTAGTAGTCTAATTAAATGTAGGCTACATGAATGGCATTTTAAATTGTAATACATGGAATAGCAAGAGTAAGTTCATCCACACTGCAATAAAACAGTATAGAGTTTTTGGAGAAAAAACTGGAGGAATCAACAATCATTACATTACATGAAAAAAATAATTTTTAAAGGCAATATCAACTAAGGTCTGAGTTTTTTTATGAGAGGTTATTGATCTAAGACAGAGTTGAAGCCTCAGAAATTTAATGAAACCCTAGCCTGCTTATGATGTTCTTCTCTTTATCCCTATCTAAATGGAAGAGCAGCAAATTATTCTCTACAAATGTCTAGGTTTAGAAGGTCAAATTATTTCTTCAGGGAGTCACATCTCACAGGACTCTCTTGACACTGGTGAGAAGCAGGGATTGAAGAATGTCAGCCTCTATGTAGAGCCACACTTCACAAGTTTTCTGCTGGTAGACATAACCGAATTTCACTCTGTGCATTCGTTCTGCAATGTGCTTTCAATAAATGTCGCCATGTACTCAGGAAACAACTCTAAAATTAATCCCATCTGAGGTAATATGCCAGGATTGGGCAGGCTAAAGGCTCTCATAAAACCTTACATGATATTTAAGCCTCAGATGTGGCCATTCAGTGTAATTAGGAACTTGTTAGTTGGAGGAGTGTTTTGACTTTATGTGCAATGTATTTATATGTTGCTTTGGTCCAGAAAAGACTTTTAAGAAGATATACAATGAAAGACGTTATGCCATATAGCAAGGTAATATTAAATTCTAAAAAGAGAAGAAATACAAGGCAGAGAGAAAATAAGCATGGAAGTAAAATGGAGCCAGCATGAGCTTAATACAAAATAAATACCATTAACCTTTTGAAGGGTTCACAGGTTGGCTCCAAGCTTTCCAGAAGAATGGCATTTATTCAGTTACATTCTCAGTGTGTTAAGATAAAAACAACTAGTTTCTCAAGGAAAGCAATAACTCTTCCTGGTTCTGAGATCAGAGAAATTTATTCCATGGACCCTTTCAAAAGACCCTCTTTAATGCACTGAACGACATCCTCAATAACATTCTTACGGGAAATGTAAGCTTTGTGGCATTGTTTTTATAAGGAAATGGATGAATGAGACTTCTATATCTACACATGCTAAAATAATAACATTTCATATTTCTCAGTTTAAACTGCTTTTAGCATTGAGAATAAGCAATTGAGTAGTTTAGATTGAGGTTACTAGGGGTTGAAAATAATGTCTGCGAATGGGACTCAGTCTCTCTAAATGCTCTTTCTTTGGATGAACACTTAAGGAAAGAAAGGTGGAATGATGCAATCAAGTATTTCTTGAGTGGGACTGATTCTAAGGGAGGAACGGTTGGAGTGTGGAGGAGTGTGCAGGAGAGAACATTTACTTCTCTAAATTTCTATTATTGGTGGATGAGAAAGTCATGGATTTGAAACAGAGAACACAGAAAAGTGCCCTAAGGGTGCTTGAGGCCAACTACATTTCCCTCATAAAAGAGGTTCTGAATCAGAAAAAAACAAAAAAACACAAATTTTCATATATATTTTCTGGGTCAAGGACTCCTTTAAGATTCAGATGAAAACTTCACTGGGAAAAAAAAAAAAAACACATTCTAATGTAGCAAACATCAGCTCTCAGCCCATTCTAACCTTAGAAAAATTTTGATGATGAGGTTCTACAACAAGGGGAAAAAAGTTCCAGGCACTTTTATTTTCTCAGTTTGCCCATCTGCATTAAGAAGAGAGCTGGCAAGTTACAGGTACATACATGTGGAAAGTATTTTGTCTAAAGAAAAGAGTGTAAAAGTGACTATTAGTTTTAGAGTTGAAATGGTAACAGATATACAATGGTGGCAATAAGCCTGGGAAAGATCATTGGCAAAGACCAGAGGAAAAAAGAGTGTATCAATGGAAAGGCAGAAGGCATCCTTGGCAGTGACCATGACAGTGGTGCAGCGCAAGAGGGCAGAATTTTCCTCACCTGGTTGTCTTAAACCTTTGCCTTTGTGCAGCATTGCCAGGAATTCAAGTACTAGAAGGCACAGAGAATAAAGAGTCGGTGATGGAGTTATCCCATCTCACATCTGGGACTGCAGAATGAGCTAGAGCATTCTCCCTGTAGTATGTAAATAGAAAGGAAGGTGAGAATAATGAATCCTCTACTAAGATTAGTTAAATGGAAGAGTGCACACTTGAAGTCTTTAAACAAAAATCAACTTGTTAATGCCATCTATTGTGCTAGCCCAATAGGTTTTTGTAAAATTAGTTTTCAGTATGTAAAACTAATATCTATATAAATATGTACATTTCTGGCTTCTTAAAAAATATATATCAGATGACTTGACAATGGTGGACTCCAATTTCTCCAGGCAACAGTCATTCCCTCGCAAGCACCAAACTTTGTTTTTCCAGCACTGAGGCTCTTATCTTCAAGCTTGAGCATTGTTTCTTTCCAGTAGCCAGGTTGCCTACTTTGTTAATTTATATTACCTGCCTCACCTCTGTAGCGTTGAGTTTGTAATCCACTCCTCTCCACTCCTGAACTAATGTGTTACATTTTATTCATCTAATGTGGCAGCCATGAGGATGCACCTACAAACCTCCAATTCTAGGGAGCTTAATTGTCCACAGGTATCAACTGCTGCACTCTGAATCCACCACCATATCTTCACCAAGGCCATACTCCTTATTGGCTGCTCCCCACCAATGATTGAACACACCAGGAATCCTAAAATAGCTCCAGGACTCTCTAGTGATTTCGCTGAAGCTTCTGAACTTGCAGGGCAGACTAAGATACTTTCCCCTAACTTTCCTTTACTATGGGTCAGACTTGCCTCCCCCAACTTTCTCCAGCTCCCTCTCATTTTCTGTCTTAGAGGCATTTTCTCTAGTAAAACCCTTGCTTACTTAACGCATCTCAATGTCTGCTTCTTGGTGAACCTAGACTGATATAAGTGGTATCAGGAGTAGGGTGATGTAAGAAAGAAGGCAATAAGATTAGGATTTGGGACTGGCTCACCCACCACCCAAAAGGTGAAGAGAGTGTCATTGTGTCTGATAAATGGGACATGGCTAGTCACTGGCACAAAGTGTCAGTGTACTTGCTAGCAATTTTACCTGTAGTGACTGGAAAATTTAAAAAGAAAAAAGAAAACAGTCCCAATGGAGACTTTCACTTGGCAGGTGAAATTATGTAGGCATTTAAAAAACTGGGGGATTAGAGGATACCTAGAAAGGCAGTGGAGTTTACTGGGTACTGCTAAATTGTATCGATACCTTATGGAATGATAATGAGAGATTGAGGGCTATTTTTTTTTTTTTTCCCGGTATGCAAGTACGTTGTGGCCTCTCCTGTTGTGGAGCACAGGCTCCGGACGCGCAGGCTCAGCGGCCATGGCTCATGGGCCCAGCCGCTCTGTGGCATGTGGGATCCTCCCGGACCAGGGCACGAACCCGTGTCCCCTCCATCGGCAGGCAGACTCTCAACCACTACGCCAACAAGGAAGCCCCTTGAGGGCTATTTTTAAATTAATTTTTATTGGAGTATAGTTGATTTACAATTTTGTGTTAGTTTCTGCTGTACAACAAAGTGAATCAGTTACTATTCATATACATATATCCACTCTCTTTTAGATTTTATTCCCATATAGGTCATTACAGAGTACTGAATAGAGTTCCCTGTGCTATACAGTAGGTTCTTATTAGTTGGAGAGATTCAGGGCTATTGAAAAAGTAGTCAATGGCTAAATACTTGGGACAGAGAGCCACTGTGATAGAGCTTCTTATTACCTGCAGTAGAAGGACAGACATAGTAGACCATCTGGTTGAAGACTGTTGAAGTCACAAAGCCTCAGAGATATCTGAATGCTCAGTCAAGTCAAGTATGTTATACAAAGTTTAGGGCCTGGTAGAGAAAACCTGAGATGCTAAACTATGATTTGGGGACATTTGGATGGAGACTCTTGACCTTCTCAGACTCTCTGGTCTAGCAGAGAGGTGATCCACTCTTCCCTGGTAAAAGCTAACATTTCACTCTCCTGGAATATGCTGCAGGAGCCTCTCTCTCATGAAGTATCAAGTGTTCTTCCACCTCCACTCCTGGACACCAAGCTGATGACAAATGTTACATCCCAACATAATCCAACTGAGGATGTCCTCAGCCTGATAAGGAAGGATAGAAACTATATACATTAAGGAATTGCAAGATTTAGCAGGCATTTACCAGCAGGAGCCAGGGGTGATCCCGGGATTGCATTTTAAGAGTGCTTGGTCAAGAGTGCCAGAATGTAAGAGTGCATAAGGAAGAATTCATTGACTTGAGGAGGTAGGGCATTTTCTCAGGACACAAATTTAATACTCTACCAAGAACATCATCATGTGGAGTAAAGTATTTGCTGGAGTGGCTGTTAGATGCCTGGAAAAAATGATAGTTGAGTCTAAGTGAAGTAAAAATGCCTGAATTACCCTGGAAGATGATTGGGAAAGGAATTAAGAGGCTGAGAGAAGTGGGCACACTGAAATGGCTATATTATGTAAGGGCAAAAAATCCACCAGAGGATTAAGATCCATGAGAAGATCCAAAGAACACACCATTCAGCAAGTCCTTCAGGAATGTGTGGTGAGAGGGGTATCATCACTAAGAAGTCCCTTGGTGGATATCCTCTGTAGTCCAGGGAAGATGTAAGAGAGGAGGTCAGAGAGCTGGTGTTGCTAATGTTCATGGAATGATGGGGACCTGGAAATAATAGATGCTAGAGGTAGTACTTAATTGCCAGAAACCAAGAGGCAGTAATTACTGTAACTACTAGTAAGGTCAGGGAGCAAATTAGCCACATGATCCGCCTTCCATCCTGGAAAGGCCAGGGGTTTTTCCTTACAGGGTGAGATACTTATTGTGGATTGGGTTTGCTTTTCCTCCCTGCAGAGCCTCAGCCAACCCTACTGTGAGGGGCTTATGAAATGTCTAATTCATAGGCATGTAATCCCACACAGCATAGCATCTGACTAGGGGACCCCCTTGACAGTGAAGGAGGTGTAAGAATGAGACCATGGGCTTCCCTGGTGGCACAGTGGTTGAGAGTCCGCCTGCCAATGCAGGGGACACGGGTTCGTGCCCCGGTCCAGGAAGATCCCACATGCCGTGGAGCAGCTGGACCCGTGAGCCATGGCCGCTGAGCCTGCGCATCCGGAGCCTGTGCTCCACAACAGGAGAGGCCACAACAGTGAGAGGCCCGCGTACCACAAAAAAAAAAAAAAAGAGAGAGAAAAATGAGACCATGACCATAGAATCCACTGGTCAAATCTTGTGCCATGCCATCCAGAAGCAGCTATTCCCATAGAAGGCTGCAACAGTCTTCTAAAGGTGTAACTGAAGGAAGCACTCTGAAAAGACGATGCGTTATCCTCTCAGGGCATAGCGTATTCATTAAATCAGAGACCATGGTATAGTGTTATATTCTCAATAGGAAAGATACACAGGTCCTTCCAGGAAGCAGGAGTTATCCTACTTATCATGCCTTCCAACGACACACTGGAGGATTTTGTGCTTCCTGGCCCCATGACTCTGGTCTTGTCAGTTCTAGAGCCCTGAGTGCCCAAAGGAGGCACACTCTTGTCAGGAGATGCCACAAGGGCCTACTGAATTTTAAGCTATGGCTGTTGTCAGAGCTTTAGACTTCCTGTGTCAAGGGAGCAACAGGCAAAAAGAGGCGTTCACCATCCTCCCTGGGATACTGACTCCATTCAGCAGGAAGTAGAGATGCTTTCACACAATGAGGACAGGGAAGGATTTGTGTGGAAATCAAATGATCCACTTGGGTGCCTTCTACTGCTCTCTTGTCCATTGTTTCTGTAAACAGACACATACAGAAATCCTAATCTGAAAAGATATGATGATCAAGGGCTGAAAACCTTTACTGCCTTGAAGAAAAGTAAAGTATGGTAATGACCTATATCACAGTGGAACTGATCTGTAGCAATATCCTGACCCCTATAACCCTCTGACTTTATTCTGATCATCACACTTAGTAAGGATTTACCCTGTACCTGAAATGATCTTTCCTAGGAAACTGACACAGTGTTTTCTAAACTCTTTTTGTCTTTGTTCAAATATCAACTTCTTAGTAGGAGCTCCATGACTGCCCTATTTAAAACTTCATCATTGCTTCCTATTTATCTTTCCTTCATTCCTGCTTTATTTTTCCTCCATGGCACTTATCATCACCTAAAATACAATATAATGAATTTTTTATTTTCATATTATCTATTGCCCCTCAACCCTAATGTAAGCTTCAAAAAGACTAGGATTTTTGTCTCTTCATATATTGCTGTATCTCCATCCACTAGAACAGTGCCTGGTGCATGTTAGAATATCTTATTAAATGTGATGAATGGTTATCATTATAGGCAGCAATTGTTATATATGTGAAGCAATGTAGTTAGAAGCTGGGTTGCAAAGGTGTTGCAGTGTAAATGCACATTGAGAAAATATTTAGCATCATCATCATCATTAACCTCATCATTATTCCAACAACTGACATTTTTTGAATGCTAATGTGCTAGATACTTTGCAGTCTGTTTTACATGCATTTTATTATTTAATCTTCCCAACTTTATGACACGGATTCTAGTATTATTCTTATTTTCTCTACAGCTTAGAAACGTTAAATATCTTAATCAAGATAGAAATAATTGGCAGAGATGTTATTCTAACTGGATTTGACACTAAAGCTTCAATTCATAATTTGAACTCTCTGGGGAACACAAATCACAGAGAACAGTTTTAGAACTTTGTAGTAAACCAAAGAAATGGAAAAGGCCAGAGAAATATTAAAGTAACTCAGCAATAAGAAATGTAAACATTTCTTATTTTTATTTTTTTGTTTACATTTCTTATTTTTAAAGTGTGATTTAATAAAAATGTGGATAATATTTTTTTAAAGAGATCAGAAAAAATAACACAAATTAAGATAAGAAAATTGTATTTAATGCCATATCTTAAACATACATAATCGCCTTTATTTAAAATGTAGACAATGACTTTGTTCCTCCATCAGTCTTTATAATCAGTTTTAATGGAAGCTTAATTAAGAGTTGTTACAATAATAGAGAAAAATCATCACAAAGACAGGCAATAGCAATATTCTAAGTTCAGCAAAGAAAAATAAAGGTTTTTATGGAGGCCTAGGTAATAATGTATGTTCTAGAATGCTACACTGAATTTTCGGGTCACTAGCTTTAGTCCACACTATTTAAACATACACATACACACACACACACACACACACACATTCATGCACAGAATTAAAGTTTATTGTGCTTTTTTGCCTTTGTCTTTTGAGGTGTAATTGAGACCCAAGTGCAGGATATCATAGAAAAGTCTGCTATCTCTGAAACAGACAGCTAAAGAGCTCAGTTACTTTAAAAACATTGAGATTTCAAGGACAGTTCTGTTGTTTAAATGAAAAGCAGGTGAAAACTCTACAGAAAAGTAGCAAATCATAAAAGCACCACAGATATGAAAGGCACTTGGGTCAAGCTAAGGAACAATGGTAGATACATGTATAGACTAATCTGTGCTAATATGGAAATAAAGGAACCATTTCCTTTGAAAACTCTCACTGCATTTTTTGTTTCTCTGTGTACTTTCACATTTGTTGAAACCAATCTCCACTACGTGAAAAATTATAGGAAACATTTACCATGCTTTGATGTGCACATATTTGAATTTTAATTTTACCACACTGCTAGCTCACTCATTCATTTCTACACACACACACACAAACACACACACACACAAACACACACACACAATTAATTGAAAATCTCTTGAGTAATAGATATTGTTAGGTTTTGCTGCAAATATGAACAAGAATTTTCCTTGTCCTGGAAGCCAAGCTCCAGAAACATACACAGGCACTGAAAATTGCAATACAGTGTGATAAGTGTATGGATCTAGGTAGAATCAGGATGAAAAACGGTTGGTTTTAAAAGAAGGATTTACATACTGTATAAATTTTCAGGAGTGAGGGATATTAAAAGATGGATGTTAGTCCTGAAAAATCTTGAGGGACTGAAAGAGCTCAGTGAGACATTCATGTGTCTAGAGCATGGGCTGCTGCAGTGAGGCCAGAGGCAGAGGATGGTATTGGAAAGTGAAGTGTTTGCATGAAGTTAAAAGGAAAACTAAGGACGTTTTCAACAGGAAGCGATGTAATCAGTTTGGTTATTTAGCCGACTAGCGTAGAGGTGTGCAGAGTGTACTTTAGTTATTGGAGGTGGAAAGCAGAGACAATAGTTGCTAAAGGTTAGACAAAGTGAGGATATACAGTCTAAACAAAGTCGTTAAAACTAGTCTCAACCAAGGTGTGCCCTGTTTGAGCTCTTTGTTATAAGCAGCAGTGAAATTAGGCAGATGCCATGCATGGGATTCATAAACACATTTATTGTCTGTTATTCTACTCTCTTTACCCATTTATGTTCCAGTTATCTCAGGCATTTATGTTTGTGAGACCTGGACTAAATTTAGGAGTAACAGAGAATTAGAGAGAAGGGGACAGAAGTCCTTTCTTTGCTGTCTCAGATAAAGCTGATTTTCCAACAGGATATTTGTGATGTTCTCATTCATCATTAATATACACATTAATTTCTTCCATAGTTTAGATAACAATATTTGAGCAATATTAAAATTATGATTGTCTATGACTATAAGCCCTTTTTAATTATAAGGGTTTCAATGGAATTTGCTAGTTTCAGTGTTATTTATGTCATGAAAGTTATCAATATTTCATTATATACCATGCATTTTATTCTTGGGTCATCATGGATATTGGCCAATCCTACACAAGCTGTTTAGCATTTAATGTGTAAGCTACATTTTATGGCAAACTATTACTAGAAGAAGCACAGAGATGTATCACAATCAATGAGCCAATTTCAGGTCAGGCAGTAAAATCCAAATATAAGAAATCAGTGTACAATTTGAAGAAAACAATGGACAGCCTGATGCAAGTTCATTTTATGGTAGCTACTTTGTACTTCACAGTAAGAAATAGTTGAGAAATGTGGAGGTCATCACTAAAGGCATAAAATTTCATTCATCATGCACACATTTTTAGAGATATCGATTTTGATGGGAAAAAATCCATTGCACATTTTGAAACCAAAATCATCCCCAAATAGTTTACACTATCAATTCAAGACCTGCAGTGAAATGACACAAATGCTATAATTCTGTGTATGATCTCTAAATTGACAAAACAATTACCCAGTTATTTTCTGCTCTGAGACCCTCTGTAATTGCAAATGCCAATTAAACTTTTTTTTTCCAGTCGTTTTTTGCTCTTCTATTGGAAGAGAAAATGGACCCATATTTCCATTAATATTATCATCTTTAGCAAATATTTACTGACAGGTAAGGAGAGAATCAAGATGTTTTAGAAAAGGAAAAAGTTGTGTCTTTTTACCAAGCACAACATGAAAACATAATTTCAACCTAAATTAAGTTGCTAATTGTATACATGCTTTGTTCTAACTGCAAAATCCATAATGTGAGGGAGACAATAAAAAATATAATAATTTGGAAGAAAAGGGTGAGGTAATTGAGAGCTAAGACAATTTAGCATACAATATAACTACATCTGTGACATATCTAAATGCTTTAAAAAGGAGGTTTAATGAGATTGACTTCTTACAGTTAAAAAATGAGTAATTTTTCAGTGGGTCATTAATATAAAACTGGTCCTTACAATTTGTTCATAAACCTTGATTATAGAGTGGTTCTTTTCTCTGTTCACTGAATAACTGACTAAATGTCTACTTCAGTTTACATTGACATGACCTAAAGTAACAGAAATGTAATATTTTGAGGTTATTAAGGACTTTAAATTTTACAGTTGAATAAGCTAACATATAGTTTCCTGAATACCAAAACATAGTATTTATTGAAGGCTTTCTCTGTCACCAGCATTTTACATGTTCTCTCTCATTTAAACATCACATCACCCTCTGATCAAGTACCATTATTATCCCCACTTTACATGGGGGAAAATAGAAGGTCAGAGATAATCTACTAAAGTCCATGAAATTTAAAAGTGGCACATTTAACATTTAAATATCTATAGTTTAACTAAAAAGCCTAAATTCTTTTTTTTTTTTGTGAAGTGTGCTACTAAGGAATGTCCTTTTTTTTAATGTGTTAATTATTTTTTATTTATTGAGGTAACATTGGTTTATAACACTGTATAAATTTCACGTGTGCATGGGGCTTCCCTGGTGGCTCAGTAGTTAAGTATCTTCCTGCCAATGCAGGGGACATGGATTCGAGCCCTGGTCCGGGAAGATTCCACATGCCATGGAGCAACTAAGCCCATGCACCACAACTACTAAACCCCGCACACTTAGAGCCCATGTCCACAACAAGGGAAGTCACTGTAATGAGAGGCCTGTGCACCACAACAAAGAGTAGCCCCCACTCGGCACAACTAGAGAAAGCCCACATGCAGCAACGAAGACCCAGTGCACCCAAAAATAAAATTAATTAATTAATGAAAAATAAATAAATAAGTTTCACCTGTACAATATTATATTTGACTTCTGTATATACTACAGGGCACTCACCACCAAAAGCTTAGTTTCCTTCAATCCATCACCATATAGTTGACCCCCTTTACCCATTTTACCCTTCCTCCTACCCTTCTCCTCTGGTAACAATTAATCTGTTCTCTGTGTCTACCTGTTCGTTTTTATTTGGTTTCGTTTGTTCATTTAATTTTTGAAGCCTAAATTCTTAACTATTATATCATACTACCTCCCAGCTCACAATGAAAATCACAAACAGAATTCTGTAGCCTGAGAAAAGTATTTAAAAAGTTGATATTTGAAATCTCTGTCAAAAGAATTTTTAAATTCTTTACCAGGTACTGCTGAAAAGACTTGTGAATGAATGACAACATTTTTACTTAAAATTGATTAATATTTAACCAGTCATTTAGTTACCCCATGAGCGAATTTACTAATTGGAATTTAGTGTTATTCATGGATCTGTCTGTCATACCTCATGGCAAGATCACTGCATAAAAAGCAAAGCAGGAGGAGACCTTAAGGATGGCGGAGGAGTAAGACGTGCAGATCACCTTCCTCTGCACAAATGCATCAGAAACACATCTACATGTGGAACAACTCCTAGAGAACACCTACTGAACGCTGGTAGAAGACCTCAGACTTCCCAAAAGGCAAGAAAATCCCCATGTACATGGGCAAAAGAAAAATCAGAGACAAAAGAATAGGGATGGGACCTGCACCTCTGGAAGGGAGCTGTGAAGGATGAAAAGTTTCCACACACTAGGAAGACCCTTCACTGGTGGAGATGGAGGGTGGGCATGGGGAAGCTTTGGAGCCATGAAGGAGAGTACAGCATCGGGTGCAGCAGGCAAAGTGGAGAGATTCCCACACAGAGGATCGCTGCCGACCAGCACTCACCAGCAAGCTACAGTGCTGGACACCCTATGCCAAACAACTAGCAAGACAGGAACACAACCCCATCCATTAGCAGAGAGGCTGCCTAAAATCGTAATAAGTTCACAGACACCCCAAAACAACACTGGACGTGGTACTTCCCACAAGAAAGACAAGATTCAGCCTCATTCACCAGAACACAGGCACCAGTCCCCTCCACCAGGAAACCTACACAACACACTGAACCAGCCTTACCCACCTTGGACAGACACCAAAAACAACGGGAACTATGAACCTGAAGCCTGCGAAAAGAGACTGCAAACACAGAAAGTTAAGCAAAATGAGAGGACAGAGAAACACACAGCAGATGAAGGAGCAAGGTAAAAACCCACCAGACCAAAGAAATGAAGAGGAAATAGGCAGTCTTCTGGAAAAAGAATTCAGAGCCATGATACTAAAGATGATCCAAAATCTAGGATATAGAATGGAGAAAATACAAGAAATGTTTAACAAGGACCTGGAAGAACTAAAGAGCAAACAATGATGAATAACACAATAAATGAAATTACAAATTCACTAGAAGGAATCAATAGCAGAATAACTGAGGCAGAAAAATGGATAAGTGACCTGGAAGATAAAATAGTAGAAATAACTACAGCAGAGCAGAATAAAGAAAGAAGAATGAAAAGAACTGAGGACAGTCTCAGAGACCTCTGGGACAACATTATACACACCAACATTCGAATTATAGGGATCCCAGAAGAAGAAAAGAAAAAGGAAATGACTGAGAAAATATTTGAAGAGATTATAGTTGAAAATTTCGCAAATATGGGAAAGGAAATAGTCAATCAAGCCCAGGAAGTGCAGAGAGTCCCATACAGGATAAATCCAAGGAGAAACACGCCAAGACACATACGAATCAAACTATCAAAAATTAAATACAAAGAAAAAATATTAAAGCAGCAAGGGAAAAGCAACAAATAACATACAAGGGAATCCCCATAAGGTTAAGAGCTGATGTTTCAGTAGAAACTCTGAAAGCCAGAAGGGAGTGGCAGGACATAATTAAAGTGATGAAAGGGGAAAACCTAAAAGCAGTATTACTCTACCAAGCAAGGATCTCACTCAGATTTGACAGAGAAGTTAAAACCTTTATAGACAAGCAAAAGCTAAGAGAATTCAGCACCACCAAACCAGCTTGACAACAAATGCTAAAGGAACTTCTCTAGGCAGGAAACACAAGAGAAGGAAAAGACCTGCAATAACAACCCTAAACAATTAAGAAAATGGTAATAGGATCATATATATCGATAATTACCTTAAATGTAAATGGATAAAATGCTACAGCCAAAAGACATAGACTGGCTGAATGGATACAAAAACAAGACCCTTATATATGCTGTCTACAAGAGACCCACATGAGACCTAGGGACACATACAGACTGAAAGTTAGGGGATGGAAAAAGATATTCCATGTAAAAAGAAATCAAAAGAAAGCTGGAGTAGCAAAGTAGATTTTAAAATAAAGACTATTTCAAGAGACAAAGAAGTACACTACATAATGATCAAGGGTTCAATCCATGAAGAAGATATAACTATTGTAAACATTTATGCACCCAACATAGAAGCACCTCAATACATAAGGCAAATGCTAACAGCCATGAAAAGGGAAATCAACAGTAACACAATCATAGTAGGAGATTTTAACACCCCACTTTCACCAATGGACAGATCATCAAAAATAAAAATAAATAAGGAAACACAAGCTATAAATGATACATTAAACAAGATGGACTTAATTGATATTTATCGGACATTCCATCCAAAAACAGCAGAATACACTTTCTTCTCAAGTGCTCATGGAACATTCTCCAGGATAGATCACATCCTGTGTCACAAAGCAAGCCCTGGTAAATTTAAGAAAATTGAAATTGTATCAGGTATCTTTTCCAACCACAACGCTATGAGACTAGATATCAATTACAGGAAAAAATGTGTAAAAAATACAAACACATGGAGACTAAACAATACACTACTAAATAACCAAGAAATCACTGAAGAAATCAAAGAAGAAATCAAACAATACCTAGAAACAAATGACAATGAAAACACAATGACCCAAAACCTACGGGATGCAGCAACAGCAGATCTAAGAGAGAAGTTTATAGCAATACATTCTACCTCAAGAAAACATCTTAAATAAAAAACCTAACCTTACACCTAAAGCAATTAGAGAAAGAAAAACAAAAATCCCCCAAAGTTAGCAGAAAGAAAGACACAATAAAGATGAGATCAGAAATAAATGAAAAAGAAATGAAGGAAACAAAGCTGGTTCTTTGAGAAGATAAAATTTTGAAACCATTAGCCAGACTCAAGAAAAAAAGGAGAAGACTCAAATCAATAGAATTAGAAATGAAAAAGAAGTAACAACTGACACTGCAGAAATACAAAGGATCATGAGAGATTACTACAAGCAACTCTATGCCAATAAAATGGACAACCTGGAAGAAATGGACAAATTCTTAGAAAAGCACAACCTGCCAAGACTGAACCAGGAAGAAATAGAATATATAAACAGACCCACCACAAGCACTGAAATTGAGAATATGATTAAAAATCTTCCAACAAATAAAGGCCCAGGACCAGATGGCTTCACAGAAGAATTCTATCAAACATTTAGAGTCGAGCTAACACCTATCCTTCTCAAACTCTTCCAAAATTGAGCAAAGGGAGGAACACTCCCAAACTCATTCTACAAGGCCACAATCACCCTGATACCAAAGGCAGAAAAAGATGTCACAAGAAAGAAAACTACAAGCCAATATCACTGATGAACATAGATGAAAAATCCTCAACAAAGTACTAGCAAACAGAATCCAACAGCACATTAAAAGGATCATACACCATGATCAAGTGGGGTTTAACCTAGGAATGCAAGGATTCTTCAGTATATGCAAATCAATCAATGTGATGAACCATATTAACAAACTGAAGGAAAAAAACCATATGATCATCTCAATAGATGCAGAAAAACCTTTTGACAGAATTCAACACCGATTTATGATAAAAGCCCTCCAGAGTGTAGGCATAGGGGGAACGTGCCTCAACATAATAAAGGCCTTATATGACAAACCCACAGCCAACATCATTCTCAATGGTGAAACACTGAAACCATTTCCTCTAAGATCAGGAACAAGACAAGGTTGTCCACTCTCACCACTATTATTCAACGTAGTTTTGGAAGGGTTAGCCTAGCAATCAGAGAAGAAAACGAAATAAAAGGAATCCAAATCGGAAGAGAAGAAGTAAGGCTGTCACTGTTTGCAGATGACATGTTACTATACATAGAGGATCCTAAAAATGCTACCAGAAATCTACTAGAGCTAATCAGTGAATCTGGTATAGCAGCAGGATACAAAATTAATGCCCAGAAATCTCTTGTATTCTTATACACTACTGATGAAAAATCTGAAAAAGAAATTAAGGAAACACTCCCATTTACCATTGCAACAAAAAGAGTAAAATACCGAGAAATAAACCTACATAAGGAGACAAAAGAACTGTATGCAGAAAATTATAAGACACTGATGAAAGAAATTAAAGATGATACAAACAGATGGAGAGGTATACCATTTTCTTGGATTGGAAGAATCAACATTGTGAAAATGACTCTACTACCCAAAGCAATCTACAAATTCAATGCATTCCCTATAAAACAACCAATGGCATTTTTCACAGAACTATAACAAAAAATTTCACAATTTGTATGTAAACACAAAAGACCCTGAAGAGCAAAAACAATCTTGAGAAAGAAAAACGGAGCTGGAGGAATCAGGCTCCCTGACTTCAGACTATACTACAAAGCTACAGCAATCAAGACAGTATGGTACTGGCACAAAAACAGAAATATAGATCAATGGAACAGGATAGAAAGCCCAGAGATAAACCCATGCACCTATGATCACCTTATTTTTGATAAAGGAGGCAAGAATATACAATGGAGAAAAGACAGCCTGTTCAATATGTGGTGCTGGGCAAACTGGACAGCTACCTGTAAAAGAATGAAATTGGAACACTCCCTAACACCATACACAAAAGTAAACTCCAAATGGATTAAAGACCTAAAGGTAAGCCCAGACACTATAAAGTCTTAGAGGAAAACATAGACATAACACTCTATGATATAAATCACTGCAAGATCCCTTTTGACCCACCTCTTATAGAAATGGAAATAAAAACAAAAATAAACAAATGGGACCTAATGAAATTTAAAAGCTTTTGCACAGCAAAGGAAACCATAAACAAGACGAAAAGACAACCCTCAGAATGGGAGAAAATATTTGTAAATGAAGCAACTGAGAAAGGATTAATCTCCAAAATTTACAAGCAGCTCAGGCAGTTCAATATCAAAAAAATAAAGAACCCAATCCAAAATTGGGCAGAAGACCTAAATAGACATTTCTCCAAAGAAGATATACAGATTGCCAACAAACACATGAAAGGATGCTCAACATCACTAATCATTAGAGAAATGCAAATCAAAACTACAATGAGGTATCACCTCACACCATTCAGAATGGCCATCATCAAAAAGTCTACAAACAGTAAATGCTGGTGAGGGTGTGGAGAAAAGGGAACCCTCTTGTACTGTTGATGGGAATGTAAATTGATACAGCCACTATAGAGAGCAGTATGGAGATTCCTTAAAAAACTAAAAATAGGACTACCATATGACCCAGCAATCCCACTACTGTTCATATACCCTGAGAAAACCAGAATCCAAAAAGAGTCATGTACCACAATATTCATTGCAGCTCTATTTACAATAGCCAGGACATGGAAGCAACCTAAGTGTCCATCGACAGGTGAATGGATAAAGAAAATATGGCACATATATACAATGGAATATTACTCATCCATAAAAGAAACAAAATTAATTTATTTGTAGTGAGGTGAATGGACCTAGAGTCTGTCATAGAGAGTGAAGTAAGGCAGAAGGAGAAAAACAAATACCGTATGCAAACACACACACATATATATATAATCTAAAAAAGGTTCTGAAGAATCTAGGGGCAGGACAGGAATAAAGATGCACACATAGAGAATGGACTTGTGGACACGAGAGGGGGAAGGGTAAGCTGGGATGAAGTGAGAGAGTGGCATGGACGTATATACACTATCGAATGTAAAATAGATAGCTAGTGGGAAGCAGCCGCATAGCACAGGGAGATCAGCTCGGTGCTTTGTGGACACCTAGAAGAGTGGGATAGGGAGGGTTGGAGAGAGAGGCAAGAGGGAGGAGATATGAGGATACATGTATATGTATAGCTGATTCACTTTGTTATAAAGCAGAAACTAACACACCATTGTAAAGCAATTATACTCCCATAAAGAAGTTTAAAAGAAAATAGCAAGCAAACGCACTCCTAGTTTTATTCTTTTTATTGTACACTCAACTGACATTTTCGTTGTTTATTTATGCCTTTTTAAAAAATTTAAGCTATCTTACATGGTTACGTAAATGCAAGATACAAAACTTTTATAAATGACGAGATTTATAAAATCTGGTACAGCTATTTAGTTATTATTTCATCTTCTAAGTTCAGTAGGAGATCCAGATAAGGGGCAGCATGGTGGGCACCACTACATACACTTTCCACAGAATCCACTTCTGATAGATTCCACCCAAAGCTCATGGGTTATTCAGTGAGTGAAATGTCGCCTCTGATATCACCAACATCCAGAGAAGCTCAGCAGGTATTTTGCCTCTTTGTTCATGGGTGAGTTGTATAAGGTATAGAAATTTGTCTTTTTCTCTAAAAAGAGTACCCTGACATGCTGCAGACTTCTGGGTCCCTGGGATCAACACATGTATGGCAAGCTTCCAAGGTTTATGGAGTTTATCTCTTATTCTCTGGGACTCATAATTTTTACTAATCATTTAGGTACTTCCTACTTCCTTCTTACCACATCCGATGAATCTAGGGGTGGAGAGGAAAGAGAGAAAAATCCAGCACACTCTCTAGGACTACTCTCATGGAGACAAAAATATGAGAAAAAAATGAAAGGGGGAATGTCATGGTATTGACTTTGCTACAACAGAAAGAGATCAAAATTGATTTTATATCTTACTTTAATCGGTTTTCTAAACAAAGCAGGATGCATATTGCGCAGTTGTCAGAAAAGTAACTTTGGTGTTGGTGTACTGGCTCAACTGAAATATTTTACTTTCTTTCTAGACAATGGAAATCAATATATCATGCCTGTAGGTAATTCATGTCTTTTAGACCATTGGTAGGTTGAAAAGAACCACTGAAATGGTACACCTGATGAGTGGATTCTGATCTGGGTTACATTTATATTATAATGTCAGGTAATTTTTACATGTGTGACTGTGTTCCCTAATCAGTTTTCCCCATTATCCCTTAAGGAAATGTATAACACAGATTAGTAGAATTTGGTGGGAACTTTAATTCAGTATATGAAATGAAACATTTTTTCTTTTTTGGTGTTTGAAGTTTTCTTTGTTTGAACTTATATGTAGCCCAAGGTTACCAGGCTAAAATTTCAGACTGCTGTTTTGACTCTAAAAATATGGGTGTGATTTCAACTACATTTCCATTCTATATGAAGTCTAACAATGAGCTAATTATTTTATCACTCATAAATCTGACTCAAAAATAATTTCAAAAGCATGCTCTAAAATATTTTAAACATGACATAAATATATAGTCACCAACGGTGATTATTTTATAAGTAAAAACTCACTTAATACAACTATTTTAATTCCATTTTTATAAGTCTCATGTCTTCACCTTCTCACCTTGTCTACTTCTTCAGAAGAAAAATCAGAATCACAAATAAAACTATGTGATTGTTGAAGAAGTCTGATGGTGTTTTAATTAGTTGAGTGAATCATAAGAACTTGCTACATATATACATATGTATGTACATATTTATACATAGAGGTACTCTATGCATGGTTTTCCAAATGCACATAAAAATGTAAAAACCAGTGAAATGGAGTGATTCACAATTAAATTTCACCAGTCTAGTTCTTTTATTGCTCATAAACTTGACTTTAAAAAATATATCAAAAAGGTGCTCAAAATATTTTACATGATAATACCTTTTACATGAATATATAGGAAACAATTTACAATTTCATAAATTATAACCTAATAAAATCTAAGAATCTTAGAGTATTTTCCAGGTAAATAAATATACCTCTATTAGCTAGAAGCAACAATTATTATAAGTGTGGTACCATTTTTGTAAACTAAATATTGTAAAGATCCATCCAAAATATGTAGAATATAATCCATAAAGAAAATAAGTCAAAAAATTCAAATAAACTTTGCAATAATCTGCCATTAAAATTGTGCAACTAGAATTGCCCATATTGTTATTTTCTTACAAGTTCCACATTTAGTTTGTGAGTTAGCAGGACTCTATTTTGAGCTGGCCAAAGATATCTGTGAATTATTTATGGAATAAGCAGGCATATGACTTAAATGAGATATTTCCTCCCTATAGAATAATGTGTACCATTTATAGTACTTAAGATCAACTTCCTTTTCATATTTAACAGAATTCTTAAACAAATATACTGATGAATCTGAAACACAGCAATATGTCCTCTTTCTATAAAGGACATGTGAGGACAGAAATAACAATTGGAATAAAATCTGTTTACAGGATCTTGACAGATAAATTCTTGGAAGAGTGTATTTCCTATTGGGTAAATTTGCAACATCAGGTTTACCAATTATTTTATGGAATAGTATTTAGTTTTCCATTATGAAATCAAGGCATAAATAGATTTTTCATAAGGAAACTGTGTACAACTTAAGAAAAATGATTAGAAGCTAAAATATGTAAATGTGTGGCTAAGTCTGGGACAAATCATATTCTACTCTAAAAAGAACTAATTTGAAATACTGAGTTTCCCCCAGCTTTATTGAGGTATGATTGACAGGTAAAATTTTATATACTTAAAGTGTAAAACCTGATGTTTTGATATACGTATACATTGTGAAATGATTACCACAATCAAGTTCATTAACACATTCATCACCTTACATGGTTACTTTGTGTGTATGATGAGAACACTTAGATCTACTCTCAGCAAATTTCTAGTATATAATACAGTATTATTAATTATTATCACCATGCTGTACTATAAATTCCTCAGAACTTATAACTGTAATTTTGTACCCTTTGACTAATATCTTCCCATGTCCTTCACCACCCAGCTGCTGGTAACCACCATTCTATTCTCTGTTTCTATTAGTTTGACTTTTCTTGGTCTAGATTCCACATATAGGTGATACCATACAGTATTTGTCTTTTTATGTCTGTATACTTCACTTAGTATAATGCCCTCCAGTTTCATTCATGTTGTCACAGATGGCAGGATTTCCTTCTTTTTTTCACACTGAATAATATTCCATTGGGCATATATATCATGTTTTCTTTATCCATTCATCTGTCAACAGACACTCAGGTTGTTTCCATATCTTGACTATTGTGAATAATTCTGCAGTGAACATGGAAGTGAGTGTCTCTTCGAGATAGTGATTTTGTGATTTTGTTTCCTTTGGATACATTACTAGAAGTGGGATTGCTGGATCATATGGTAGTTCAATTTTAATTTTTTAAGGAACCTTCATATTATTTTCCATAATGGCTGTACCAATTTCTATTCCCACCAACAAAGTACAAGTGCTCCATTTTCTCCACATCCTCACCAACATTTATCTCTTGCCTTTTTGTTAATAACCATCCTGACAGGTGTGAGGTGATATCTCACTGTGGTTTTTACTTGCGTTTTCCTGATGATCAATAATGTTGAACACCTTTGCATGTACCTACTGGTTATTTGCATATCTTCTTTGGAAAACGTCATTAAGGCTAATGGGGAAAGAAATATTTTCAGACAGAAGAAATAACAATATATTTGTATACAATCCACTAGCAAGTAAAAAATCATATTGGAGATGAGAGGATTTCTGGAACAAAGGCAATGAGTATGTGACAGTAGATGGCATCTTGTGCATAAGCAGAGGGGTAGTCTTTAAATAGAAACACTATGAATACACATATGGCGACAGGCAGGAAGACTGGAGTATGAATGTGCTTATATTGGTAGGTTGTTAGATGTAGTAGTGGCCTTCTGCGAAAATTCACTGATACTTGCTACAATTCTCTCAGTGAAGTAGTAAGGTGAGGATGAAGAGGTGTTGAGAGTTTGAGGAGGAGAGAAAATAAATAGTCATCTGGAAGATGAAATATGAAATGACTAGGGATACAGAGTAAGATTGCTGGGCATAATGAAGGATCCATCTGTGATTCAAAGTCATGAATTTAAAGTGAGACAAGTTAGCATAGTTGTGCTTTTTTCCCAGCCTTATGTTGCACAGGTGGAAGCCTGGTATATAAGAGAATAGTTTAATTAGACAAGACTTATGTTTTGCTAAGGAAGTAAAATAAAGCAAGAATAACATAAAGTAAGGGAGTAGAGAGTATACACAAGGAATTAAAATCAGAGATCACAATTTTAAGCTGAGTGGAAGAAAAAGATATGAGGAGGGTGAAGAACAGTGAAATAATGGCCATATGAATGCAGTGAGGGTACTGGTTAGATTGAAGGAGGCTTGAGGTCTAGTTACTCGAGGTAAATTATAAAAAGAGGATGTGGTTAGAGAATGCAATACAACAAAATTGAAATCTGGAGTGACTGTAACTGTGGTAAGGACAGGGCCTTAGGGGTATTTCCATGGAAATATATGACTGATGTAGGATAGAAGACAAGATAGATGAATGAGAGGTCAAAGCCAGAGAGCATCAGTTGGTGGAAAGATTATTTTTATTTTTTAAAATTTTTTAAATAGTTACCCATTCTTTTTTTTGATGTTTATTTATTTGGTTGCGTGGAGTCTTAGTTGTGGCAGGCAGACTGCAAATTAAGTCACAAGAGAGTGACTGCAAAAGAAAAAATAAAATTCTTGAGAAATGAATGTCAATGTAACATTATAGGTTCTAACGATTGATGCAAAATTTGTGTTCTCCAATATCCATCTTAATTTAAAGCTTTGTTGTTGGATGAAAAGCTAATTTAGTTACATTATCTTGGACCTTATTTTTCAATGTTATTAAATAAAACTTTATGACTTTGTGGAATCAATCCCCCAAAGAACTTGCTATATTTATAGTCAGTGTTGCCAATTGAAATGAAATGAAATCTTCCTCCATGTTATAAATGGAGGGAGGGAAAAACTTATTTTCCTAGTATGTGAGATCAGAGCAACTTCTCAGAAGACGATACATCCCTGTATTATAAGCAGTGGCATGAGTAGGTATCAGGTACACCAATTTATGCAAGACGTTTATTAATTTTCAGAGTCAAACATATGGTCAGTGGAGGCTCTCCTTAGTGTTAACTGCTAAGGTTGTATGATATGACAACTAAGACAATAAAATCAGAGAATATATGAGTATGATCTGAACAAGTGGCATGGAGAACCAGGTACAAATTCTCTTAGAAGTAGAAACAAGGATGAGAATTTTGAGGAATGTAATTTAATACTGTAACACCATATGACGATTGGAATAACAAAACTAATGTGTTCCAGTGAGATATTTTGATAGAAATTTTAACAAATTAGAAATCATTCAGCAATCATGGGGATATATTTGGAAGAGAAAAATCATGAGTATTAGGATAAGCAAGGCCAGCTAAGTTACACTGCAGTAACAAACAATCTCCAAATCTCTCTGCTTTCAGACAATAAAGGTCTGTTTCTCCCTCATGCTACATGTCCAATGCAGGTCAGCAGAGGCTGTTCATGGAGGTCACTTAACAGACCTATGCTGCTAGAGTTTGCATCCCACACTGGTATGTTAACACCTGGAAGTTATGCATACAGTATCTGCTCACAATTTCTCAATCAAAGCAACAAAGGCAGAGAAATGAAAGATTTGTGAATAGCCCTAATGACCACAAAATTATAATAAAATAACAAATTTTCTCAAAAACTAATATACATATATATATATAGTATGTGTATATATATACATATATATATATACATATATATGTGTGTGTGTGTATATATATATATCTTTGAGAAAGGGAAAGATGTACTTCAACTAAGCAGGTAAAATCTCTAGTTCCTAACAAATCTATAATACTATCTTATGACTTGCACCCTCTGAAAAATCTAGAAATTGACACCTGGTAGTCCTACCCCTCTAGCTCATCATTATCAAGTGATTAAAATTGTCCCTTGCATAAAATTGAATGTAAAATACCGTATAGAGTATCTCCCCAGTCAGGTGAAAAGGACTAAATCAGGCTTCTAGACCAATATTCTTCTTAGAATAATTTTAAGAACATCTTCCTGTGGCACCCCTCCCTTCTCTTTTCTTTTCTTTTTCTTTCAGGTGACTCTTAATTCCTTATTAGACATATTCTGAGGGTTTGATTTCAAAAAGAAGCTGAGATCTTCTAAAAAACTTTCAAAATCTTAGTTATTTTTCTTTTCAGCAACATTGTTTAGCTTCTGCTATGTAAGGACACCTGGAAACTGTATATAGAAGTATTTTGGTCAAGCACAGCTGTACTCACACACAGTTAGCAAAACGTTGCTATTGGGGAAGATAATGTGGGTCAACACTTCTACAACACTGATGAAGACTTTTTGGTAAAATCATGATTACTCTTTTAAAGGAAGGTTTGGTCCCAGAAGAGTTAACATATCGCTAAAAGATTCTTGATTTTGGTGGGAAGGTAGGAGAGAAGCCAGGAAGAAGAGCCCAATAGCTATCCAAATGTCAGTGAGCTGAGGCACACAATGCTGAGAGACAAGAAGTCAATTTCCAGATGGATCTGCATGAGGCCGGAAGCTGGATGTTATAACTTTATTTTTTCAATGCAATTTCTAGGAAAGTTGTGAAATGGCCTTCTTTTTATAGTGTTGAAACTGTTGACTGTGTATATTAAAGGAACACTTCTTTTCCATCTTTTATTTTTAACATCTTTGCATCAACCATTATCTAATTTTAAACTTGTCATGCAAAATTTCTTCAAGTATAGCTATTTTAAATCATTAGAGTTAACCCTAATATTTGGGGGTATTTTTACTTTTACCTATGTCCTATAAAAAGTAACTTAAGAGATATAAATTGCTATTTTGATTGATTCATTAGCCAAAACATTTGTGGAAACTATGTGCAGAATTAATTGCTTTATCTCTCTCAGAACATTCAAGCCATGTATGTTCATGAAAAACCTAATGAAGTTATTTTAGTAATTTTATAATCATGCCAATTATGGAAAACGACATTTTCTGACTGTATAGAAATTTCAATGATCTAATTCATATTTTTCTATATTTATAAGGAAATGGAATTTACTGTGAAATAAACTACATTTTAGTAAGTACAACTTAATGGTTGAACTGTAATAAATCTTTGTCTTTTTTAAAATATTTTGTTTTTTAGAGCATTTTTAGGTTTATAGCAAAATTGAGAATGTACAGAGATTTCCTGTATACCCCTGCCTCCACACATACATAGCCCCTCCCATTATCGACATCCCCCACCAGAGTAATGAATTTGTTACAATTGATGAACCTACACTGACACATCATAGTCACCCAAAGTTCATAGTTTGCCTTAGGGTTCATTCTGTGAGTTTGGACAAATATTTAATGACATGTATCCATCATACAATGTATTTTCACTGCCCTAATGTAATAATATTTTGCATCCTCTGAAAAGTTTAGTCACAAAAAAACTTACATCTGACAATACTATTTGAAATACAAATTCCAAACTATTATTTATTTAATTAGTATCTTTCTCTAGCATAGTAATATATAGGTTGAATATAATTCCCTGTACTATACAGTAGGTCCTTGTTGTTTATCTGCTTTATATATAGTAGTGTGTATCTGTTAATCCTAAACTCCTAATTTATCCCTCCCCGCTCCTCTTTCTCCTTTGGTAACCATAAATTTGTTTTCTGTGTCTGTGAGTCTATTTCTGTTTTGTAAATAAGTTCATTTGTATCAATTTTAGATTCCACACATATAAGTTATCAGATGCTATTTGTCTTTCTCTGTCTGACTTACTTCACTTAGTGTGATAATCTCTAGTTCCATCCATGTTGCTGCAAATGGCATTATTTCATTCTTTTTTATGTCTGAGTAGTATTCCATTGTGTATATTTACTGCATCTTCTTTAGCCATTCATCTGTTTATGAATACTTAGGTGCTTCCATGTCTTGGCTATTGTAAATAATGCTGCTGTGAACATTGGGGTGCATGTATCTTTCCAAATTAGAGTTTTTGTCTTTTCCAGATATATGCCCAGGAGTGAAATTGCTGAATCATATGGAAAATCTATTTTTAGTTTTTTAAGGGACTTCCATACTGTTCTCCATAGTTGATGCACCAATTTACATTCCCACCAACAGTGTAGGAGGGTTCCCTTTTCTCCACACCCTCTGCAGCACTTATTATTTATTAGTTGATTATGGCCATTCTGACTGGTATGAGGTGATACCTCATTGTGGTTTTGATTTGCATTTCTCCAATAATTAGAGATGTTGAGCATCTTTTCATGTGCCTGTTGGTCATCTGTATGTCTTCTTTGGAGAAATGTCTATTTAGGTCTTCTGCCCATTTTTTGATTGTGTTGTTTGTTTTTTTGGATATTGAGCTGTATGAGCTGTTTGTATCTTTTGGAAATCAAGCCCTTGTCAGTCGTATCATTTGCAGATATTTTCTCCCACTCCATAGGTTGTATTTTCATTTTGTTTATGGTTTCCTTTGCTGTGCAAAAGTTTTTAAGTTTAATTAGGTCCCATTTGTTGATTTTTGCTTTTATTTCCATTACTCTTGGAAACAGATCCAAAAAAATATTGCCATCATTTATGTCAAAGAATGTTCTGCCTATGTTTTTCTCTAGGAGTTTTATAGTATCCAGTCTTACATTTCATCCTTTAATCCATTTTGAGTTTATTTTTATATATGATGTTAGAGAATCTTCTAATTTCATTCTTTTACATGTAGCTGTCCAGTTTTCCCAGCACCACTTGTTGAAAAGGCTGTCTTCTTTCCATTGTATATTCTTGCCTCCTTTGTTGTAGATTAACTGACCGTAAGCGTGTGGGCTTATTTCTAGGCTTTCTATCCTCTTTCATTCATCTGTATGTCTTTGTGTAAGTACCATATTGGGTTTTTTTTTTTTTTTTGCGGTACGTGGCCCTCTCACTGTTGTGGCCTCTCCCGTTGCAGAGCACAGGCTCTGGACACGCAGGCTAAGCAGCCATGGCTCATGGGCCCAGCCACTCCGCAACATGTGGGATCTTCCCAGACCGGGGGAGGAACCCGTGTCCCCTGCACCAGCAGGCGGACTCTCAACCACTGCGCCACCAGGGAAGCCCCAGTACCATATTGTTTTGATTACTGTAGCTTTGTAGTATAGTCTGAGGTCAGGGAGCATGATTCCTCCAGCTCTGTTCTTCTTTCTTAAGATTGTTTTGGCCCTTTTCTGTTCCCTTACAAATTAAAAAATGTTTTGTTCTAGTTATGTGAAAAATGCTACTGGTAATTTGACAGGAATTGCATTGAATCTGTAGATTGCATTGGGTAGTATGGTCATTTTAACAATATTGATTCTTCCGATCCAAGCAAGGTATATCTTTCCATCTTTTTGTGTCATCTTCAATTTCTTTCACCAGTGTCTTACAGTTTTGGAGTATAGGTCTTTTGCCTCCTTAGGTAGGTTTATTCCTAGGTATTTTATTAATTTTGATGTGATGATAAATGGGATTGTTTCCTTAATTTCTCTTTCTGATATTTTGTTGTTAGCATATAGAAATGCCACAAATTTCTGTATATTAGTTTTGTATCCTGTAACTTTATGGAATTCATTGATAAAACTATCACTGTTTGCAGATGAGATACTATACATAGAAAATCCTAACGATGCCATCAAGAAACTACTATAGCATAGTAATAATATAATAATATCAAAAGAAATGATTAAATATTAAATCCTTTGAACAAATTGCTTCTGGAGGAAAATTATTGGTGTTACACAAGAAACCTCATGGCACTGTGCAGCCTAAGTCCATATTTAATTCAGACTTGAAGCAGAAAATTGCTCTTCCTTCCAAAAGAGGTTTAAGTAACCCTTTAATTACCAGCATGTGCATAATGCTAATTATGCAGGATAAAACGATTATTAGGTCAGAGGTAAAAATCAGTTACTAAGTGCACTTATAAGAAAGATGCTAATATATATATATTTTTGATGCTAATATATTTATTGTGTAGCCATTTGTGAAAACAAGTAAAACAGGCCATTACTATTTTTACATAGACTCCCGGAGCATGTCACACTTCTGTAAAGTCTGTGAACTTTGAGCATTTGCTGTGACAAAATCAGATACAGTGTTAACTCTAGGGGAATAACTGCCATGAAGTCCTGGTTACCTTGCACAATCCAAATAGGTAGAGGTTTGAATCACAGTTTATCTGAGTCTTGGCAGGATGCCTTATGATTCTCTTGGAGTACAAGAGGATAGGTTGCCTCTAAGGAGCTGTTATAAGGCCATTTCCTACTCACCTTTTTTCCTCTGGGAGGCAATCTACAAAACAGTTTCTCATGGTCTCTGGGTTTTGATGAAGTATGGGGCTTTCTACCCCATCCCCCTCAGTATAGTGTCAGAATATAAACCCACATAGCTACAGTCTGTCTTTGGTTCCTCAGCAATGGTGTCTCCAACAGATCTCATTGCCATCATCCAGCCCCTTTTGTTTCAATATTATCCTTCTTAGTGTGTGGAACAAGAATCACAGGGAACTGGCACCTTTGCTTTAATCTTCTTTCCATTGTCTATGTAAGTAATAAGCGGTCTAAATCTGTAAGTGGCTCATTGTATCTTTACCAGTTGGATCAATCAAGCCTTGGGCTTGGCCTTGCCAATCTTATGTGTTAGCTTGACAGTAACAAAACCTCCAAATTGACTATGTCACATTTAAGGACAGAACATGAGATGTCATGAGGAATATGGAAGGAGTCCAGGAGAACTGAAACAACAAAATGATAAAGATATTTTGGATGGAGATCCTGTAGTGGCCATGTAATATATTCTAGTTGATTATAACCATCACTTTTAAATAATTAAATAGAAACAAAACGAGGGAAAAATTAAAATAGCATAATTATAGAAAAAATCAGAGTGCATAGTATTTAATAACGTTAAGCTAGCATACAAAAAGAGTTGTTATGTGAAACTTATGTTTCAGTTATTTATGTAAGTATTCCTCTATATCTGTTAACTATGGCCACAATAATTCTACATTTTAAAAAAAGCAACTAAATTTCATCAGCATACAATAAATTCTTTTTTAGCACACAAATTGTGGGTTGGCTAGAGTTTGTCTGTTCTAGTCTAGGCTTCACTGAGTGCCTCTGCTGGTCTCAACAGGGCTCATTCACTGGAAAGGATGGGGGTTGGCTGATCTGGGGTCAACCTGGTTTGGTTGGCTCTGCTCCATGTATCTGTCATCCTCCTCCTGGGACCAGAGTGCTGACCTGGCATGTTCTTCCCATGACAGTGGAAAAGGAGGCACAATCACACATATGTCTTTCATGCCTCTTTTTATTATATCTGCCAATATCTGGCCAAAGCAAGTCACTTGCTGAACCCAGATAAGGGACAGGGGAGGACAGCCTTCCCAGAGTTGGAGGGCACTGTAAAGTTGCATGGTAAAGGGTATGGATGTATAATCCTGTTACAGGAGAGAGAGTGAAGAGCTGGAACAAAAATCCAGTTAGCTACATTCTCTGTAGCTGAAGTTTCTCTATCTGAATATATGCTTCCATGGAGTACTGTCATGTAGATTCAATTTTCTGTATCCAAATCAAAAAGCTTTACAGTGAATCTATATGCATGTGTTAACAAAAACATAAATTGCCTGTGAGTCTGAAAAGAAAATATAAGATTAACTTGTCATCATATCTCAGCTTTTCTTCCAACAGGATCATGTTTTGTACTTCTGTCATTTAAATGTGTTTTGTATTTTGGCTATAATCTCCCCCACATTATTAAGTTAAAAAAAGTCTTCAAAAACGGGTAAAAGGCTTTAAGGAAACTAACTGAATTAAGAGCCCTAGAAAAGCTCGTGTGCTAGAATAAAAACTTATATTCAAAAGTTAATTTAAAGTTGAAAGTTATAAAGATAGAGGAAAGCACATGAAAGTGGTAAACTTGGACCTACATATGAGTAAGAAAGTTAGCAAAAATTGTAGAAATATATTTGATTCTAGAAAGCTTTACCATAATACCAGGGTACAATATAATCTTTTTGCAGTAGCTAGGGAACATTGTGTGCTGTGTATCAATGGCCACAATTAGCATAGAATGCCTTCAAGCATCATGTTCAGACAGCAGAATATGTTGAACATACTCAAAAATCTGAGGAAGGAGGAAATGGAAGAGGGAGTTGCGTTAGTGAAGGAGTTGGGTTTCAAAGGAAAAATTGGATGAATCAAGTGACCTAAGAAATTTTCTAAACATGCATCCCATGAAGAAGCCTGTAGCTTAATTGACCCTGTGCAGAATGCCGATTACCTCACCTTTTTCTTATCTCCAATCATCTTTCCCCACGCCTCAGACCACCCTGCTTCTTAAACTCATATGTAATCTTGAGCCCCTCTCCTTTGGGGAGGCAAATTTGAGACTTGTTCTCCCATTTCCTCACTTGGTTGCCTGGTGAATAAACTCTTTGCTGCAAACCTCGGCATCTCAGTTTGGCCTGCTGAGTGTCTGGCAGACAAACCTGTTTGGCAGCGCTATCAGTATTCCCTCAGACATAGCCCCCCCTTAAAACCAAACGCGGGCAGTCTCTTCAGCTGCCATCAGCAGCACTGGATAACATTTTCCCCACTCACAAATGCTTTCAAATCTTCCATCAGCCCAATACAGGGCATTTATAAGCATTTAAAGATAGGGTAAATTCACTGGTACTTTCCAGGGCCACATTCTTTAAAAATTCTTTAATAAGTACAGAGAATCTGCTCAGGTTATAAAACTGGAGCTCCTTACCTTAGTTCAATAATTTGGGATTTGTATGGTAGTTTCTTGAAGCTTGTTTATGCTTCAGAGACCTCATGCTCAGACAGAAAGAAAGGTTTTCAATATCCTTTAAGCTTTAAATCGGTTCCAGTGGAATTTCAACAGCAAATAGCACTAACTAAAAACTAGGCTTCCAAAGATCAACAAGCAGTTTTTTCCTCTCTCTCTGGCTATGAAAAGAAGTAAACTGGAAAAAAAATGCTATGAATAAAAATCTCAAGCATATTAAAATGTTCACATTCCCCAAGATAATTTCATTCAGAGCATTATAATTTGTATTTGACTATTTACCTATGAGGATTTCTACTTAAAGTCTATTAACCTAATAATCAACTTGCTGCAAACTGGGAGCAATGCTTGCTCTATCAGCAATCATTTCATTTTTAGTAAGTTCCTAATAAATCAATATTAGTAATTGAAAACATTATCTAAACTCACCCAAGACTCAAGCTGATATAACGGAGGAAATATGTATATATATATATATATTTTTTTTTTTTTTTTTTTTTTGGCTGCGTCGGGTCTTAGTTGCAGCACGTGGGATCTTTGTTGCAGCATGTGGGATCTTTTGTTGCAGTGTGCAGGCTTCTCTCTAGTTGTGGCGCATGGACTCCAGAGTGTGCAGGCTCAGTAGTTGCGGCTCGCAGGCTTAGTTGCCCCGTGGCATGTGGGATCTTAGTTCCCCGATCAGGGATCGAACCCCTGTCCCCTGCATTGTAAGGCAGATTCTTAACCACTGGACCACCAGGGAAGTCCCAACCGGGGAAATTTTTTAATGCAAGAAATTTAGATTTAATGTTGAGCTCCAATAAAAGAAAATAGTTCTAACATTATTCTTCCTTTTAAGACTACTTTTGAAGGACAAAAACAATAAGTCCCATTTCTAGTTCAAAAATAAGCTTCTCCCCAAACTATATGGAAGCCTGTTAGAAATATGTATTTGTTTCTTTTTATTTGTGAAAAGCTACTTAGAGTTCATCTCTCAAACCACTGAAAAAGATAGGTCCTCTTTGTTTAAAAAGAGGTTACGTTAAATGTGGCACTTGGAATAGTCCACTAGTTCCTGTGATCTAGGGCAATGAGGTGTGCCAAGTTGTTTGGCTGAATAAAACTGTGCAAAATCTGACAAATGGCAGAGGACCATACTTGGGTTCTTATGCTTATTGGATTCACTGAACCCTTTTCTTTAGTACCACAGCGGGGCAGGGTAGGGAAACGTTTGTTCACAGTTGAGTTGCCAATATAGACTGTCACCTCCTATCTTACCACCGGAATCTATTGAAAACAATCTGAATTGTAATTCGATTCTTCACATTTTTCACAGTGGATGGCATTTCTTTTGCATTTTCAAAGAATATACCAACTCAACAAAAATGTAAATTAAAAGGCGTATATCAAAATGTATTGAAGTTACCTGTATCTGAGACTAGATCTGCTGTTAGCCTCCGCAACTGGAGTGGTGTAGCACGTAACTAACATTCAGCACCTAATTAGGCGTTTAATGAAGGTCAGTGGAATTGAAAATGAGCCGCTACATTTCATCATTTTTTTAAGCATAATGATGATATAGGAAAAAAAATAGGATTTAGAGTCAGAACATCTAAGTTCAAGTGCCAGCTCTGATAGTTACCAGCTTGGTGTTGTCAGAAAAGTCACTAAACCTCACCAAGTCTCAATTTTTCTCTTACATAACATGATGATAAAAATAATTTTCTAACAGTATTATTAGTAGGATCAAAAAAGATAAAGAATATGAAAGTGTTTATCAAATGAGATATCCAAATACTCTCAAAGGTAGATAGAATATAAATAAAACATCAAAAACAAATTTAACTCACCAATATGATGAAAAAATTCTAATTAGTGTTACTATACCACTGGTGTTTGCCTTCTATTCTACCCTGGAATAAGCATTACTTCAAACGACAGTAACTTGGATGAAATAACTGAGTAATACTGGCACCAAAAGAGTACACCGAAATTAAATAACATAACAATATTCATAATCATTTGTCCTCTCATTGCAATTAGTTTATTCATTTCCCCTTTTCTTTACTGGCAATTTTTCTATGTAATTTACTTTCATTCTTAGGACATTAGTGTATAACGAGACAAAATATTTCCGTTCATTAAAGAATATGTGCTGAGGTTTGATGAAATCATGTTTGATTATTTTTAATTTTAGTTTAATTTTCATCTTGTATATTTCACCTATAGGGTTAATGGAATAATCTGAGGGAAAAAAACAAAATGTTAATGCAATAATTTGTAAAGATTTGAGGTTTGATAGCAATGAGGAAATGAATAGCAAATAAGAAAGAAGGATTTCTGGGTAGTACTAATGTCTCATAGCAACAAGAACATATAATGGCAATGAAATACATATATTTAAAAACACCATATCACATACTACATTGTCAGAAAAATGTTAATATAGCAGTTAGTTAGGTTTGAACTAGCCAAACCCACTGTGTATAAGAAAGAATCACTATCTTCCTGAGTATCTTTGGCTAAGTAAATATTGTTTGTAAATGAAACCAGGAATGGAGCAAATTATGGCACTTCAAAAATCTCAAACAGCCTTTACATGTTGATCACATCTGAAGGCCATTTTAACATTAGATGTGTTGCCTAGAAATTATTTTTAAATACTGTTTATAAAATATTTCATTTCCACTGTGTAACTTATCAGGAAATAACACCTATAATTATAATCATGTTTGCATTTATTATGCTTTAATATTTTCTTCAAAAATTGTAGCTTCAGGTTGCATATGGCTGGTCTACTGTTTTTAGTGTGTGGTACTCCTGAATCTCTGCATTCATTCAATCACAAAGTCCTGCCGGTTCCACCTGCAGTATCTTTTTAACTTGTCCACTTGACTTGGCTATCTGGTTTTAATCTTAACACCTTCTGCAACCCAATGCATCCTCCAGAGTTCAGCCGGAGTAAAATAATCTTTCTCCTACCATGCTCTGAGTATCATACTCCTCTTGAAGTATCCTAGCAGTTCACTGACTTCACAACTGAGTCCAGTCTTTTCAAAAGCTGGATAACCATTCCCCTCCACACAACTCAGGTCTTTTCTCTACCCATTTCCTATCACACACTCCCACGTCCCACTCCATACCAACGCATGTATTCTGCTTCAATAATTCTCCATGCTCTCCTAAACCACTGAACTTATACACATACTTTTTCCATTGTTTAAAGTGCTCTTCCTCTATTTTGTCTAGCTAATCCTCATCCATCAGATCTCAGGTTAGGTGTCACATTCTCTGGGAATACTGCAAACTAGAATGGGTTTCCTGCCTGTGTGCCCTCATCTTACCCTCACTTAGTTGCCACCATATCCCCAGTCTAGAAAAAAGATAATAAATTAGGCATTTAACAAAAAGACACTGAAAAAATGAACAGTGAAGGAAATGAATATTTCAGACAAAATTGTCATGTATAGTCAATCAAAATGTGACTCTCATTACATTTTAAACTAGAATATTTATGAATCACTTTTTAAACTCACTATTTTATAGAATCACTTAGTGATAAAATAGAAAGGTGTGTACTGAAAAATTCTCAAGGTAAAAGCAGAGATTTTGAGGGAGCACCTTCAAGATGACAGAGGAGTAAGAAGTGGAGATCACCTTCCTCCCTACAAATACATAAAAAATATGTCTACATATGGAATAACTCCTAAAGAACACCTACTGAACAATGGCAGAAGACCTCAGACTTCCCAAAAGGCAAGAAAATCCTCACATACCTGGGTAGGGCAAAAGAAAAAAGAAAAACAGAGACAGAAGAATAGGGATGGGACCTGCACCTCTGGGAAGGAGCTATGAAGGAGGAAAAGTTTCCATGCACTAGGAAGACCCTTCACTGGTGGAGATGGGGGGGTGGCTGGGGGGAAGCTTCAGAGCCACGAAGGAGAGTGCAGCATCAGGGGTGCAGAGGGCAAAGTAGAGAGATTCCCGCACAGAGGATCTCTGCCAACCAGCACTCACCAGCCTGAGAGGCTTGTGAGCACCGGGGCAGGTGGGTGCTGGGAGCTGAGGCTAGGGCTTCGGAGGTCAGATCCCAGGGAGAGGACTGGGGTTGGCTGCATGAATATAGCCTGAAGGGGGCTCCTGTGCCACAACTAGCTGCGAGGGAGTCTGGGAAAAAGTCTGGAACTACCGAACAGGCAAGAGACCATTGTTTGGGTTGCGCGAGGAGAGGGGATTCCTTCCCTGTCTGCCCACAGAAGGCAGAGCACGGCCTAAAAGAGCTCCAGAGATGGGCACAAGCCGCAGCTATCAGCTTGGACTCCAGAGATGGGCATGAAACGCTAACGCTGCTGCTACATCCACCAAAAATCCTATGTACAAACACAGGTCACTATCTACACCCACACCTTCCCCCAGGAGCCTGTGAAGCCCGCCACTGCCAGGGTCCCATGATCCAGGGAAAAGTTCCCCGGGAGAATACACGGTGCACCTCAGGCTGTTGCAACATCACGCCGGCTTCTGTCGCCGCAGACTCACCCCACATTCCAATTATAAATACCATACCCCTGCCTCCCCCTGGCCTGAGTGAGCAAGAGCCTGCTAATCAGCTTCTGCTTTAACCCCATTCTGTCTGGGTGGGAACAGAAGCCTGAGGGTGACCTACACACAGAGGTGCAGCCAAAACCAAAGCTGAACATCAAAAGCTGTGCGAACAAAGAAGAGAAAGGGAAGTATCTCGGTGCAGGCTCAGGAGCAGTGGATTAAATTCCCACAGTCAACTTGATGTATCCTGCATCTGTGGAATACCTGAATAGACAATGAATTATCTCCGAATTGAGGCAGTAGACTTTAGGAGCAACTGTAGACTTGGGGTTTGCTGTCTGCCACTGATTTGTTTTTGATTTTTATGTTTATCTTAGTATAGTTTTTAGTGCTTGTTATTGCTGGATTTGTTTATTGGTTTCATTGCTCTCTTCTTTTTTTAATTATTATTATTTTTTATTTTAATAATATTTTTATTATTTTTTTTTCTTTCTTTTTATTTCTCGCTTTTCTTCTGAGCCATGTGGCTGACAGGGTCTTGGTGGTCCGGCCTGGTGTCAGGCCTAAGACTCCAAGGTGGGAGAGCCAGGTTCAGGACATTGGACCACCAGAGACTGCCCAGCCCCACGTAATGTCAGTCGGCAAGAGCTCTCCCAGAGATCTCTGTCTCAACACTAAGACCCAGCTCCACCCAATGGCCAGAAAACTCCAGTGCTGTATGCCCCATGCCAAACAACTAGGAAGACAGGAACACAACCACATCCATTAGCAGAGAGGGAGCCTAACATCACTAAGTTCATAGACACCCCAAAACATGCCACCAGATGTGGCCCTGCTCACCAGGAAGACAAGATCCAGCCCCACCCACCAGAACACAGGCACCAGTCCCCTCCACAAGGAAGCCTACACAAGCCAATGAACCAACCTCACCCACTGGGAGCAGACACCAAAAACAACAGGAACTATGAACCTGCAGCCTGCAAAAGGAGACCTCAAACACAGTACATTAAACAAAATGAGAAGACAGAGAACTATGCAGCAGATGAAGGAGCAAGGTAAAGACCCACCAGACCAAACAAAAGAAGAGAAAATAAGCAGTCTACCTGGAAAAGAATTCAGAGTAATGGTAGTAAAGAGAATACAAAATCTTGGAAATAGAATGGAGGAAATACAAGAAACGTTTAACAAGGACATAGAAGAACTAAAGAGCAAACAAACAATGATGAAAAACACAATTAATAAAATTACAAATTCTCTACAAGTAATCAATAGCAGAATAACTGAGGAAGAAGAACGGATAAGTGACCTGGAAGATAAAGTAGTAGAAATAACTACTGCAGGGCTTCTCTGGTGGTGCAGTGGTTGAGAGTCCGCCTGCCGATGCAGGGGACACGGGTTCGTGCCCCGGTCTGGGAGGATCCCGCGTGCCACGGAGCCGCTGGGCCTGTGGGCTGTGGCTGCTGAGCCTGCGCGTCCGGAGCCTGTGCTCTGCAACGGGAGAGGCCACAACAGTGAGAGGCCTGTGTACCACAAAAAAAAAAAAGAAATAACTACTGCAGAGCAGAATAAAGAAAATAGAATGAAAAGAATTGAGAACAGTTTCAGACACCTCTGGGACAACATTAAACACACCAACATTCGAATTATAGGGGTCCCAGAAGAAGAAAAGAAAAAGAAAGGGTCTGAGAAAATATTTGAAGTGATTATAGTCGAAAACTTCCCTAACATGGGAAAGGAAATAGTCAATCAAGCCTAGGAAGCACAGAGAGTCCCATACAGGATAAATCCAAGGAAAAACATGCCAAGACACATATTAATCAAACTATCAAAAATTAAATACAAAGAAAATATATTAAAAGCAGCAAAGGAAAAGCAACAAATAGCATACAAGGGATTCCCCATAAGGTTAACAGCTGATCTTTAAGCAGAAACTCTGCAAGCCAGACGGGACTGGCAGAACATATTTAAAGTGATGAAGGAGAAAAACCTACAACCAAGATTCCTCTACCCAGCAAGGATCTTATTCAGATTCAACGGAGAAATTAAAACCTTTACAGACAAGCAAAAGTTAAGACAATTCAGCACCACCAAACCAGCTTTACAACAAATGCTAAAGGAACTTCTTTAGGCAGGAAGCACAAGAAAAGGAAAAGACCTACAACAAACCCAAAACAATTAAGAAAATGGTAATAGGTACCTACGTATCTTTAAATGTAAATGGATTAAAAGCTCCAACCAAAAGACACAGACTGGCTGAATGGATACAAAAACAAGACCCGTATATATGCTGTCTACAAGAGACCCACTTCAGATATAGGGACACATACAGACTGAAAGTGAGGGGAGGGAAAATGATATTCCATGGAAATGGATATCAAAAGAAAGCTGGAGTACCAATTCTCATATCAGACAACAAAGTAGACTTTAAAATAAAGACTATTACAAGAGACAAAGAAGGACACTACATAATGATCAAGGGATCAATCCAAGAAGAAGATATAACAATTGCAAATATTTATGCACCCAACATAGGAGCACCTCAGTACATAAGGCAAATGCTAACAGCCATAAAAGGGGAAATCGACAGTAACACAGTCATAGTAGGGGAATTTAACACCCCACTTTCACCAATGGACAGATCATCCAAAATGAAAATAAATAAGGAGACACAAGCTTTAAAAGACATATTAGACCAGATAGACTTAATTGATATTTATAGGGCATTCCATCCAAAAACAACAGAATACACTTTCTTCTCAAGTGCTCATGGAACATTCTCCAGGATAGATCATATCTTGGGTCACAAATCAAGCCTTGGTAAATTTAAGAAAATTGATATCGTATCAAATATCTTTTCCGACCACCATGCTGTGAGACTAGATATCCATTACAGGAAAAAAACTGTAAAAAATACAAACACATGGAGGCTAAACAATACACTACTAAATAACCAAGAGATCACTGAAGAAATCAAAGAGGAAATCAAACAATACCTAGAAACAAATGACAATGAAAACACAATGACCCAAAACATATGGGATGCAGCAAAAGCAGTTTTAAGAGAGAGGTTTGTAGCAATACAGTCCTACCTCGAGAAATTATGAACATCTCAAATAAACAACCTAACCTTACACCTAAAGCAAACAGAGAAAGAAGAACAAAGAAAACCCAAAGTTAACAGAAGGAAAGAAATCATAAAGATGAGAACAGAAATAAATGAAAAAGAAATGAAGGAAACAGTAGCAAAAATCAATAAAACTAAAAGCTGGTTCTTTGAGAAGATAAACAAAATTTAAAAACCATTAACCAGACTCATCAAGAAAAAAAGGGAGAAGACTCAAATCAATAGAATTGGAAATGAAAAAGGAGAAGTAACAACTGACACTGCAGAAATACGAAGGGTCATGAGAGATTACTACAAGCAAGTATATGCCAATAAGATGGACAACCTGGAAGAAATGGACAAATTCTTAGAAAAGCAGAACCTTCTGTGACTGAACCAGGAAGAAATGGAAAATATAAACAGACCCATCACAAGCACTGAAATTGAGACTGTGATTAAAAATCTTCCACAAACAAAAGCCTAGGACCAGATGGCTTCACAGGTGAATTCTATCAAACATTTAGCGAATAGCTAACACCTATCCTTCTCAAACTCTTCCAAAATTTAGCAGAGGGAGGAACACACCCAAACTCATTCTATTAGGCCACCATCACCCTGATACCAAAACCAGACAGAGCTGTCACAAGAAAAGAAAACTACAAGCCAATATCACTGAAGAACATAGATGCAAAAGTCCTCAGCAAAATACCAGCAAACATATCCAACAGCATATTAAAGGGATCAATCATTGCATTCCTGGGATAAACCATGATCAAGTGGAGTTTATCCCAGGAATGCAATGATTCTTCAATATTCACAAATCAATCAATGCGATACACCATATTAACAAATTGAAGGGTGAAAAACATATGATCATCTCAATAAATGCAGAAAAAGCTTTCAACAAACCTCAACACCCATTTATGATAAAAACTCTCCAGAAAGTGGGCACAGAGGGAACCTATGTCAACATAATAAAGGCCATATATGACAAACCCACAGCCAACATCATTCTCAGTGGTGAAAAACTGAAACTATTTCCACTAAGATCAGGAAGAAGACAAGGTTGCTCACTCTCACCACTGTTATTCAACATAGTTTTGAAAGTTTTAGCCACAGCAATCAGAGAAGAAAAAGAGATAAAAGGAATCCAAGTTGGAAAAGAAGTAAACATATCACTGTTTGCAGATGACATGATACTACACATAGAGAATCCTAAAGATGCCACCAGAAAACTACTAGACCTAATCAGTGAATCTGGTAAAGCAGCAAGATACAAAATTAATGCCCAGAAATCTCTTGTATTTCTATACACTAATGATGAAAAATCTGAAAGAGAAATTAAGGAAACACTCTCATTTAGCATTGCAACAAAAAGAATAAAATACCTAGGAATAAACCTACCTAAAAGACAAAAAACCTGTATGTAGAAAACTATAAGACACTGATGAAAGAAATTAAAGATGATACAAACAGATGGAGAGATATACCATATTCTTGGATTGGAAGAATCAACATTGTGAAAATGACTATACTACCCAAAGCAATCTACAGGTTCAATGCAGTCCCTATGATACTACCAATGACATTTTTCACAGAACTATAAAAAAACTTCCACAATTTGTATGTAAACACAAAAGACCCCAAATAGCCAAAGCAATCTTGAGAAAGAACAATGGAGCTGGAGGATTCAGGCTCCCTGACTTCACACTATACTACAAAACAATAGTAATTAAGATGGTATGGTACTGGCACAAAAATAGAAATATAGATAAATGGAACAGGATAGACAACCCAGAGATAAACCCATGCATATATGTCACCTTATCTTTGATAAAGGAGCCAAGAATATACAATGGAGAAAAGACAGTCTCTTCAATAAGTGATGCTGGGAAAACTGGATAGCTACATGTAAAAGAATGAAATTAGAACACTCCTTAACACCGTATACAAAAATAAACTCAAAATGGAGTAAAGACCTTAATGTAAGGCTGGACACTATAAAACTCTTAGAGGAAATGATAGGCAGAACACTCTATGACACAAATCACAGCAAGATCCTTTTTGACCCACCTCCTTGAGAAATGGAAATAAAAACAAAAATAAACAAATGGGACCTAATGAAACTTAAACGCTTTTGCACAGCAAAGGAAACCATAAAGAAGATGAACAGACAACCCTCAGAATGGGAGAACATATTTGCCAACGAAGCAACTGATGAATGATTAATCTTCAAAATATACAAGCAGCTCATGCAGCTCAATATCCAAAAAAACAACCCAATCCAAAAATGGGCAGAAAGCCTAAATAGACATTTCTCCAAAGAAAGTATACAGATTGCCAACAAACACATGAAAGGATGCTCAACATCACTAATTGCTAGAGAAATGCAAATCAAAACTACCATGAAGTATCACCTCACACCGGTCAGAATGGACATCATCAAAAAATCTACAAGCAATAAATGCTGGAGTGGTTGTGGAGAAAAAGGAACCCCTTGCACTGTTGGTGGGAATGTAAAGTGATACAACCACTATGGAGAACAGTATGGAGGTTCCTTAAAAAACTAAAACTAGAACTGCCATATGACCCAGCAATCCCACTACTGGGCATGTACCCTGAGAAAACCATAATTCAAAAAGAGTACTGTACCACAATGTTCATTGCAGCTCTATTTACAATAGCCTGGACATGGAAGCAACCTAAGCGTCCACTGACAGATGAATGGATAAAGAAGATATGACACATATATACAATGGAATATTACTCAGCCATAAAAAGAAACAAAATTGAGTCATTTGTAGTGAGGTGGATGGACCTAGAGACTGTATACAGAGTGAAGTAAGTCAGAAAGAGAAAAACAAATACCGTATGTTAACACATATATATGGAATCTAAAAAAAAAAAAAAAGACGCAGATGTAGAGAATGGACTTGAGGACACAGAGATGGGGAAGGGTAAGGTAGGACGAAGTTAGAGAGTAGCACTGACGTATATACGCTACCAAATGTAAAATAGATAGCTAGTGAGAAGCGGCTGCATCGCACAGGGAGATCAGCTTGGTGCTTTATGACATCTTAGATGGGTGGGATAGGATGGATGGGAGGGAGATGCAAGAGGGAGGGGATATGGGGATATATGTATACGTATAGCTGATTCACTTTGTTATACAGCCGAAAGTAACACAACGTTGTAAAGCAATTATACGCCAATAAAAATGTTAATAAATAAATAGATAAATAACTGAGATAAAAAAGAGGAGTTTTTTTAAGGGAGAAATGGACCTCAAAATTTGTTGAATGTATAAAATAATTGTTTATAATGCTGAATAAGCTTAGCCAACATGTTGATAGAATTTTAGTGACAAATGGCCCTTGAGGGAATAAAATAATATACATGGCTCAATGGGAAGGTAAAAAAAAATGACAAACATATGACTATTAAATTAGTGTTAATCTGAGTAAAGAGAAAATAAGTTGGCAAATGTCTGAACCTTGAAGCCAAACAAATATAGGGTCAAATTCTAATTTTACCAGTTTTTAATTGAATGACGTTGGAGTATGAAAATTCTTCAAGCCTCAATTCTTTCATAAATAAAATGAGAATGATAGTAATGCATCCTCCCATATAAGATTTGGAGAATAAATTTTTCTAAAGAGCTAGTACAATATCTAGCACAAAGTGGAAATGCATTCAGTGTTAGTTATATAGTTAATATTACGAAATATAGTGGAATGAATGAGATCACTGTGAAGTGTAGTCATGATAGAAGACCTCATGTAGGAAATTATTTTCATCTGGGTTTTGAAGATGGGTAACACTGAGAAAGTGATGGAGACAGGATGGGCAGGCTGGGTCCATAATTCATTCACACTTTTACTATGGAACATATATTACAGATTAGCTTGTGCCATTGTTACTCATGAATAACATATTCTCTACTACATTGCAAATTTTTAGAGACAAGGGAGCATATTTGACCAACTCTGTGAACTTTTTGGCAACTAGCATATAGTACGTTCAAAATATTTTATTGCTGTTATTAATTTAAATAGCTGTGTGAGTTACTCTAAGGAAAAGAGTCTGATTGATCATTGAGGCAAAGTTAAATAGTTTGAGTGAGGTTCTATTATGGAGGACCTTCAAAACCAGGCAAAATATATACTCAGTTCTAATAAAAGTCTTAAAATAGGCCCTGAGTAACTGAGTTAAACAATAGAACTACCTAGTTTTACTAAATTAATATAAAAGATCACATAGAAGAAGAAATATGCAAGTATTGGTAGTAATATTTTTAAAGAAAAATGCTGAAAGGAAATATATACTAATATTTATTAAAATTGCCATGAAGTAAATATAATCAAAACCACATGACATAGACTAATAGATAGAAGATGTCTAAAGCCCAGACACAGATCCAAAAGTGGACTATTTTAGCCACATTCTGAAAGACTGAAGGTCAGAGACTAAAGAAAATTCTTTCAGCCGGTGGAATATTAGCCATATATCTCATTGTCCACTTTGTCTGCAAAGATAGATGGCTTGAGGGAAGGAGCTGTACCAATTATTATTGGGCTGTGGCTAATGATTAGGGATTTGTAAGAAACAAGATTAAAGACTTGTGACTAGAACATTAGGGAAGAAATACTCAACAAAACACTTTCACAGTGAAGCAGACCATTAATAATCTGATGCACCTGTTCAACTACTCTGGAAGTAGGTTAGCCTCCTTCCCAGCAAACTAGAACTTTCTCAGTGGACTCATAACAAGGTGGGTGGCCAGGCTGGCATGGATATAGAACACACGTGGACATAGCACCATGGAGTTCTCTTCATGAAGACTTATCTCTCTTCCACCACTGTCACCTAGTTTTTTAGATGTGGTGACTAAATCTAGAACCTCATCATGCTATCAAGCCTTAATAAAATCAGCCAGCTAGAAGACGACAGATTGACTACACTGGATCTCTTCCATCATGAAGGAAGCAGTAAATAATCTTTGTGGAAATAGACACATTATGCTTTTGAATTTGCTTTCCTTACCCATCATGCTTCTACCTGAGCCACCATCTGTGGACTTACTAATGCATCAACGTTTTGTCCCACTCAACACTACTTCTAATCACCAGACAAATGACAAAAGACATAGACAAAGGGCTACTGTCCATGGGATTTATTGGTCTTATCACCCGTAAAATAGTAGAAAGGCCTAGTGAAGACTTGATTATGTCCTCAGCTAGAGGACATAATATCAAGACGTTGCTATCCACCAACTCTTAGTAATTACTCACTCTATACTTCTAACAGAATTAGATTCTGGATAGAAGTTCCTTAGATAGGAGATTTATTCAGGCTTAACTCAGACACTGAATCTATATTTCTCAATGTAGAGTGAACCCTAAGAATAATGGGAGTAAATGGAAATAGCATCTATTGAGTACCTATTTAATAATATGTGCTGGGCATAGTGTTAGGTCTATTTTGCAGGTGAGGAGATAAGCTTATGAAAGTTAAGTCACAAATATGATGTGTGCTTGAGTGTAGATAGGAACCCAGGTGTTTTTTATTCCAAAGCCCACAGTTTTCTAATGTGCAATGCCGGAAGAAGGCTAGATAATTCCCTTACTAAAGAAATTTCTACAAACTTTAAAAATATTGAAGAAGAGGGGATTTTGCATGTACTTCAAAGAATGAGTAAGATCTCTCAGAGTTGGAAAATTAAAGGTTTTAAGAATGAACATATCCAGGTAAATACATTTCTTGTTTATTCTTTTGTCTGCTTAATCCTTACTTATCTTCTCTACATGCAAATGCTATGAGAAGAATTTTATGTCTTGTACATTATCATAACCCCAGCGCCTCAAACAATACATGGCACTTGACAAGTACTCATGTATATCTGTTTTATGAATGAATGAATGAGGCAAACCTCAAATTATTTCCAGTCAACTATCTCCCACCCTGCCACAGATTCCACCCTTCTACAAATTGAGGTTCAAAGAGTAACTACGTAAGGGGCTCTTTGGTGCATAATAGACCAACACCATCTATCTGATGTTAGTGTACAGTTGAAGGATTTCCTGTTTTGAGCAAGGACTATATCTGTACATTTAGGAATATGCATTTGGGATCATGAGAAAACACTGAATATTGGGAGCCTGTGACCCTAGTACTGACTGTTCCTAATAAGCTGTGAGATCTTGAACAGGTAACTCAATGACCTGAGCTATGTATTTCTTTATCTGAGAAATGAATAGGTTTAAGCAATTGATCTCTCAAACCATCTCTGTAATCTAAAATTCAATGACTCTAAGAATTACATTGTCAATTGTTTTGTTTTTCTGATGAGTAAGATATTTTTATTTTGCCTATATTCTAACATGTAAGCACATTTGTGGAATAGGACATATTTATTTGCATCTTAGTTTTTATTTATAGTACATAACAATAAAAATATATCATATGTAAATATAAAATATGAAAATAGAAAACATAATAGAAAATAGTACAAGACATGACATACATTTAATTTCATTGGCTAAGATTATTAGCTTTTCTTTTTTTCTGATTATATATTTTAGTCGCATAGTTTTTAGTTTCTATCCAAAAAATTACTCTGTAACAAAACTGCTTAAGATATTCAGTCCTCCCTTAAAGATAAATTAAGAAGCAAGCTCTTTTCACTACCTCTTAGGGAATCACATAATACCTTCACTTCAACAGACAAAGAGCTTGATTACTGTTATTCAGTTACTAAATTGATAACATTTAAAGGTCCAAGGCATTTAATTTTTTAAAATGAATTAAAAATACATGGGAGATATTTTGTTTTTACTGACTTTACAAAAATCCCTGATTAACACGCCAGATGCCACAGTTCTTCAAGCCTGATGAAGGCTCCCTGGAGTTAATATCCTTTCAGCCGTTGTTGCCAAAGAACTGAAGCAGATTGTGAAGGCTGCATAATCATATGATTTTTCTCCTATTGAGGAACTACTGACACAAGAAAAATCAACTGCCTTGATGAAAAAAGTTTAAAATAATAAAATTCTGAATAATGAAAAATTTTAAATGCAGGTCAGTAGTATGGTATCCTTTGACATTCTAGTTCTGAAGCCTGTATTTCAATCCCTTCTCATTGAAATGAAAATCATACATTTTATCGTCATGGAACCAAAAATGTCTATGGCAGTCTGGCTAAAGAGAGAGATGCTTTAGTTGGTACAGGTTGTGTATATGGATGATATAAATAAAAATGGGAGATAAGGAAGATTAAATTGCTTGAGAAACTTTATTTTTTAATTGAATTTTCACATCCATTTAGGTTATATATTCACTAATTAAGGCTATCACAAACAATCATGGACATGAATCAGCCAATGAAGCAGCACATTTACACCTAAATACAGAGAGAGTCACAGAAAACCTATTTCACTGTGCCACTGTGGTCAAGATGGCTAACCGTGGAAGACACTGTTAATTCTCCCTTCTTCTTTACTAACATCATGATTTTAATTAGGGAAGCAATATGTCCCTCTAGTGATGGATCATGAAAATAAATCATGACCATATTTTTCCCTGATTTCCCAACCTCCCCTCAAGCTAGGATGACTATGGGATCTAGCTCTGGCCAAAAAGACTTAAAAGGAAGTCTGCTGAAGGAGTTTCTGGGAAAGCTTTTCCTTTCATGATAAAAAGGGATATATGTACCTAGCAGAACACTTTTCTCTTCAGCCATTATCCCACATCACTTTTGTATTCAAGAGAAAACAAACATGAGATTTTCCAAAGAACTACAAAGACACTGGTCCTTATATCACTGAGATCACTGAGATTCTGAGCCAACATTAGCCACCATCTACTTTTAGGAGTCTGTTAAAAAAAATAAACTAGATATTTACCACTGCAAGATAGGTTTTCTACTACTTGCAGCCAAATGTTGGCATATTACTTTATTTATATTACTTTCTAGTTAATATACCAACTGTTCAGAATTGCATCCCACTCTAATGATTCTTATTAACAAACGGGCATCTCTTGCCCGGATCAGCCATATGATCAGACTTATTGCCTCTAGTTTAATCCATGTGCCATCAGATGATCTTTCTATAATCTAAAATCTGTTCACTTCCTCTTTAAGACCCTTCAGTGGTTCCCCAGTTCTATTAGGATAAAATTCAAAACCTTGTCATAACCTGAAAGACTGGCACACGATTGCTTCTCCAGTTTCATTAATTCATTTATTTTTTATTAATTATTTTATTTTAAAATTTAAAAATCTAAAAAATTTTATATTACTTTAAATTTATCATATATATATATATTTTTTAAAGGATCTAATAAATAAGGGGCCAACACAAGCCTATCACTGTGTAGTTTCCTTTTTAATCACAATTTCCCATTCTTTGGCCCAAAGTATGTACCTTGCCCCAGATCCCATGTTAGAAGCCTTAACCAGACAGCTGCGTGGACTCTAGTCTTAACTCATTATGTGTAGATACAAATAAATTTCTGGTCTTCTATGTCATGGAACTCAAAATAATTTCAAAAAGAATTTAACAAACATTTCTGTAACATACAAGGATACTGAGATCTAATCTGTGGCTCATCAGTATTACAAAGCAATCATTGAGGGCCAGCCAAACCTCCATTTTCAGGTTTTTTTCACTTGATTCTTCATTTCCCTATGAGAAACCAATAGCTTGCACATAGAATTATCCAGTTGTTCCCTTATTTAACTAGCTATAACCATAAGTTAGTGATCTTTGTTAGTAAATATGGCTGCTTTTAGAATTGACATTAGTAAAGCAGTAAAACAAAAGTATAAACATGCCACCAACACATTAAGGTGAAAGGAACAATTGCAAATCTATTTTGGCATTAATCGAAACAGATCATTCCTAGAAATGCACATTGGTAATGCCTCAGCTAACATTAAGCAGTCACAAAATGATATACATATCTAAAACCAAATGGCAAATATAAGATAAAGTAACCAAAACTGACATTAACACACATATTTTCAGCAATTTAAAACTATTCCATCTACACTCTTGCACTTCAGACAATGTAGAGTGGTAACATTCTATACACTCAACTTGAAGATTATTTTTCTCTCACAAATTTTATATACATAGAAATATTTCAAAAATAGATTCTCAATGCAAGAAATAAATGTATATTGGGTACATGTATAGGAAAAAATTTAAATCTATGCAGTCATGTAGAAACATGCAGATTATCAAGCTAATGTGTATTAAAAACTCATTTTGCATACAAAATGATAAAATCTACTTCTGTTCAGCAACTTTATCTATGAACAGATCATCCATCACAAGACCTATAAAAATCATACCAGGTCTTATATTGCCTTGTGCTTTGCAGTGGTGAAAGCTTTGTTTGCACTTGCTTTATCATTTTATCCTTACAACAAATCTGTCAAGACAGATATTTTTCTCGATACAGATATTTAGAGTGGATTCCCCAAATATTTTAACTGAACTGGACAGAATAGCATTCACACATTATGGACTTAAGTCTTTGATGTTTTTATTTAGTAGCTTTGTATAATGTAAAATCAGTCATTGGACTCAAGCATAGTCATGTTTGAATTCTGGTTGTGAAGTGTTTTAGCTGCATGATGTCATCTAACTTTTCTAAGTAAAAAGGGTGTTGGCAAGATTTGTTGACATTGTTGACAAGATTAGATAGGTTGCCTAGCAGAGTCCTGAAATATAGCAAGCACTCAAGATGCTGCCCCACTGTCCCTCTTTCATGTCCTCTCTCCTTCTTTTCCTTCCTTAAAGACATGTCCATGGGCTTAAGAAAAGGAAGCCTGAAAAAATAAAATGACAAGCATTTCTACTTCACGGAAAAAATGGCAAGTCTCTATAAATTTTCCTGAGTTTTCCTAAGAATAGATTTCAATTATTGAAAATTCATTGTGCTGAACCCATAGCCTAGTTTATAAAACCAAAAGACAAAAATAATTTACAGGTGTTTTAGTTATCTATTACTGTGTAACAAAATACCCCCCAAATTATCAGCTTATGTTGACAAACATGTATTATCTCAACTCTATTTAAGAGGGTCAGGAATTCAGGCAGGGATTAGCTGCATTGTTCTGTCTCAGAATCTCTTATGAGATTGCAGTCAAGTCAACCAAAGCTGCCTCTTAAGGGGCTGAAAATCCATTTCCAAGTTCACTCATGTGACCTCTGATGACGGTTTCAATCCTTTACCACATGGACCTCTCTGCAGAGGCCTCTCCTGCTCACACAACATTATGACTTTCCCTAAAGCAAGTGGTGATTGAGAGAAAAAGACAGAAGCTCCAGTCTTTTACACCTAACCTTGTGACATACCATCATTTCTTCTAATTGCTATTGATCACAGAGACAACCCTGGTGCAATCATAAAGGTATAGATACAAAAAGACAGAAATCATTGGGCACCATCTTAGAGGCTGGCTACCAAACTGCTATGATGCACCTTGTAAGCTGAGCCCTACTTGTCCCTATGGCCCAGACAAGGTGTGCTGAGCAAGCAGGAAACTTTAGAGGCATAGGTTTTGGTTTTTTAAATAGATCTTTATTGGGGTATAATTGCTTCACAATACTGTGTTACTTTGTGTTGTACAACAAAGTGAATCAGCCATATGTATACACATGTCCCCATATCCCCTCCCTCGTGAGCCTCCCTCCCATCTTCCCTATTCCACCCCTCTAGGTCATGGCAAAGCACCGAGCTGATCTCCCTGCGCTGTGCTGCTGTAAGACAGACAAAGGCATAGGTTTTATTCTAACCTAAGAGTATAATGCAGAACCAGCAGAGATATCTGAAAGCTTCACTGTTGCAAAGTTGAAAGAGTAGAATAGCACAAAATGTCAGTTTAGCACTACGCCTATCAGTTGTTACCAAGTAAGTAAATATTAAAGCAAACTTTTTATACTGTCTCATGTCCATTTAATTCTAGATTCTCTTGGTGGTTCTCCAGTTTAGTCATATTTATCCTCTGGAAGAAATATCCTTTGCCTCTCTGCTCTTTAAATCTCTGAGCTACAGAATCCATCTAAGTTGTACAGAAGGATTTCCAAACAATGTTAGAATATTTTTTCAGTGAGATAGCTTGATGAGACTCTAGCTGATATTTTTTAATAATGTTATAGTTATATTCTGATTTTAATAATTGAGAGTAAAGAGCACACAATAATTGGCACACATTAGGCATTCTAAATATTTATTGATTAAATAAATACACCCTTCTACTCCTTTTTATATAAAATAACAAAATAAAATATGGTGATATTTTAGATATTTTTGTTAATATTGCAAAGGAAAGTGGACTTTCTAAAAAAAACTATACATCAATAAATATGTACATAAATTTTAAAAGAAGCACGTACACAAGAAGCAAATATTGCTGTCAAACTAAAAACTTATATTTCCAAATACCTATAATTTAAAGAAATGGAAGTTTTTTGTACCTTTTTGAAAGGTCAACATTCATAAAAATAACAACAAAAACCTCTTTCCTTTATGATAGCATATGTATCTAGTTTCAATGAAAATTATATCAGGACTCAAAAGCTGAAATTACAGTAATTTAAAACCACTTCAAAGATGTTATGAACTACCTCTTTTTCAGTCTTGTCTCATAGATACTTCTATACTATAATTTATAATTCATGATTCTGGAAAGAAAATGAAAAAGTCACTTTGAGATATCATTTTAAAGGCAATTTTAAAGTGACAACTTGTTCAAAGATATGATTGAGGAATTTAAATATTCATAAATAATCTCTAGGATTTATTATTTTAAGTTATAATAACCTATACTTTAATAATAATCTGAACTATTCAAACACAATGAATAAAAGGCTGAGAAGATGGCTAACAGATTCTTAGAAATATTACTTCACAATGTTATTGCTTTAAAAATGTAGACTTGGAGGGAGGTTTAAGAGAAATGTTGGGAGGTGATGATTAAACAATGCTCTTCCAACTACTGAACATTTATTTTTAAAAGTAAAGCATTTTCTTTAGAAGATAATTGTCAGGGACAGTTTAAATGTGTAAAAAATTAATAATCAGAAACCTCAAATAAATAGTCAGGAGACCAGAAGGGGGAGCTCTCACGCCCGTTAACAATAGCAGAGCCCAACGGCAAAAAGAAAGACTCTTCTTTCCAGCCAATGAAAAGCCATGGATTCTGTTTGCTACAGCCTTCCCAACTTCCTTTTCCCCTCTATAAAAGTGTTCTCCTCCCTTTGCCGTGGGGTTACTTACACATAGCTGGCCATGGTTGCATACCATAAACTGCAGTTTTCTGCTGATCCCAAATGAACCCATCTTTGCTGGAGAAATATCTGGCAATCTATTTTAGGTCAACAGTGACCAGAACAATTAAGTTTCTTAAATTAGCATAATAAACATATACCATAATAAACATAAAACAAAAGCCCAACTTCTTGAAGCTTATTCATTCATTTGCTCTGATTTATTCATTTGCATAGCAATTATCACCACCTAACCTATTATATATTTATTGTTTTATTGGGGTATTTTTCATATCGACCCACTAGAATATAAACTGTATGAGAGGAGGAGTCATTAACCTCACTAACTCACTAACTTCTAAACCCAGATCTTAATATAAGATCTGTAATATACACAGTTCTAAACCCAGATCTTAGAAGAGTCCCAGGTTTATATTAGGTACTTTATAAATATTTACTGAGTGAATGAATAAATGTTTATCACGTGCCATGCACTGAACCAGGTGCCAAAGATGCAGTAATGAACCATATAGACGTGATCCCTATCATGAAAGCACTTAATTTTACTGAAGGTACAGACAAGTATATAATTACAGGAACCAATATCACAAATATTGTGGGAGAGGAGAACAAAACAGCGGTACCAACTCTGATATTGGAGGAAGGCTTTCTGAAATCAAAACTCAGACCTAAAAATGTTTGGAGATTAGCCAAGTTTTTAAAAGGTGAACATAAAAGAGAGAAAACTGTTCAACAGCGGCGAGCTATATGTGCAATGACCCAGAAAGGAGAGAAGGAGTGACCTGAATGGAATTCTATACAATTCTATTGTAGAGATTAAATTAAGGGTAAGAGGTATCAGTTAAGATGCTTTCAGCACCAAGTAACAGAAAAATCACCTCTAAATCCTCAGCTGGGTGGGCAGACAATTAAAGGAGGACCCATTTTTTTCTTTCCTCTCCTCAGATCCAATACTTCGCCACTGATTCACTTTTGGCAACCCAATGCCTGTACTGATAGTCTTAAAGTAACTGTAAGCAGCTCTACAAATCTACTTGCTTCCTCTTCACGGCCAGCATTTAAAAAAAAAAAAAAAAAAGGAAGGTGAGTCCTATTTACAGAAAAATCCTGAAATTCACTTTGGTTGGGTCAATTTAGGCCATATGAAAGCTAGGTATTAGAAGGGACTGATTTGTCTCACCCATGTCTCCTGCTCAATGCTTGGAGCCTGGTTGGAATCAATATCACTAAAACCATAGGGAACCAATAGAACCAAGGGTTTTGGGATATGGGAAAAGGAAAATTGAATGCATGAGCAGCTAAGCTGTTGTATTCACCATGTAACATTAGATTGTATCATAAAAGCAACTAAGAGCCATTGAATTGAGTAAAGGAAGAAGCCACTTAGATTTTCATGTTAAAAATATTCCTCTTTCAATGTGAAGAATAGAATGAACAAAATCAAGACTAGAAACAGGGAAGCCAGTTAGCAGGTTGTTGCAAGGTGTTATCAGTAGGGATAGACTGACAATAAAAGGTTCAAGAGATATTCAACAGTTAGAATAGGCAGGCACTGGAGAAGATTTGGATTTAAGAAGTGAAGGAGAAACCAAAGTCAAGGATGAACCCATGTGTTACAGTTGGTCAAGGGAACATGTATGGTAGTACCATAGAAACCAAGGAGGAAAAGCAACTTGTAGTAGGAATGATGAGTTGGTTTTTGGATATGAGTTTGACATGTCTACAGGTTATAACCTTGAAGTTGTTTGAGTTCTCAGGGTCTTGCCATTTTCAGAAGATGTTAAAGATGTTATGTAATTCTATAATAGACATAAAACTATAAAATTAGATATAACGTTTACTAATTATTAGCAAAGGACCCATTTCCTTTTTGTATTTAAGTTCTTGCTCCATAATTACTAAATCTTGATGCTATTTGCCAAAGCCAAAGGTTAGGAGATAAAATTAAGAGACCAGAAGCATATAATAAGTCATCTGTGTTTTCCTCTAACAAGAAACATAAATGCCTATCAAATACCACCTGCTGTAATGGTGTGGAAATCAAGTAGAATAAGAATTAGAAATATCCTGATTCAGTAAACAGAGGAGCAAGCAGTGGATTAAATAATATCAAGGTCAAGTAATGACACATACAAAGAGAAAGTAAAGCAAGATTTTTAAAATTCAAGATGGAAAAACATTAATATTGCAACATGGATGCCCTAGATGCTTGTAAAAAAGGGGGGCATCTTTGTGTAGGTCAATATCTACCTGAAACATCACTTGGAGGAAGAGGGCTAGGCAGTAGGATTAGCAGCTGCAGCATGGAACTGATTCAGCAGCAGATGTGAAGCAAAACTCCTTGTTTCCAAATTTGGTAGAGGGATGTAACCTCATTAGGGAGGAAGCTGAATCTAGGTTATACAATAATGAAGTAGACAAAAGCCATAGCTAAACTGAACTTCATAATAAATCGATGAGAATTTCAAGGTAAAAGAGCAGAGAAGAAAGAAGAAAGGGGGAGGACCAGGGTGAGAAGGAGGAGGAAGATAAGAAGGTGGGGGAGGAGGAGAATGAGACGGGGGATTGGTGGGGGGAATGGTGCAGAGAGGGGAGGGAAGAAATGAGAGTGAGAGAGAATGAGAATGCAACAGAGTAACCAGAGGAGAACTTTCTTGTGGCTAAAGGGAATGTTTTAGAACAAAGTATATTTAATATTCAATTATAAGCTATTTTCATTGGTATAGTATTAAATCCCACATCTTCAGAAAAGTCTAATACACTGAAATGTCCATATGTGGTGATACTGAGGAGAATAAGAACAGGAACAATAGCAGGAAATGTGGTCAACCTAACAATGACCCCTTCTACCGATTCTTGGATAGATGATCACCATCTTCTCAAGAAAAAGATAGACAGGTGTTCCAGGTTCCATATGTCATGGCAGCTTCCCTTTGATTAGCTTTAGGTTTTATTCTAAAGGAATTCAAATTGAAATTATGTTTACATAACATCATTCATGTATTCAAAAATACAATCAATGGACTTGAGGACACGGGGAGGGGGAAGGATAAGCTGGGACGAAATGAGAGAGTGGCACTGACATATATACACTACCAAATGCAAAATAGATAGCTAGTGGGAAGAAGCCGCATAGCGCAGGGAGATCAGCTCAGTACTTTGTGACCACCTAGAGAGGTGGGACAGGGAGGGTGGGAGGGAGGTGCAAGAGGGAGGGGATATGGAGGTATATGTGTACATATAGATGATTCACTTTGTTATAAAGCAGAAACTAACACAACACTGTAAAGCAATTATGCTCCAATAAAGATGTTTAAAATAAATAAATAAATAAAAGGAAGGTAACCTTTATAGAACAAAAAAAAGAAAGTACAATCAAGAGCAAACTGACTGCACATAGCATAAATGAGTGTTTTGACAAAGAAGCTACAGTGCAGAACTGAGAGTGACTGTGATACAAATACACATATCAGTAGGTGAATTAATTACATTAATGGCAAGTGAGCCTAAATGAGGCAAGTCTAACATATTTGTTATAGTAGAATAAATCTGTACAAAGTACACAAAGTTTTAAGGACCATTTTTCTCAACATCCATTAATATTATATTTTTTAAGGACATAGAACCAAGTTCCTAAACCTAGCTCTGACGCTATATGTGTGATTTTGAGCAAGGCACATGGCATAGTCAGAGCTCAGTTTCCTCATTTTATCTTGAGAGCTTTGATTGGATCATCACTCAAGTCCATTCTCAGCCCAAATAGACTATGGTTCTGATGCCAATTATAGTATCACCTTTTTCTAATATGTGACATTTCTACTATAGTTGTTTTTCTTAAAAGATTTCTACTGTCATTTTTAAAAATAAGACAAAATTAAATTTGAGGTGTGCCATCCCATGAATGACCTTTTTTTAAAAGCTATGCAACTTTTTTTCCAGAAAAAAAGATAGTCCCAATATGACCACTACTGAAAACAATGATCTTTTCTGGTCAGTGTCTTTTGCTTTCATCCTTCTTATTCATGGGCTTTCTACACCTTCTCAAATATGACTGTTCTGTTAGAAAAGTGAAAAAATACAATTCTCTTTATTTGCCATGACAGATCCCCATGTGATAAAACTTTGTTTTAAAATCACTTTCAGGAAATTTATTAATTTACTTATTCAAAAAATATATAGTATGTAATTAACAGAAGTAAGAGCTGGTTTTAGCATGATGCAAAACATAACATATTTTCATTGTCCAGGAAGCTCATAAATAATATCTGAACATCCAAATAATAGAAGATATTTTACAAGAAAACAGTAAGTAGCAAAGTGTAGAAATAATGGCAGGGTCTACTCTGGTTGGATCACAACACTTCTGTAAATGAAACAAGAATAATAATAACTAACACAGAGAGTTGTTATGGTTATCAAATAAGATAATGTTTGTAGAGCACTTGGCACATGTAATTGATTAGTAAATTATTTCACTGCATCTTCTCCATAGGTCCAAATATGCCAGTTTTACAGATGAGGAAACTGAGGCTAAAATCATTAGGCTAGTAAGTGGTGGAGCTGATCCTCAGACCCATCAATATGACGTCAGAGGTGATAGACTTAACTCATGTACTATAACACCTTCTAAACATATTATTACCATGCCTACAACTTCGAGCACAGGGCAACAAAGAGTTTTATTGACAGCTAACTATTGGATGAGACACTGAGAGATGGTAGAGCCTTGAAGACATACATTGCTGAGTAATTGGAGTAAACTAATTTTATCAGTCCAGTGAACATGATCACCTACTGGTTATTTGTGTTTACACAGAGATAGCAAAATTCTTTGCAGCAGATGGTGAATCTTAAGGGCTCATGCCTTATTCCAGTATGGGATGTCAGCACTAGAATGACCAAACCAGGTGAGGAATTAGACATATTCAATGGAGTAGGGCAAACCTATTACAGGCAGTAGTCAGAAGCAAAAGCAGGCTGGTATAGTGTTCACAGAGTAACAGTTAGGTCGCAATTCAGGAAGGTGATACCTACATAAAAGGTAATAACAGATGTTATCAAGGCAAGTATAGAAACAGAAGTAGGAATCCCGGTGTCAGGAAAAAAATGAAACCATAATAAGAGTTAAAATATAGCAAGTACAGTGAAACTCCATCATAGTACCATATGTGAGATCCAAAAAATATAACCTGTACGATGTGAAGTTAAAATATTTGAAGTTAATGAAATGACTGGGCTAAGGCTGCTGCAGAGGATGGGAACAGATTGCCAATCACATTTTATCCAAAATTGCATTACTGTAGGATGCACTAATCTCATTGTTTCTCTGTGCCTACCACACACCCAGAAAAACTAAGAACTTTACTGGTACTAACGCATTTAACCATCAACAACAACTCTATAGCTAATATTATTTCCTCTTTCACACAGATGAGCAAACTGAAATACAATGAGGTTAGTAACTTTCCCAAGATCAATCAACCAATAAAGGGCAGATCTATAATTAAAATCCATGCTGTCCAGCTCTAAAGTCCACACTTATAACTACTAGGCAATCCTGTCTCTACAAAGTCAGTTATCAACCAGCTAACATCAGAGACTCTGGCAGAGGGTAACAAGACTCATGTCACAAGGTTGGCAATCTAAAGTGTGGGATCAGAGCTCTAGTCTTTACGGCACAGTAGAAGTGAAGCACTTAGAATAGTGTCTGGTCTCTAATAAGCGCTCAATGAATGTTAGCTATGAAAATCATAATAACTGTTGTTGCTGTTGTAAAAGGAGAAGAAAGGATGGGAACTTTTATAGGCTGAATTATAGCCCTCCTCCAAATTTATATATTGAAATCCTAACCCCAGTACCTCAGAATATAACTGTATCTGGAGATAGGGTCTTTAAAGAGGTAATTAAGTTAAAATGAAGTCGCTAGGGTGATCTCTAATCCAATATAACTGGTATCCTTATAAGAGGGGAAAATTTCAACACAGACATGTACAGAACACACTATAGAGGAAGGACCATGTGAAGACACAGGGAAGTGACAGCCATCTATAAGTGAAGGAGAGAGGCCTCAGAAGAAACCAACCCTGCTGACACTTTAATCTTAGACTTACAGCCTCCAGAACTGTGAGAAAATAAATTTCAGTTGTTTAGGCCACCTGGTCTGTGGTGCTTTGTTATGGCAGCCCCAGCAAGCTAATACAGGGACCAAAAGGTGGGAAATACAAGATAACCAGAAAATATGGTAAAAGGTCAGTGTTAAATTCAACATGAAAGAGATTGGCACAAAACTGTGGCAGGGACCCACCTAGGAGAGATGGACTTCAGGCAAGAGCTCAGATGTATGTAGGCTTTGAGGCAAAGATTAGAGCATGACTAATAGCAAAAGTAGTTAGATGCCAAGCTGCTGCTTTAAAACTTCTTGAATATCCTCTGCTAAGGATGTTGAAGGAGCTTGGGGATGGAGCAATCTTAATTCTAAATTTTTCCAAATTAATTTTAAGCCTAAGTTTCCAATATATGTTAAGCCTAAAGTAGGTTACTACAGCTGCATTTTGTCTGTAATCTTGCTTATTTCAGTGATGAATGGCCCGAAATAATGGTGACATTTTTCTAAAAATAAGATCCAGAAATCTGTAAGACATGTAGGGAGCAAATACCTGCTTAGAACTTCCTTTTCATCTATTAATCTGCTTTAAAAAGACACTAATTTTTCTGCTGTTCACTTAGATGTTATTACTTTTTTGTAAATATCCATATATCTTTAACGTTAGGCATGTCTAGATGTGGGTAATATGCATTGGTTTGAATTGATGACATTGTTCCAGAAGAATGGTATCAATAATAGTAGCTTTCTTTCCTATTTGACCCCACACATACACACACCTACTGCATTTAATAGCAATAGAATTTAAAAAGCAAGATCTAATTAGTTAGTGAGATCATTGCTTTGAATTCTTCATTTATAATTCATATTGCATGCACACAACATCAGAATAGCTCAAATGAACACAAGTGAACTAAAAGTCAGTTATTGATGTTATAACCAGTTACAATTTCAAGAAAGAATAAAAAGCATACAGTGTGGAGCAATTGGCATTTGAAGACATTTTGAATGTAGAGGCTTTCAGTTATCAAAATTCAATTACAACAAGAAAAGCAGCTAAAAGACACCCTCCCTCAATTTTTGAGCATATTCCACCTTTATAGGTGATTCAATGCATGGTGTACTGATATATTTCACCGGTCTGATGGTGAGACTCAATAGAAACGAATCCTATTTGCCAAAAAGTGCTCTCCATTTCAGATTAATTAAGCCTAAAAGTGATGATCATTATAACAATCAAAAGCATAGAGACTATTGCCACTGTTTCAGGATTTCTAAATAAGAAAGTATTTAGGGAATTATTTTAAGCTATACTGTTCAAACAGTGATTTTAAATTAGTTGATGGGAAATTCCTATGCCTATTAGTCATCAGCAATCAAGGGAACAATAGCTGTTGTCCAGCTATGCATTCTTCATGGTGCAACTCATCTATTTATTTTCCTTTATTCCTTAGAAAAGGAAACAAAGTAAACTCTCTAATATCAACTCCACGTTGCCAGTTAGCATGATGTTAATGTTCAGGTTGAATCTTTGTGATAAAGAGGATCATGACATGCTCTGGGGAAGACAGTTTTGTACTTATTATTGAAGTTGACACCATCTTCATGGGTATCTGGGACTTTATGGGTAGCTGGGACTACAGTGGAAAAGAGCAGACTCCTCAATTTATGTCAAGATCATACTGACAGCTGTTATCCTAATGCAGTCCAATGTAAGGTGAGAAACATGTAACCAAAGTTTTAAGATACTAGTTGTGTGTCATTATATACTAATGACACTTTAAATACAAAAACAGTAAAAAGATTTTTTAATTTAAAGGAGTACATATTTTGGTTATTTTAATCTCAAATTCAAATAAAATTACAGGCTTTCTTTTATTCTCCTCCGGAATATGCCAGACCTCTGCAGAGATATATCTAGCTTTTAGCTACAAAGGAATTATACATTTTTTTCAGACAGTGGTTGTTACTTTAAGATAAAATACACCAGAGAATGAGGGTTTTATGTATGTATAAAAGAATAATCTTAGCCCTCAAAGACTTTCCAAGGAAAGGTATGATATGAACAACTCTCAGCATCTTTTTTATTAGTATGAGTTAGAGTCCTACAGATAAATTAAATATCCAACATTTTTATGTTTGTTATACAATGCACATAACTTAAGAATAAAAGAAAAATTAGCATTTTTCTACATGCTTCAAATATTTAAGTTATGTTTCCTGTAATCTTTGAGCCTTTGAGAGTGCTATTTTTAATATGAAAAAAATGGAAATACTCCAAGGAAATTAACCCCTCTCAGTTCACTTCTAGCTTTTCTAGTGGGAAGTCTCTAAACCTAAACCCAGATTTTTCTCAGAATCTTCAAGGCCTCTACAAATAGGGCAGATAAGAAAATCCTAGGAACTTCTATACAGACCCTGGCAGATTCTAAGACCAGAGCAACATCAATATAACCAATCAATTTTATTTCAGTAAAATCAACTAAGTTATACAAAAACTTATTAAGCCCTTACTGTATATAAACACTAAGCTAAATACTGGTGCCTGGCACCCCAGAGGTTCCTTTCTTTGATAAAGAAAAAATTAAAAAGGACAGGAGACGAAGTCTACATATTCTCCAGCAAAGTCTACATTCTCTCCAGGTAAAGGCTGGGCCTTTACCCAAGCAGGGTAAATCAGGCCCAGGACCTACCTTTCTGAAATTAATTTTTTAAGTCACAGTAGAGTCAGAAATCATGGATTAAATGATGAATTAAATCTCTACACGCAGAAAATCTAAAAAACTTTCTTTTTCATTCATGGATTAATTAATTTATATGTTCAATTAATATGTATTAATTATACATTTCTGCCAGTAACTCTTCTAAGTACTTTACATGAATTATCACAGTAATATTTTTTAAATCTTATGAGAAAGGTATTATGATATATACTTTACATTTAAGGGCTAGGACCCTAAGTTAAAATTTTGTCATGATTAATTAATCTTTCATGTGTGTGGCAATCAAGTTCCAGTCCATTCCTTCTCTGAATATTTATCAAGTGTTTGGTACTGAGGAAACAGTGAAGAAAACATTCTCTTTCCTGCCCTCTTGGAGTTCATAATGGAGACCAGTAACTCCTTTAGCTCCAGGCAAGTGGGGCCCCTGCCTCAGGCTCTGCTCTTCAAGGGACCCTAGATATTAAAGAATCTTTCTCAAAATTGTCAAAGTCCTCCTCCTGTGCCTGTGCCAGCTGAAATCTGCAGTGATATACAGATAGAAAGTCTCAGGCCTAGATTAGGACCTGTATAGCCCCTGGTCCCCATGTCTCCTTTCCAGGCACTTTCCAAATTTCAATCCTATGCATGGGTTCAACCAGAGGCCCCAAGGAGCTCCAGGCCTCATGCCTATGAAGTCATTTCAGGGCCCACTGGGCTGGGGCTTATTTCCTAGAGGGTGGCCTGAAAAGACAATTGCTCCCTGCAAGCCAGTGTATTATTTCTTTCACAGGATTATTTATATAAGATTGAGCTTCCAGAATGGCCTTGACAAGCTGATTGTGTGTGATGCTCACTGACATGGGGCACATGGTGAATTCAGGGCTTTGAGCTACCAACAGTATACTGCTGACCAACCCTTTGCCTTGAGCTCATGTGTTGGATTTATGTTGGAATCATGTGTCATATCTCATACATCTGTGTTCTGGCCACTGTGCTGCAGCATCTGAGGGTGATGACAGGCACACTTTCCTCTGTATGTTGCTCACTACTGGCACCCAGAGAATCACTACCGCATCCATAGGCTCTATGCCATGTATGAGGGAGTCCTCTGGGATAGTCACACTTAATCCATCTCCATTCTTTTCTTAGGTATAATAATTTAGATTTTTCATGATTTTTCTGCTCTCTAATTTTTATGTTCACTGGGTATATCTGTTCATGTGCTGATACCATCAATTGTCCAATATGATTTGCTAAATAAGCCTAGTATTTGGGAACTGAGAGCTAATAGTCAGCTTACATTACACCAAAGAATAGTTTCCAGTCTCTCAAAATTATTATTATTCCTTCCTTAATTTTCTACCTACCTAAAGAGCAGGTCCTCTAAAATCCATTTCATATGATGTGAACATGCTTTCAGACCATATGAATTGACCCAATATGCCCTTTTCCAATAATTCATAATGAGAGAAAAGAGGGAGACAGACAGACAGACAGACAGGTGAGCTGGGTTTAATCTATCCACCAGTAACTAACTCTATGGATTTTCTGTAACTCATCTGTCCCCACTAAACCCCACTTTCCTGCATAAGCCAGCTTGTGTTCTTACATTCATATCCAAAAAATCACTAATTCCTAACAAATAAAACATTGTCCTGTCTAGAATCCTGGTAGTAACAAATAAGTTTCCCCCTAAAAATTCCCAGTCCTGCCATCATATAATTTCAGGGTATGAATTTCATATATATATAAAATTCCATAGGTGCCTAACAGAAGCAAATATTCAGTTGAGTCCCGTAGGATTTCCATAGATAAAACTCTCATGAAAATAAGCATAAATATGCAAATTTCCATAATATAGGAGGAAACAAACATTGTGAGTGAGAGTCAGTGGAAGCAACACATATGGTAATTACTCTCATGAATTTCAGATTATGTAATTATTAGTTTAAATATTATCAAATGGATGTTTTAAATAATTATACAGATAAAATTGAAAATATGAGAAAGAAATCTATAGAAAACAAAACGAGGCAACTTTGGAAAAGAAGCCAAAGGACTTATAAAAATTGAAAATGTAGTCATTGAAATAAAAATAAACTTTAATGACTTGGTCAAATAGTAGACCAATTGCTCAAGAGATAATTAGTTGTATAGAAATAACGAATCACTATGTTGTGTAACAGGAGCTAACATAGTGTTGCAGGTCAATTGTAATTCAAAAACAAACAAGCAAACAAACTCATAGAAAAAGAGATCAGATTTTTCATCACCAGAGGTGAGGGATGGGAAAGAAGGAGAATCGGATGAAGGTACAACATGATAAATATAATTAACACTGCTGTATGTTATATATGATAGTTGTTAAGAGAGTAAATCCTGAGCTCTCATCATGAGAAAAAAACATTTTTCCATTTCTTTAATTTTGTATCTATATGAGAGAATCGATGTTCACTAAACTTATTGTGATAATCACTTCATGATGTATGTAAATCAAATAATTATGCTGTATACCTTAAACTTATACAGTGTTGTGTGTCAACTACATCTCAATAAAACTGGAAGAAATAAAAGAGATAATTAGTAAAATGGAAGTTAGAACTGGAGAAATTATCTGAAATGTAGTAGGCAGAGATGAAGAGAAAAGTTTTCTATAAAAAGATTAAGGACTCTAAAAGACAAATTGTAAAGGTATACAATGTAAAAAATAGAGAGAGTGGGGGAGAGGCAAATTTTCAAGGAAAAAATAGCTAACAAATATATAGAATTGATAAAGGATATCAAAAATCAGCAATCAAGAAGTATAAAAACAATTTAGGGGGCTTCCCTGGTGGCTCAGTGGTTGAGAGTCCACCTGCCAATGCAGGGGACACGGGTTCGTGCCCCGGTCCAGGAAGATCCCACATGCTGCAGAGCGGATAGGCCCATGAGCCATGGCCGCTGGGCCTGTGTGTCTGGAGCCTGTGGTCCGCAACGGGAGAGGCCACATCAGTGAGAGGCCCACATACCGCAAAAAAAAAAAAAAAAAAAAAAAAACAATTTAGGAAAAATGAAACAAAACCAAATCCATACTTTGATACTTCAAAATGAAATTGCAGAATGCTAAAGACTAGGAGAAGCAACCAAAGAGAGAAAACAGATTATCAAGAAAACAATAACAATTAATAGATGACAGAACTCTCAACAGCAACAAAAAAATTCATGACAAAGGAATTATACCTTTCAATATCTGAAATAAATTAAGAGAATTTTATTTATAATAAAATTATATTGTTTTATACCCAGCTAAACTATCATCTAAGTGTGCTTGTGAAATAGAGGTGTCTTCAGACATATAAGAATTGAGGAAGTTTACCTTCAACAGACCTTCACTGGGGGAAATTATCCTAGTAATGCATTTCAGGAATAAGAAAACTGATCCCACAAACAAGCAGAGATTCAAGAAAGAGTACAACTCTGCCTGGAGCCAGCTCTGATCTATAATAGATATTCAAAAATCACTTGCTAAAAAATGAACACATTATTTTAATTTACAATTTGAAATAAAAAATGGTTACTAAATACAAATTGTTCAGGACAAGAGGAGCATGACACAATCTTTTTTTAATTACCAAATTCTGGGAAAAAAAACTACAGGTCAGACCAGAGAAAATTTATTTTCTCCATTCTGGTTAAAAGTTTTTGGTTCCTTAATGTGGAAAAACTAGCGATTGATATGAGAACTTGTTATATATCATCTTTATATTTCTGTTTCACACACAAAAAACGAGTCTGCAGGCACTGTCAATCCTCCCTTATCTTTTTAAGAATATTATCTGGCCACCATTTGTGTCCACATCAGTTTATAACATCTGAATGAGTATTCATTGTTAGTTTCCAATAATAAACATTCAAATCAGAGTTTTGGGAAGGTTTAATGTGTGTTAACTTTCCCCTTCCTAATTATAGAACAGGATAATTCTAAGCAAACCTTTCTGTATTCTTGTGTAAGTCCTTGTCTAACATACTAAACAGAACAAGACAGAGTCAGTGTTTTCATGCTTTGTATTTCTTGAATCTCTCCCATTCAATATGATTTCTCAAAGATTATGTTTGGTGTTTTTTTTCTTAAATCCTCTCACTGCCCTAGCATATAATTCAGCTAGAGTAGGTCGAGATGCAACTCATTTGAACAGCTAAAACAATTATTTCATATACTTCCTGAATGAATTTTTTCCAGTGTGAAGATAATTTATTTTAAAGGAAAATTCCCTCATCTCTTGGATATTCATTAATACTTTTCTTTCAGCTGGCTCCAAGCCTAAAATTCTCTATCTTCTTAATGAAAATATAAATGTAATTGTCCTTTTGGTATTTATTGAACATTTTCAGATGCATAGCTCATTTAGGGTATTAGTCTTCCTGACACTATTCTTAAAATGTAAGTTTCTAAAAACTTTGTACACATATTCTTTAAAATTTTTAGCTCAAGGGAAATTTTATCTGCACTTTCCATGCCTTACTTTGATCCTATGTATTGTTTAAATCTTATCAAGAAAATTCTCATTTAATGTGCAGAATGGCTGCCCTGAAGATATCCATGCACTAATCCCTCCCCTTTTACATGAAAAAGGGACTTTGCAGACATAATTAAAGTTACAGACCTGAAGAAAGGGTGATTACCCTGGGTGATCCATGTGTACCCAATCTAATCACAGGAGCCCTTAAAAGCAGAGAATTTTCTCCAGACGGAGTCAGAAAGATGCAGCAGAAGTCAGAGGACTCAATCTGGTGTTACTGAAAGGAGCCACATAAAAAGCAGGACAGGGAACACAGGCAACCTCTAAAAGCAAAGACTAGCCCTTGGCTGACAGCCAGCCAGCAAGGAAATAGAAACCTTAGTCCTATAACCTCAAAGAAATGAATTTGGTCAACAACCTGAATGAGCTGGGAAGTGAAATTTTCACCAGAGCCTTCAGGTAAGACTTCAGCCCAAACAACATGTTAATTTTGACCTTCCAATGACTTGAGCAGAGAATCCAGTTTAGCCACACTGTGCCCAGACTTCTAACCCACAAACCTGTGAGGTAATAAATGGACATTGCTTTAAGCCATCAATTATGCAGTAATTTTGTTATAGCGGCAATGGAAAACCAATACACTCACAACTCTCTTCCCTTGCAGAGCTCTATCTCATGGAAGTGAGCCTATTTTCCCCTGACTTTTATGGAGCTGGCCTTCACAATATCTAGATTATAGGTCAGTTTAGGCCCAGTCTTCCCTTCATGGCACAGTAACTTACAAAATAATATTGTTTCTTTTCCTCAAGGCTTTCCATCTCTTCTATTCCACCAATTCTTTTGAAGAGAGGGTCAAAATTGGAATAGCAGTTTCTGTTCTTGCTCTCTTTACCCTTTGGGAGATGAAGTCACCAGCAAAGCAGGTCGAGAACTTGTCAGATACTCTGATTTTAGCCAACTGAGACTTCCAGCAGATGTTCAGAAAGTCCCTCAGTTTGCCTCTGTGCCAGTTCTGTAGTTTGTGTCAGGAATGCATCATGCATTCCTTCCATCTGTTAGTCTGTCACCTTCAAATGTAAGGATTGTAGAGAAGCAGCATTTATGTACTTGGCTCTGAAATGATAATGATATTTCTTCAGCACTTCTCTCCTTTTACCTTCTCACAAATACTCCCTAGTTTGAAGTCACTTTAACACTAAATCATAGAGACTTAGATTTTGCTAGCTCATTTATCCCACATACCTGGCTATGGGGCCTCAGTTCATCTTTAGTTCAAGTAATAGCACTGCCCTCCTCCAAAGGGCACAATTCTCAATCAGACTCACACAGAATAAGTCTTATCCAGCACTGAGCTTTACTTCTAGTCCACAAAGGTCACAAGAGAGGAGCCACAATCAACGCCAAATCAAAATTTGGGATGCACTAACCCCATCAGATTCACCTTCCTAAAATCGCTTTCACTCTGAAGTGTGTTTTAGGTTAGAGTAACCAGCACTGACAAAGACTGTTACAAATTTTAAAGAGAAGGTACTTAGCTTGGGGTTCTCTCAGGCTTTATATACTATTACTCATGTAACTACAAAGATTTTGTGACTAACTTCTGTTCTCCAATACAGTCATGTCTCGTAAATCCATTGTAGGTTTATTTATAATAAACAGTCCTAAAAAAACAGAAATTGTCTGCTAAAAGGATACCTGGTCAGTATACAGCAGCTCCTCGAAGACCTTCATTTATCTTCCAGCTGGCAAATTTCACCAGAATATTCCCAAGGAGATCTGGTCCAGTCAAAATTGCCTGGCTTGGGGGAAATGGGAGGAAGTGAGTTACAGATTCACTTTTCTTCCAGTTCCCAATTATAGTTTAAGCCACTGCTGTCCTTTGATGATCCGAAATGTTCTTTCCTTTAAAAGAATTCTTTCTCAGGTGCCAAACATTCCACTCCCAGCCCCCTACTCCTTTACAGTTTGTCTTCTGATGCCTCCTGATGCCTCAATTCACCAGTAGTGCTTACCTAGCTGACACTCTTAAGTACTGAAAAAGTCAAGCCTTGTTTGGTTTTTAATTTGTTTCATTTTTCTATAGTTGATATTGTTTTCTCCAAGAAGGTCCTAACCCCATGAAGATGAATGGATGTAAAAATATATATACTGCCATTAGGAAGAGAATGTACTCACATCTATGTATCAGTAACAGCCCTAATCCACTCTACAATCCAACACATTAGCATATGTCTTCCTGATGTTGGTTACTGCTGGTTCTCCCCTCCTGATTTGTATTTGCTTTTTAACTAGCTCCAGTTACTTATTTCCTTTGTGAATCCACTCCAACAACTCTTATGACATCACTGAGGTTAAACATTACACCTTAAGCAATAATCTCATGTTTAGTTTTTTTTATTATCCATATGCTAAAAATTGGTATATTATAGACATCTGAGACCATAAAGTTTATTTTTTAGCCTCTTCTAAATAATTATTTATGTTTATTAATAGCCAGTATTTCTATTCTGCACAGTTTTGTTCCTTTATCTTAGAATTTGAATCTCTCCTCCCTATTCAGCTCAGTGCATTCTTGGACAAGCCATGCAGTCTGCAGGCTAAAAACAAACACATTCTCTGACTCCTGTGAGGTGAGCTAATTTCTACGCCAAGGATTCTGACATGATTTAGACTCCAAATGCCCTTTTTCAGTACCTCTTATAATACCTGAATTCACTTAAAAACATCACTGTTCTTTGAAGTACTTCAGTTTTCTGTTCAAAGTCACTTTGCACAGTTCTTTAAGATTTTGGGAGCCCTTCTCTGGAAATATCATTCACCTCCTTGTAAATTAGCAGGGACAACTAGCATCCAGCAGATTAGATTAAGGAGGGGCAGGCTGTCTGTTACATGCTATTGTCAACGAGCACAACTCCCAGTGGCTCATGTTAGGTCTACAACCCTCAGTCGAGAGTCAATAATCAACCATAGGTATTTTCCAGGAACTATACTGAATTCTTGGAATCAATGGCACTCAGGGGATTTATTACATTGTTACATTGTTTTTCCCAGAAATCTAGATTTCCTATAATAGAACATGCTTATTGATTTTAGAGCTCCAGTAGAACAGTTTGTTTCTCTACTCTCCTACTTACATCACTTTTTAAAATTCTTTATCTGTGTGGCTTTGTTTTGATTTCCAAATATTTTCTCATCCTATTTTACAAAGCACATTTTCTCCTGAGTGTCTCCCTTGATGCAACAAGTAGCATAGGTACTAGTTAGAAATGTACACAGTTGTTCTCTTCATTCCTGAGTCATCAGTCTCCATTCTCTGAATGCTTGCTATGGATTTTTATATACTCAATTTCCTTAGACTTTTGTACTATTTCTTCTTTCTCTAGTGATTACTCCATTGTATGAATCATGTTTGGCAAAATGAACATTTATCCTAGGATCAAAATTCCACAGACCTGATGTTTTCTACAAATATGGCCCTGGGCAGGTCGAAACTATTTTGAGCACCAATTTCTCTAAAAAATGGGAATAATGATCTCTGTACCTCAGAGTCATTGTGAAGTAAAATAAGACAATACATGTGATTTTTAAAATAATAACACATTATAGAAATCCTTGTTATTCATAGTTTGGTAACCATTCATTCATTCATTCATCCATTCTTGTGTTCAAAAATATATATCAAACTTTATATAATGTCCTTTTCACTTCGGTCCAAGTCCTTGATACTTCCTTGTCTTAGAGATTTTTGATGACCAAAACAGGAACTATTGGAAAACAGTGCTTTTTCCTATTTTAATTAACAACGTATTTCATTAAAAATATTATATCTTCAAAGAGCATGAAAATAAAAGGAGATATTTCCCACAGACTAAAATAAATTTGGAGGGCAGAAGGTACGTTCCACTCCTAGGTACTTTAGGGCAGTAGCTGGGGAGGTTGCTAAGACTCTAAAGAAATACTTGTGATATGCACCCAAAGAATAGGCACCCAGGAGCACCAATGAGTGCAGTAATGGTTAATTTTATGTGTGGACTTGACAGGCCTAAGGGATGCCCAGATAGCTGGTAAAACATTATTTCCAGGTGTTTCTGTGAGGGTATTTCCAGGAGAGATTAGAATTTAATTCAGTAAACTGGGTAAAGAAGATCCCCCCTCACCAATGTGGGTGTCATGGTTCAGTCCACTGGGAACCCTAATGGAAAACAGACAAAGGAAGGGCAAATTGACGCTCTTATTGAGCTGGGACATCCATCTTCTCCTGCCCTCAGGTATCAAAGTTCCTGGCTCTCGGGCGTTAGATAGGACTGAATTATTCCACAGCTTTTTGGGTTCTCCAGCTTGCAGATGACATATTGTGGGACTTCTCAGCTTTTATAACCACATGAGCCAATTCCTATAATAAATCTCCTCACATTTATCTCTATGGATTCTATTAGTTCTACTTCTCTGAGGAGCCCTGACTAATACAAGTACCAATCTTTCAGAGTAATTTTTAAGCATCGGAGGAACTCCTGTAGGCTGGACAAGCGAGCATTATACCTCAATCAGCACTTACATGTAGAAAATATCTTGATATTGCATTGGACTATGGAAACACCGTATACCTGGGAGTAAGGGAATTCCTAATAATGACTGAATTTATTTATAACTCAGAAAGATAGATCTAGGTGAGACTCAGATTTAGTTACTAAAAAATAAAGAAATACTCATTTCCTCAAGTCTGGGTTTTTGACTGATTAATATATACAGTAAAATGTAACGTATGTCCCACAACACTAGACTTGTTTCTTTGGCTGCATAGGCCCTCCTTAGGCTAAAGTATATCAAGTGAAATAACATTATCTGACTGCTTTGAGAATCACTCCTCCTGGATTCTACAAAGAATTTCAGGATAAATTGCCAGTTTGATTACCTTTTTGCTCCTGGTTTATACTCCACAACCATATAATAGAATATTGTAGTGCCATGAAAAATAATTCTTCTGAAAACTAAAGATGGAAAATGCTGAGGATTGATTTTTAAATAGAAAAAAAGTAGAATTCAGAGCTGGAAAAACAGAACGATACTAAATTTTTAGTAGAAGTGGTAGTAGTGATGGTGGTGGTATGTACATACATATCAGGATGTGTAAGGAAAGATGATGGAGAGATGAGAAATTCACTAAAATTATGCAAAAATTATGCTTTTCTCTGAATAAAAGGATTGTGTTTAAATTCTCACTTTTTCCTTTTATTTTCCATGTTTTTAAAACTTTCAACTGTAAGAATGTATCGCTTTTTATAATCAAGCAAAAACATTAAATGTTATTTTTGCAGTTCCCTTCTGACACTTTCTTATGTTATCTCCCTCCAGTTGTCAAGGAGCAATTGGTTGCCAAATACCAGGAAATTAACAGCAATTATCACCAGCTGGCTAGCTGCTAGGAGTAGTCACTGGACTGTAATCCACCCAGCATGAGATAGAAAACCTTGAAGGAATAAAGTCGATGATTAATCAAACTTGAAAAATTAACTTCCCGGGATAGCATATATCAAGATGGCTTACTCACTGAGCACTAGACATCATTCCCCAAAGTCCCATCCTAATGATTTCAGCAGCATTAGCTCTTCAAAACAGGTTGCTGATAGTTCACTCTACAGAAAAAGAGTTTCATGTGTTTGAGATAACTTCTAAAATTCTAGCTAACAATGAAATATTTCATTGTCTGGGAGGTGACAATAATATTGATCTGTAAGATTTTCTCTAATCAGCATTGGGTTCAAGTGCACACAGGGCATTACTGGATTGCATACTGACTTTACAAAGATAGAGAACTATCATCTTTCTACATTTCCTAAAATACAGGCAGGTAGACTACATGAGGGCATAGATATTAATTTTGAGATTTTGAGGAGAGGCAGCAATAGCACCCTTCTTTCCTACTCAAATTCTGATCAAGTTAAAATATAGACAAAATGTTAAGACAGCTAGAAAATCAAAATCAGGGAGAGCACTTCCATTTGTGACCAAGGAGGCATTCGTATATTGACCCAGGATTGGCCAGACACCAACCTTGTTGGAGGTAATCCTAGTGCTGAGCCTACCACAGGGGCAGAAGCTGCCTTTGCATAACTGTTAGTGGTGGAGGAGCAGAGCAGAATGTGCACTTTCTTTGGGCAGAGTTGTATTTCAGCAGTGGTTCTCAAAGTGTTGTTCCTGGACTGGCAGCATCAGCACCACCTGGGAATTTGTTAAAAATGCAAAATCGTGGACCCACCTTAGACCTACTGAATTAAATCTCTGGAAAGGGGGACCAGAAATTTTTAAAGAGCATCTTTAAGTAATTTTAAAATCACCTGAGTTAGAGAGAGAGAGAGAGAGAGAGAGAGAGAGAGAAGGGAACTAAAATACACATGCACACTACCTTTTTCCAAGCTCTCCAGTAAAATAACTCACTCCACGTTTATGGGAAGAAGTGAGTGAGGGGGATTAGGAGAGAGGCTAGGAAGGTTGCACTTTTGGAACTCCCTCCAGATAGAAGGAAATATCAGGGGTAAGGAAGAAGAATCCCCCTACTAATCTTCTTTAGCCATTAATTCTCCTAACCTATTGAGTTTAAACCTTAAGCTTATGATTAAATGGGGATTTACCTGTCCCCTTTGATGGAGATTACAGGAGGATCCTGACAGTTTTCCTCTTTCATGAGGCGACTTCTCCCTTTACCAAACCTTACTACTTTTAGTACCTTCCTGGAATCATTGGTGGACAGTGTAGATTTTGCTGCTCAAGATTTCTGAAATGATTTAAAATACCAATTAATTAAATAGGTTGAGACAAATTTTAGAATTATGACTAATCCCTCCAAAATGAAAAGTTTAAGGCTAATCTAATTATTATGAAATAGGGATATTTACAGACTGCTTTTGATGACGAGAAAGAAAAATCTTTATTCTTAGGCCTAGAAATTTTTAAAAACTTAACTCAGATTTATCTAAAAGTCTTACAGCCGAACTTGCAAATCAAACTTGAAGAAACTACTCACAAAATTTCAGCTAATGACCCACTTAGCCAGGCAACTACTCTTTTTTATTTAATCAGAGAAATGATCTATGATGCAAAATACTCTTAGTAGTCCAATCATTCCTGTGATAAGTAAAATTATATAACTATATAAAACTGCACAATGTCCAAACTGAAGGCACAGTACCATCACAAGCTGAACTTGATGATTTTCTCCTTGTGTACAACTAATTGCAGTGGAGGATTGCTCATTTCCTGTTCCACTAGGAATTAACTCCAAGGCCATTTTGTACTTAAATCCAACAGGACCCTCTCATTTCTATTTCCCATCTCAAATTAAACCCACTCGTATTGTCCAACATAAACTATCTAAGATTCTACAAATAGAATCAAATTAGGATATTCCAATAATAGTAGCCAGTAGAGATTCCCAAATGTGAAATAAATTTTCTCTCAATTTTATATTCCAAGGAAGAAATTAAGAGACAAAAATTAAAGACATCAAAATCCAAATGAATTAAAGCCTCAAATTGAGCCATCTTGTTTTGTTTTGTTTTGTTATTTATTTTATTATTATTATTATTTTTTTTTTTTGCAGTACGCGGGCCTCTATTGTGGCCTCCAAAGGAAATATGTTTTCCCTCCAAAGGGAACACTGGTAATCCACAGGCTTATTAGATAAACCCAGTAGACTAATAGAACAAGAGTAGCTGGATGTTAGGGGAATTGAACTCTTTTTCACACTCTTGATATTTATTTATGTGTAGCAGGAGCTCCACTATCATTGCATCTCTTCACTCATTCCACCCTACCAATGATCCATGAGTGGGTGAAAAGAAATTGGGCATGTTTAGCCCAGCCATTCGCTGTCCTTTCTCCCTACAGAAAAAATGTGTTCCACTCTGCTGCCCCATTCTACAAGTTGTATACAGAGCTAGCTGGGAATGAGTTTTTGTTTTGTTGAAATAGGCAATGCTGAGGTAACAAAATCTCAGTGACTTCAGCAGCTCTCCAAGAGCTATTCACTTCCAAACAATGAGTCAGAAATCCAGTCAGTTTATGTCTTGCCATTGTACCGCTTGAGCATATGAATTTCTGGTAATGTTGCTAAGGTGAAGACAAAACATTGCACAGCAGCTTTTAGATGTTTTAACCTGGAAGTGACATACCATATATGTCGTAGGGCATTGTCTAGAACTCATCACATTATTCAGTTTAACTGCAAGGGAGCTAGGGGAATATTGAAAGCATGTGCAGATTTGGTAAGCAGCTGATATCTCTGCTACAGTAGATTTATAATATTCTGGTGAGCACTGTCAGTAAACTTGTTTGCCTGTAAGATATAAGACACATTTACCTATATCAAGTCTATCAGTAATGAAGATGATATTTTTTATCCCCTGTCTGCCCCATTTGTCTTGTTTTTTAATTGCTTCAGAATTTGGGTGGGGTAGAGATATGATTTCTATTGCCACCTCCAGTGGCCTCAACAATGAGTATTAAACAATTAGTAAAGATAATTGACCTTTACAATTATCTGAGGATCTCAACAAAGAAAGATTACTGTAAATCAGACAAAGATTTGGGAAGTAGGTAGAACTTAACCTCAGATTTGAAAGATAAATGAGACTTAGAGTTATAAACATTTTTGGTATCTCTTCTAAGTAAAATCAGCAAAAAATTTTCTGAAACTGTATCTTCTTAATAAAATAAAGACAAAACAGATATGGAAAAGTCAATGAGCTAACCGAGAGGTTTTGACAGTCTAGAAATGTTAAGTCCTGAAATGTAATGTTCCTTGCTTCCCTGTAACACGAAACCATTATTTTTCTTGATGGCTTAACAAGGATGTGTTGAACATATGCCAGATCCATGCACATACAGACATATTCCACTAAACAATGTGGCAGCGAAGAGACCTTGAGTGAGATCCAATATGGCATTATGTGCTAGCAACATTTTAAGATACTCAATCTGATCCATTGTAAGCCTTCTTCTTCTAAGTCCTTTTTCTTGCAAGCGCACAAAGAAAAGTGAACTTTGTCAGTTACTTTGAATGTCATGTTCTGCATTCACTGCCATAGTAATCATCCTAGTAGGTTTTCCACGAATCTTGGTAAATGCCAAGATATCTTCTTTGAGAACTGTTATCAGATAATTACCTCACTCCATTTGGCTGTTGTGAGTCTATAAGTATGTCATGTATTTTTAATCATAAGTCCAAGCCTACAAGATTCCAAACTTGGTATACCTTACCTTTGTAAATATTAATCTGTTGCTTATGGGGGGAAATCAATAACTTTTTCTTCAGTGATTGATTCTCATCTAAACAAGAGGCTACAATTTACTGAAATTCAGTTAATGACATTAAACTTCAATATGTATAATACATAAGAGTGAATTCTTTGAATAAATGTTTATCACATAATGATTTCCTTCATAATAAGCAGAAATAAGTTGAAGAAGCAAGATAAATTTCATTATATAAGCAGGCAATGTTTAGGGTGATTTTTGTCCTATAAATAATTTTTATTAAGCAATATGCCCTACTGTTTCACAAGACTGATTCAATATTATGTAAAAAAACCCAATTACCTCAGACTCCAGTTCTGTGTCTGCACTACATTAGTCCCCATTCAAATCTTTTAAACTATATTAAAATTATTATTATTATAATTTCTTCATTATATATTGGTCAAATGGCAAGTGATAGAAAACCAATTTAAACCAGCATAAACTAAAGAAGAGAGGAAAAAGAAAAGTAAAAGGAAGAAGGGAGAAAGGGAGGTAGAAAGAGAGGGAGGGAAGGAAGGAGGGAAGACAGGAGGGTAGAAAATTAATGGCCCACTAACTAAATGGTCTATGAGTAAATTGTCCTCCCTTCTGGTATAAATGGATTTAGATATTCAAATATTATCAGATTCTCTCTCTCCCCCCCGAGACTCTCTCTCCTTGCTCTCCTTGGAAGATGGATACTAGTGGTACAACCCTAAGCTTGAATCTCAGTTTAAGAAAAATAAAGTTGAGAAATAAAATAAGTCCACAGGAGACTGATTGGTTCATTTCAGATCATATTTTCAAACAAACCCATGCGTGCAGCAAGAAGAATGGAATATTCTGATTGTCCAGGGTTGGAATTACCGACCTACCTCTGTTACCAGATTTAACAGAGAAGTCAGTAAAGAAAACATGGTTAATAAGCTAACAATAATATGTAACACTACTGTTTTATTAAGCGTCAGGCAAGCTGCTTGGTATAATCTCAAGGACTGATTAATATAATAAGCCTAGCACAGAAGTACTACTGTTATTCCTCTTTTACAGGTGAGGACACCAAGGGCAGAAGGACTGAGAAAGTGACAGAGCAATGAGGAGCAAATTCAAGACACAATTCAGGTAGTCTGACCTTACAGTACAATCATTAAATATACATGGTGGACAGATAAATATATATATATTTAGATCCTTCTACAAACAGCTTTGTCCAAAAATAATGATTCTGGAAAAATCTAAAACTCTGCCTTTACTGTATGTTCATCTTTACTGGTGAGCTTTTCCATTTTGTAATTTTCTTGTTTCTAAATGTGGCCTTTTCTTTTCTGCCTAGGGAAATTCCTTTAGCATTTGTTGTAGAGCTGGTTTGGTGGTGCTGAATTCTTTTAGCTTTTGCTTGTCTGTGAACTTTTTGATTTCTGTGTCAAATCTGGACAACAGCCTTGCTGGGTAGAGTATTCTTGGTTGTAGGTTTTTCCCTTTCATCACTTGAAGTACATTGTGCCTCTGCTTTCTGGCCTGCAGAGATTCTGCTGAAAAATCAGCTGATAACCATACTGGAATTCCATTGTATGTTATTTGTTGCTTTTCCCTTGTTGCTTTTAATATTTTCTCTTCATCTTTAATTTTTGTCATTTGACTAAAATGTGTCATGATATATTCCTCTGTGGGTTAATCCTGTGTGGGACTCTGCACTTCCTGTACTTGGGTGACACTTTCCTTTCCCAGGTTAGAGAAATGTTCAGCTATTATCTCTTCGAACATTTTCTCAGGCACTTTCTCTCTCTCTCCTCCTTCTGGGACCCCTACAATGCAAATGTTAGTGTGCTTGATGTTGTTTCCAGAGGTCCCTTAACCTGCCCTCATTTCTTTTCATTCCTTTTTCTGCTCTGCAGTAGTGATTTCCTCTACTCTGTCTTCCAGCCCACTGATCCATTCTTCTGCTTCATTTATTTTACTATTGATTTCTTCTAGTGTGTTTTTCATTTCAGTTATTGTAGTCTTCAATGATACATTGGATGTGTTTGATTGTTCTTTATATTTTCTAACTCTTTGTAAAAACTTCTAATTTCTCTCTCTGTGCATCCATTCTTCTCCCAAGTTCTTGGATCATCTTTATGATCATTACTCGAACTCTTTCTCAAGTAGATTGCCTATCTCCACATCACTTAGTTCTTCTGGGATTTTATCTTGTTCCCTCATCTGAAACATATTCCTCTGCCACCTCATTCTGTCTGAATCACCTCACACCAGTCAGAATGGCCATCAACAAAAAGTCTACGAATAATAAATGCTGGAGAGGGTGTGGAGAAAAAGGAATCCTCCTACACTGTTGGTGGGAATGTTGGTGCAGTTACTGTGGAGAACAGTATGGAGGTTCCTTAAAAAACTAAAAATAGAGTTACCATATGATCTAGCAATCCCACTTCCGGGCATATATCTAGAGAAAACTATAATTCGAAAAGATACATGCACCCCAATGTTCATAGCAGCAATATTTACAATAGCCAAGACATGGAAGCAACCTAAGGGTCCATTAACAGATGAATGAATAAAGAAGATGTGGTACATATATACAGTGAAATATTACTCAGCAATAAAAAAAGAATGAAATGATGCCACTTGCAGCAACATGGATGGTCCTAGAGATTATCATACTAAGGGAAGTAAGTCGGACAGAGAAAGACAAATATCATATGATACCACTTATATGTGGAATCTAAAAAGATGATACAAATGAATTTATTTACAAATCAGAAATAGATTCACAGACATAGAAAACTAACTTATGGGTACCAAAGGCAAGTGAGAGAAAGGGATAAATGAGGATTTGGGATTAAAATATACACACTACTATATATAAAATAAACAACAAGGACCTACTGTATAGTACAGGGAACTATACTCAACATCTTGTAATAACCTGTATTGGAAAAGAATCAAAAAAAGAATATCTATACATATAGATAGATAGATAGAGAGAGAGATATCTGAAACTAACACAACATTGTAAATCAACTATATTTCAATAAACATTTTAAAAATAAAAAACTCTAGACTTTAGACCTCCAGCTATCACCCATATTTCTTCTCTCTAATGTATGGCATGCTTTACTTTGTACTTTTCCACTGTGCCCATGGGAGGAAATACTTTATATTATATTATATATATAATATAATATATATATAATATATATTATATGTTATATAATATATATTATATATATATTACTCCTGATTTTAACCATAAAAACCACATGGAGAAAAAATCCAGTACCCTAAAGAATAAGAAATATTATTAAAAAAAATTTAGGAGTGGAAGTTAATTTTATGATACATTCACTGTTGGGTTAACAGCATCCATACCCAGAAATGTTCTAAACACATCAAGCAGCTCAGCTCGACTGGCACCCCTTTGGATTCCTATCAGATATAAAACAGAGGTGTTAGGACAGTTTTGAAATCATTTTGAAAAAACTACTTTATTTGACCCCAAATACACATGCTGGGTGATTATTTGCTTTCATCATCCACCACAAACTGCTTTTATTTTCTTTCTCAGAATTCACCAAGAAGAGAATGACCATCTATTTTTGAGATTATTTTTGAAGTTGGAAGTATATGAGCATATGGTTTTTTATGAAAAAATTAGTAGCATATAGAACAACAATTCTTCACCAGTGTGTTGTCATTTATAGCAATCTGCTATGTTGGTGAAAAAAGTGGGGGAAAAAAGAGAAAAAAATAAGAAGAGGAAATGGTGTGTGAGTCATCTAGCCTGGTATAAACATTATAGGCATTCCAATAGCATCTTTTATGGCATCCTTTAAAAATCAGTCATTGTGGATTTTTTTTTTATATCGTGGAGTATAATTGCTTTACAATGTTGTGTTAGTTTCTGCTGTGCAACAAAGTGAATCAGCTATATGTATATATATCATTGTAGATAAATAGATGCAAAAAATCTAGTTTTCATTGTAGAAATAATTATATTTCTATAAGAAATATTTATGTTTATTACTTTATATATTAAATACAAATATAAACAAAACTATATACAAATGTATATTACATATTTATTTCTATAAGGAATATTTATATATTTTGTATATATATACATATATTCATATTATATGCATATGACTCCTTCCATAAAATAAATATAATTGATAGATATTTTATAAATATGTTCCTATGGACTAAACTGTATTCCCCCAAAATTCACATGTCATAGCCCTAGCCCCCAATGTAACTGAATCTGGAAGCAAGGTCTCTAGGAGGTAATTAAGGTTAAATGAAGTCATAAGGGTGGGGCACTGATCAGATAAGACTGTGGCCTTAAAGGAAGAGTAAGAGAGAGAGAGAGTTCTCTTTGTCTCTACTATGTGAGGACACAGTGAGGAGTCAGCCAACTGTAAGCCAAGAAGAGCTCTTTCACCAGAAACCAAATCAGTTGCACCTTGATCTTGGACTTCTTAGCCTCTAGAAGAGTGAGAAATAAATTTCTATTTTTCAAACCACTCAGTCTATAATAAACTAACTAGTCTATAAAATAAACAGTCTATAATAATATTTTGTTATGTCAGCTCAAGCAGACTAAGATATATGTATGCATATATAATACTGGTAACAATGGTTGACATTCATTTAATGCCCCAAGTGCTATTTTAAGCTAGTTACATGAATAATTTCATTTGCTTTCCACCACAATTTTATGAGTTATGCATTATTATTATATCAGTGTCATATGTTAATCAGTTGTTCACATTCACATAGCTGATGCTCAGTGGAGCCAGGATTTGAACTTGTACAAGATAAATAAATAAGTTCAAGATAAACTAATAATAGCAAAAAAGAAGAAAGCAGGAAAAAATGGGTGTAAGTAAACTTCACCATAAAATATATTTTTTTAAAACTGAAAGAAAGGCATTGTGGAAATTGAGACATAGAGAAAAGATATTTTATGTATATTTTTTAAATCAACCATAGGTGTCACCTTATAAATTAAAAACTGGTGGTTAGATAAATTTTTAAAGGATAGAATTTTAAGTGTTTCCTTTTGAAATGTATTTTATTAACTTACTACCAACCTCCTTCAGTGCTTTACTTAAAAGCATCTTAGTGCTTTTATAAGTAAGTGCCTCCCATTCCAGCACAAATGCAAGTGTTGCATATAAATCAATGGAAAATATTATCCTGCTCAATATCATGTGTTCTATTTTTAGCATGTAAGCAGATTTCTTCTGCATAATATTACTGAGCACAACTTTCTTATCATTTGCTTTTCTTATCTAATGAACATACTCTTAGACTGAGTTATTTTTTTTCATTGTATAAAAATATAGTACTCATTTTAAAATCTTCAGTGGATTATTCCACTTCAAATGCACACACTTCAAATACACACACACACTGACACACACACACACCATTATCAGAAAATTTATAATGTTGAAAATTTATTTAGCATTTATAATATAGGGAAAGACTAATAATATAATAAGTATGTCAAACATAAACATTTCCAAAATATTGACTATATACTCAGTCCTCAAATATTTACACTAATAGTAGAATACATTGTTTAGTTAATTAAATATGCTATATAAATTTTATGAGGTTTAAAAATCTGTTTTTCTTTTCTGATATGATGCAATATGCTTAAATATGAATTCACATCTACCAGTTATCAACTGAGACCTAAAATGGTTAAGAAAAATTGAAGAAATTCACACTTAAGGAACATATATATTTGTTTTAAACTAAAAATTGAAATATTTTAATTTTATTTTGTTACTATGAAAAAGCATATCAGCTAGGACAAATCTTAGCTTCTTATGAAGAGAACTCAAAATAAATATGGCTTTTAAAAAGACACAGAGAGCACCAATTATAAAAGGAAAAATTGATAATTTGGACACCAACAAAATTTTTAAACTTCTCTTCATCAAAATCCATCATTAAGAAAATGTACAGGTGAATTACAGATTGGGAGAAAATATACACAACACATGTATATGACAAATGACATATCATATATTTATAATGTATATCTTATATACATCATATATATGTTTATCTTTTGCCTGTTTCAAAAATAAGCAGATTTGAGCAAACACTTCACAAAAAAACATATACAAATGGTCAATAAGTACATGAAATGTGTTCAACATTATTAGATAACAGGGATATACAAATCAAAGCCACAACAAGACATCAGTATATTTCCACCAGTGTAGTTAAAATGAAAAATATTGACGGTACCAAATGTTGGAGAGGACGTACAGCCACCAGAACCTCCAACCTTGCAGATGGGAATACAAAATAGTACAACCACTTAGGAAAACTAACAGTTTCTTTAAAAATAAAACATATTTAACCTATAGGCCAGCACTTTTCCATCACTACATATTTGTCCAATGGGAATGAAAACATGCACCTACATAAGTCTATGGATAAAAGCATTCTTAGTAATTTTACTCATGAGAGCCCCAAGTGGGAAACATCCATTAAGAGGAGAATGATTAACTAGCTGTGATTCAATGGAATAATAACTCAGCAATAACAAGTCTAATATTGATACTGTTAATAACATGGATGGAGCTCAAAAGCCTTAATCTGAATAAAAGAAGCCAGATACAAAATAATACATAGTTCATGACTATTTATATTAAATTTGAGAATCAATGAAGCTGATCTACAGTGATAGAAATCAAATCAGTGGTTGCTTCTTGTGGAGGTCAGGGAAATGATCAGGAAGATACAAAAGGAAACTTTCTTGGTTGATGGAAATGTTCTGTATCTTGATGGTGGTGTGGTTTACATGAGTGTATGTTTGTCAAAACTAATTGAACTTTACACATACAATCTCTGAATTTTAATGCAAATAAATTATATCTCAATAAAAAATTACTTAAGGAAAGACAGATATTTTTTCTGTCTCTTATACAAGGAAGTCCAGGGGAATAGAATGTAGCAGTTCACTTCCACCAGAAAGCAGATTCTGAGACAGAGTTTGGGGTGTGAAGGATGTTTATTTGGGAGTTCCTTTGGGATTGACACCTGTGGAAAGGAGAAGGGGGAAGCAGGATTCAGCAGCAGAAGTATTTGAATGTAGCAGAGGCCCAACAGCACCAGCTGACCCCACCAGGACCTCTCAAGCTGAAGTGTCCTATCAGAGTTGTGCCCATTGGGTAAAAGTGGCCAGACTTTTATCTATCTACTCCAGTGAGTGATGGGATGTGAGACATTCCTGGACGGGTGTGAGCTCAGTTGAGCTGAAGTCTCTGTATCTGAGGCAATCTCTAAAAGGCCAACAGCTGAAGGCATCTGCTGATACCATTCCGAGCACCGGGGACAAGTCCTTTGATGAGACATCTGGGAGGCACACAGGCATACCCCATGTCCATCAGAGGTAGGGTTACCATTTTTAGCAAGTGAAAAACAGAATACCTAATAATTTTTGTATAAGTATTGCATAAAGCATGCTTGTAATAATACTAAAAAAAAAGGTTTGCTGTTTATTTGGAATTCAAATTGTACTGCAGCTGGTCTCACACAGTAACTGAAACTTATCTCTCATCACCATCCATTCTAGATTCCCCTTACTACATTTGCTGGTTTATATGGTGGCACAACCCAGACCTTACCTTCATCCTAAGAGGGCTGAGCCCCTAATCACCAAGATCTTCTCAGGTTGGGGATGCTGAACTTAGCTATTTACCCTCACAACAGACAGGATAGTAAAAAGAGGCACCTAAGCAGATTGCCTGGGTGCCAAACATGTTCTCCCCACTTCCACTGAGTAACAGCAGCCCTAACTCTTCCTGATAATTGGGGCAAATAACCCCTGCAAGATGGTAACTCCTCCTCTTGCCTACTGGTCCGTGGACACAAACATCCTGAAGTGCCATGGCAATCATAGCTTAGAGTTCAATGCTTCTCTCATGTGTCCCCTGATGAAAGTGTTCCCTAACATGCAGAGCTCATAGTTGTTGGTACAGGCAGCACACATCCCCAAGTGGGCCATTGGGAGTTAGAGTAAGCATGGCTGGTGCCATAGAAAGGTCTTTGATTCATGACATGCACTGTGCCATGGAGTATGGTGTCCCATCATTGTAAGATACCAACTCCAAGCTGATGCCTCAGGTGTGCCTCCAGCAGGACATTCCACTTCTCAGAAAGGTGCTGCATGGTGCAGTATGTGATACATCTAGTGGATCCCATGATCACAGTCCTCATTTGCAATAAAGTGGGTCCCCTGGTTTGACACAATGTTATGTGAGGTCCTAGGCCAGAAATTAAATACTCCATAAACCCTCAGATAGTGATATTGGATTGGTTGAGGATCTGCAGGTAAGAAAGGCAAATCATACTCAGAAAAGGTATTTTTCCTGCCAGATCAAATTGCTGGCCTTTCCTAGAAGAAGCCTCATGTAGAATGGTATCATATTAGAGGCTCAAGAATGGTCTCTGCTGCTGTAAATTTGGACATTCATTAGCTAAATCAGACCTCATGTTGTTGGGCTCAAAAATAGCCTGCAAGGGCTTCCCTGGTGCTGCAGTGGTTGAGAGTCTGCCTGCCGATGCAGGGGACACGGGTTCGTGCGCCGGTCTGGGAAGATCCCACATGCTGTGGAGCGGCTGGGCCCATGAGCCATGGCCACTGAGCCTGCGCATCCGGAGCCTGTGCTCCGCAACGGGAGAGGCCACAACAGTGAGAGGCCCGCGTACCACAAAAAAAAAAAGTTAGATAGATAGTAATTATTGAGTTCTTTGTTTTTAAAAGAAGAAACATATCACGCCTTTGGAAAATAAATCTCAAAAATTATTAATGAAATTCATCAAGATTCACTAAGAAAATCTTGCTGCAAAGACTGGCCACTTGAAAGAAGATAGGATATTATAAACATAACATGAACGTGTCATGAAGATATTTTATGAGTCGTGTGGATGAAAGGCTCTTGGTGCTCCAGCCAGGAGTCACTACTGTGCCTCTGAGGTGGGAGGGCCAACTTCAGGACACTGGTCCACAGGAGACCACCCAGCTCCATGTAATATCAAATGGCGAAAATCTCCCAGAGTTCTCCATCTCAACACCAACACCCAGCTTCACTCAACGACCAGCAAGCTACATTGCTGGACACCCTATGCCAAACAACTAGCAAGACAGGAACACAACCCCACCCATTAGCAAAGAGGCTGCCTAAAATCATACTAAGGCCACAGACACACCAAAACACACCACCAGGCATGGACCTGCCCACCAGCAAGACAAGATCCAGCTTCATCCACCAGAACACAGGCACTAGTCCCTTCCACCAGGAAGCCTACACAACCCACTGAACCAACTTTAGCCACTGGGGACAGATATGGAAAACAACGGGAAATACAAACCTGCAGACTGCAAAAAGGAGACCCCAAACACAAAAAGATAAGCAAAATGAGAAGACAGAAAAACACACAGCAGATGAAGGAGCAAGATAAAAACCCACCAGACCTAACAAATGAAGAGGAAACAGGCAGTCTACCTGAACAAGAATTCAAAATAATGAGAGTAAAGATGATCCAAAATCTTGGAAATAGAATAGACAAAATGCAAGAAACATTTAACAAGGACCTAGAAGAACTAAAGATGAAACAAGCAATGATGAACAACACAATAAATGAAATTAAAAATACTCTAGAAGAGATCAATAGCAGAATAACTGAGGCAGAAGAACGGTTAAGTGACCTGGAAGATAAAATAGTGGAAATAACTACTGCAGAGCAGAATAAAGAAAAAAGAATGAAAATAACTGAGGACAGTCTCAGAGACCTCTGGGACAACATTAAATGAAAAAACATTCGAATTATAGGGGTTCCAGAAGAAGAAGAGAAAAAGAAAGGGATGGAGAAAATATTTGAAGAGATTACAGTTGAAAACTTCCCTAATATGGGGAAGGAAATAGTTAATCAAGTCCAGGAAGCACAAAGAGTCTCATACAGGATAAATCCAAGGAGAAACACACCAAGACACATATTAATCAAACTGTCAAAAATTAAATACAAAGAAAACATATTAAAAGCAGCAATGGAAAGACAACAAATAACACACAAGGGAATCCCCATAAGGTTAACAGCTGATCTTTCAGCAGAAACTCTGCAAGCCAGAAGGGACTGGCAGGACATATTTAAAGTGATGAAGGAGAAAAACCTACAACCAAGATTACTCTACCCGTCAAGGATCTCATTCAGATTTGATGGAGAAATTAAAACCTTTACAGACAAGCGAAAGCTGAGAGTTCAGCACCACGAAACCACCTTTACAACAAATGCTAAAGGAACTTCTCTAGGCAAGAAACACAAGAGAAGGAAAAGACCTATAATAACAAACCCAAAACAATTAAGAAAATGGGAATAGGAACATACACATCAATAATTACCTTAAATGTAAATGGACTAAATGCTCCCACCAAAAGACACAGATTGGCTGAATGGATACAAAAACAAGACCCATATATTTGTTGTCTACAAGAGACCCACTTCAGACCTAGAGACACATACAGACTGAAAGTAAGGGCATGGAAAAGGATATTCCATGGAAATGGAAACCAAAAGAAACCTGGAGTACCAATTCTCATATCAGACAAAATAGACTTTAAAATAAAGACTATTAGAAGAGACAAAGAAGGACACTACATAATGATCAAGGGATCAATCCACGAAGAAGATATAACAATTGTAAATATTTATGCACCCAACATAGGAGTACCTCAATACATAAGGCAAGTACTAACAGCCATAAAAGGGGAAATCGACAGTAACACATTCATAGTAGGGGACTTTAACACCCCACTTTCACCAATGGACAGATCATCCAAAATGAAAATAAATAAGGAAACACAAGCTTTAAATGATACATTAAACGAGATGGATTTAATTGATATTTATAGGACATTCCATCCAAAAACAACAGAATACATATTTTTCTCAAGTGCTCATGGAACATTCTCCAGGATAGATCATATCTTGGGTCACAAATCAAGCCTTGGTAAATTTAAGAAAATTGAAATTGTATCAAGTAACTTTTCTGACAACAACGCTTATGAGACTAGATATCAATTACAGGAAAAGAGCTGTAAAAAATATGAACACATGGAGGCTAAACAATACACTACTTAATAACAAAGTGATCACTGAAGAAATTAAAGAGGAAATCAAAAAATACCTAGAAACAAATGACAATGGAGACACAACGACCCAAAACCTATGGGATGCAGCAAAAGCAGCTCTGAGAGGGAAGTTTCTAGCAATACAATCCTACCTTAAGAAACAGGAAACATCTCGAATAAACAACCTAACCTTGCACCTAAAGCTATTAGAGAAAGAAGAACAAAAAAACTCTGAAATTAGCAGAAGGAAAGAAATCATCAAGATCAGATCAGAAATAAATGAAAAAGAAATGAAGGAAATGATAGCAAAGATCAACAAAACTAAAAACTGGTTCTTTGAGAACATAAACAAAATTGATAAACCATTAGCCAGACTCATCAAGAAAAAAAGGGAGAAGACTCAAATCAATAGAATTAGAAATGAAAAAGGAGAAGTAACAATTGACACTGCAGAAATACAAAAGATCATGAGAGATTACTACAAGCAACTCTATGCCCATAAAGTGGACAACCTGGAAGAAATGGACAAATTCTTAGAAATGCACAACCTGCTGAGACTGATCCAGGAAGAAATAGAAAATATGAACAGACCAATCACAAGCACTGAAATTGAAACTGATTAAAAATCTTCCAACAAACAAAAGCCCAGGACCAGATGGCTTCACAGACAAATACTATCAAACATTTAGAGAACAGCTAACACCTATCCTTCTCAAACTCTTCCAAAATATAGCAGAGGGAGGACCACTCCCAAACTCATTCTATGAGGCCACCATCACCCTGATACCAAAACCCACAGCCAACATCATCCTCAATGGTGAAAAAGTGAAAGCGTTTCCACTAAGATCAGGAATAAGACAAGGTTGCCCATTCTCACCACTCTTATTCAACAGTTTTGGAAGTTTTAGCCATAGCAATCAGAGAAGAAAAGGAAATAAAAGGAATCCAAATCAGAAAAGAAGAAGTAAAACTGTCACTGTTTGCAGATGACATACTATACATAGAGAATCCTAAAGATGCTACCAGAAAACTACTAGAGCTAATCAATGAATTTGGTAAAGTAGCAGGATACAAAATTAATGCACAGAAATCTCTGGCATTCTTATACACTAATGATGAAAAATCTGAAAGTGAAATCAAGAAAACACTCCCGTTTACCATTGCAGCAAAAAGAATAAAATATCTAGGAATAAACCTACCTAAGGAGACAAAAGTCCTGTGTGCAGAAAATTATAAGACACTGATGAAAGAAAGTAAAGATGATACAAATAGATGGAGAGATATACCATGTTCTTGGATTGGAAGAATCAACATTGTGAAAATTATTACCCAAAGCAATCTACTGATTCAATGCAATCCCTATCAAACTACCACTGGCATTTTTCACAGAACTAGAACAAAAAATTTCACAATTTGTATGGAAACACAAAAGACCCCGAGTAGCCAAAGCAATCTTGAGAACGAAAAATGGAGCTGGAGGAATCAGGCTCCCTGACTTCAGACTATACTACAAAGCTATAGTAATCAAGATAGTATGGTACTGGCACAATAACAGAAAGATAGATCAATGGAACAGGATAGAAAGCCCAGAGATAAACCCACGCACATATGGTCACCTTATCTTTGATAATGGAGGCAGGAATGTACAGTGGAGAAAGGACAGCCTCTTCAATAAGTGGTGCTGGGAAAACTGGACAGCTACATGGAAAAGTATGAGATTAGATCACTCACTAACACCATACACAAAAATAAGCTCAAAATGGATTAAAGACCTAAATGTAAGGCCAGAAACTATCAAACTCTTAGAGGAAAACATAGGCAAAACACTCTGACATAAATTACAGCAAGGTCCTTTTTGACCCACGCCCTAGAGAAATGGAAATATAAATAAAAATAAACACATGGGACCTAATGAACCTTCAGAGCTTTTGCACAGCAAAGGAAACCATAAGCAAGACCAAAAGACAACCCTCAGAATGGGAGAAAATATTTGCAAATGAAGCCACTGACAAAGGATTAATCTCCAAAGTTATAGAGCAGCTCATGCAGCTCAATAACAAAAAAACAAACAACCCAATCCAAAAATGGTCAGAAGACCTAAATAGACATTTCTCCAAAGAAGATATACAGACTGCCAACAAACACATGAAAGAATGCTCAACATCACTAATCTTTAGAGAAATGTAAATCAAAATTACAATGAGATATCATCTCATACCAGTCAGAATGGCCATCCTCAAAAACTCTAGAAACAATAAATGCTGGAGAGGGTGTGGAGAAAAGGGAACCCTCTTGCACTGCTGGTGGGAATGTGAATTGGTTCAGCCACTATGGAGAACAGTATGGAGGTTCCTTAAAAAACTACAAATAGAACTACCATATGACCCAGGAATCCCACTACTGGGCATATACCCTGAGAAAACCATAATTCAAAAAGAGTCATGTACCAAAATGTTCATTGCAGCTCTATTTACAATAGCCAGTAGATGGAAACAACCTAAATGTCCATCATCAGATGAATGGATAAAGAAGATGTGGCACATATATACAATGGAATATTACTCACCCATAGAAAGAAACGAAATTGAGCTATTTGTATTGAGGTGAATGGACTTAGAGTCTGTCATACAGAGTGAAGTAAGTCAGAAAGAGAAAGACAAATACCGTATGCCAACACATGTGTATGGAAATTTAGAAAAAAAAATGTCATGAAGAATCTAGGGGTAAGACAGGAATAAAGACACAGACCTACTAGAGAATGGACTTAAGGATATGGGGAGGGGGAAGGGTAAGCTGTGACCAAGTGAGAGAGTGGCATGGACATATATACACTACCAAACTTAAAATAGATAGCTAGTGGGAAGCAGCCACATAGCACAGGGAGATCAGCTCGGTGCTTTGTGACCACCTAGAGGGGTGGGATAGGGAGGGTGGGAGGGAGGGAGACGCAAGAGGGAAGAGATATTGGAACATATGTATATGTATAACTGATTCACTTTGTTATAAAGCAGAAACTAACACACAATTGTAAAGCAATTATACTCCAATAAAGATGTAAAAAAAACAATAAATAAGAAAAGAAGGGCTTCCCTGGTGGCGCAGTGGTTGAGAGTCCGCCTGCCGATGCAGGGGACGCGGGTTCGCGCCCCGGACCGGGAGGATCCCACATGCCGCGGAGCGGCTGGGCCCGTGAGCCATGGCCGCTGAGCCTGTGCGTCCGGAGCCTGTGCTCCGCAACAGGAGAGGCCACAACAGTGAGAGGCCCGTGTACCACAAAAAATAAAAAAAATAAAAAAAAAAAAAAAAAAAAAGAAAAGAAGAAGCATAACATGAAATGTCAAGTAAAGTTTTGAGGTATTGTTAGGAAGTCAAAAAGAGCATCTTTTTGGAAGTTCAGTTTTGAATAAGTAAATTGACCAGGAGTTAGTAATAACATACTAGCTATTATGTTTCTTTAATCAGTTTTTGACACTAAACCATGACCTATATTTCGGAATAAATATTTTATGTCCTAGGGTGTCCAAGACAATCCAATTTAATCCTCCATTAAATTATGTTTCTTTCAAACAAAGGATATTTAGCTACCAAATGTTTTGATACTTTAAAAATATTTTTATAAATAAATTCACCATTTAGAAAAAAACACATCTTTTGTCAAGTCATGATCCCTATTTTGAATCAGAAACAATTATTACCTGAAATTATTTTAATATACTTGCCAAGTTCTATAAAAAGACATCACAACATTTGCTAACATTACCTGTGAGCAAAAGATGTTCTTAACTCGAATGATTGCTTAAAATTGCCAACATTTTTACAGTGTCTGTCATATATCATGATTTTCTCAGATAATCTCCAATTTTCAGATGAAGGAAGTAAAATTAATAAAGGTTAAATAACTTGCCCAAGAACACATACTTAATAAGTAAAGAGATTGTGATTGCTACCTAGTTCTGTCTGATTCTAATGTATAAATCGTTGTATTAAACAAATATCGTGACAACAAGCATATTAGTTAGATTCTTTGTTCTCATCCTATAGGGATGGAACAATATCCAATAAAATGAAAGTTTTAATAGAGAGGTTCCAAAACCCTCAGGAACCACTTGCTGTAGTGAATATTTGCCAACTGACTTCCCAGCATCCATTCTTCCATTCCACATTCTCAAAAGCTACTAATTGCTTTTGGGGAAGTATATTAGTTTCTAATTGTTGCATTTTAAAAATGAACACAGGAGAAGCTCTTTCAGAATGTCAGAGAAAAAAAACCTTTCAAAATTCATTACTCCATAAAGGCAATGAGAACACTATCAGAAATTGTCAGAATCTAAATTTCAGAACTTCTGAAATTAAACAGAAGGCTTATAATAATCCAAGAAGCATGTATTCAAGAAAAAGGGCTGAATCTCAGTGAGAACAGTGAGTTTCACAGCCTCTTAACTTGCTTTATTCCCATGACCCTCTTTTTAGTTCCACCATAGCCTTGAAACTAGCAGACTCACACCATGGTAGGTATGCAAGCCAAAAGACTAGCAGACACTGAAGGGGGAAGAATTGTTTTGAAGCTTCCTCAAAAGTCTAATTCCCAGAGAATTGTCACTATTTGACATGTCTGTCATCTCTTTGGAAAAGCCCCATTCACAGGACTCATCTGTATTTTACCTAAGCTTGCTCAGTGGAAAGAGCCCTATCCTCAGGGCGTTTGTTAAAAACAATCAAATGACAATAGATAGTAACTCAAATCCACGTGAAGAAATAAAGAACACCACTAAAGGTAACTACATAGGTAATATAAAATACAGTATAGGGCTTCCCTGGTGGCGCAGTGGTTGAGAGTCCGCCTGCCGATGCAGGGGACACGGGTTCGTGCCCCGGTCCGGGAAGATCCCACATGCTGCAGAGTGGCTGGGCCCATGAGCCATGGCCGCTGAGCCTCCACGTCCCAAGCCTGTGTTCCGCAACGGGAGAGGCCACAACAGTGAGAGGCCCGCGTACTTCAAAAAAAAAAAAGAAAAAAATAACAGTATATATGTATTTTTGTTTGCACTCTTTACTCCTGCTATCTGATTTAAAAGATAACATAAAGCCATAATTATAAAATTTTGTTAATACGCTTATATTATATAAGAAGTATTTTGCATGACAAGAATACCACAAAGAAGGTTGGGAAAGGCACTATTTAGGAGCAAAGTTTTAGTATAGTATTAAAATTAAGTTGTTATTAATGTGAAGCAGATTAAGATGCTAATTATAATCCCCAGGGCAACTACTAAGAAAATAACTTAAAAAATATTTAGTAACAGAAATAAGGGAACTAAAATAGAACACTAAAAGTTATCTATTTAATGGAAAAGTATATGATGACTTTTTAGATATGTTCTCTTCTACAGGTTTTACAGTTTTACATTTAGATTTATGATTCATTTTGAGTTAATTTTTGTACAGTGTAAGGTCTAGGTCAAGGTTAATTTTTCTGCCAATCAGTGTCCAATTGTTCCAGTGGCATTTGTTGAAAAGGTTATTCTTCCTTGAATACTTTTGCTCCTTTGTCAGAGTGAAATTGGTCATGTTTTTGTGGGTATATTTATGTTTTCTTTTCTATTCTATTAGTACATGAGTTTATTCCTCCACTAATACTACTCAGTCTTAATTACTGTAGCTACATGGTAAGTCTTAAAATTGAGTAATGGGGGCTTCCCTGGTGGCGCAGTGGTTGATTGTCCGCCTGCCGATGCAGGGGACACGGGTTTGTGCCCCGGTCCGGGAGGATCCCACATGCCGCGGAGCGGCTGGGCCCGTGGGTCATGGACGCTGAGCCTGCGCGTCCGGAGCCTGTGCTCTGCAACGGGAGAGGCCACAACAGTGACAGGCCCGCATACTGCCCCCCAAAAAAACACAAAACATTGAGTAATAGGATTCCTCCAACTTTATTCTTGTTTTTCAAAATGGTTCCAGCTATTTTAATTCCTTTGAACTCCATAAAATTTTAAAATAAGCTTGTCTTTATCTACAAATAGTGTCATTTTTTAAGACTTTTCCTTAAAGAATGAAGAGGGAGTATAATATACATGAGTTTCAACATCTTGATGTAGAAAGTAGTGTTGTACATTAGAAAGCGCTTTAACAAAGAGCTAGTCAACTAAACATTAAGATCTAGTTTTGTCACTTATTAGCTACCTGACTTTGGGCATATAATTTACTTTCTCTGATTTTCAGTTTCTTTATCTGGAAAGTGAGTAGGTGGGTAGTAGGCTTATAAAAAAAACTGAGCTCCTTATATAATGGAATCAGTTTAAATACTATCTGTAGATTGATGGTAATCAACAATCCCTCACAGTTGCAGCTGAGGTCTGCAACAAGATACATTAAGCTTGTATCAAAATGTTTATGAAAATAACGTGAAAGTAAGTAAAATTCTGAATAAAATAGATTGTGATTAGAAAATAAAGAATAGCAAGCTAGGCATGGAGAGAGGCAGATTATTCGCTATTAGTGTGGTAATATTTGCGTGAGGTGACCTGCTACCTCAATTTATTGAATTGAAAATGCCAGTGATTGCAACAGCACTATCAATTTTATGTTCCACCAAGAAAGAAAAAAATGCTATCGATTGTAATTATAAAACATCGTCTAATTTTTTTAGGTATTAAAATATGGAAACAATGTGCAACTTAAAATCAGTGAAAGAATACAATTCCTTCGAGCCTTCAAACCTGTTCTTGTAGTAAATCGGACAAATTGAAATCGTGGCTCTGCCACATATAAGTTGTATGACCTCTGGAAAGTTATTTGATCTCTCCAAGCCTCAGTTTGTTCATCTTAAAAAAATGAGGATAATAAGAGTAAACTGCTTCAAAAAACTTTACAGATCAAAAAGTCAGTGCCTTCAAAATGCTTAACGTTGTACAGAGCTGTAACAAACAATAGCTAATTCACTGGTACTTTAAGGGTTATTATTAGAAAGAACTACTATTATTGAGCCCTGGTACAGATGAGTAGTTTTTCTTACTAGAAGCTGGGTGTGTTTTTCCTGTTCCCTTCTCTCTGTCAGAGCTCAGGACCTCAAGCATTCTTACTTCATCAATTTTTTTGTTTTCCAGTATCTCCTAGAAATCTAGCTCTAGCCTTTAAAATCTCCAGGTAAATAGCTTAACAACTTTATATCCCCTTTCAATCTTTATTTGGAGTAACATTTAGCCTTCAGTGAGTACTCAGTGTACTCTTGTATGTTTTCTTTATTGTACTTACTTAAAACCTTCACACTAAACAGGAAGTAGCTATACAAGTATTTCATAGGAGATTGTTTATGCTAGCATTTCCTAAACCTTGCGCTTTCAGCAGTTCTTGCTGTAAATACAAATACAGATTCTGGGAGCATACTGCTTTAGCTGATTGAGATGGAACCCTAATATCTTCTTTTTCTGGAAGCTGGCCAATTGACCTTGCTAAATAGTCATGTCTGGCAACCCCTGGTTTAGGCCTCCCAGGATCTTCCCTGTGAAGTCCCCAGACCACCTGAAACAGATTCACCTAGATTGATAAGAACATTTCCAGGTCAGAGTGTTGGCTTCAGAGCATGTACTATATTTTTATGATTGTACATGTATTCGTTTTTGCTTACATATTGTTTGTATCCCCACTGGACTGTAAGATCCATGAGGATAGGGACTATAATTGTTTTTTTTCACTACTTTTCTAGCACCTTTGCTCTAACAAGGAAAAGGTGTGGAAGGGGGGTTAAAGATAGTGGCACAGATTACTCAGGAAATGTTTGTTCGTAGGAATCATCTTTTGTTTGTATACAAAGAAATCTGTAACTTATCACCATGTAACTTATACAATGAGATACAATTTAATAATGTTAAGTGAGATAAATCTGAAGGATAGTTTTCTAAAAGAGAAGCCAAAATTTATTTACTGTTTACTAATTAGTCCTTATGATAATAGAGCTTAGGAGTTAAGGCAGTTAGCTTAAAATTAGAATTGAGTACCTTTTGGTCACTACCAATTACCAGCTGTGACCTTCAGTATTTTATTTAAGCTAGCTAAACCTGAGTTTGTATAGTCTTTTTAAAAGACCTATAGGATAAATATCACATGATCATCTTAATAGATGCAGAAAAAGCATTTGACAAAATTCGACACCAGTTCATGATAAAAACTCTTGACAAAGCTGGTGTAAAAGGAACACATCTCAACATAATAAAGGTCATTTATGACAAACTCATAGCTAACATTATACTCAATGGTGAAAAACTGAAAGCTTTTCCTCTAAAATCAGGAAAATGACAAGGACGCCCCCCTTGCCATTTCTATTTGACATAGTATTGGCCAGAGTCCTAGCAATAGCAATCAGAAAAAATAATAATAATAAATAAATAAATGGCATTAAAATTGGAAAGGAAAAGGTAGAACTGTCCCTGTTTGCAGATGGCATGATACTATATATAGAAAACCCTAAAGTTTCTACTAAAAATCTATTAGCGCTAATAAGTGAATTCAGCAAGGATATTACTCAGCCATAACAAAGAATGAGATTTTGCCACTTGCAACAACATGAATGAACCTGGAGGCTATTATGCTTAGTGAAGTAAGTCAAACAGAGAAAGACAAATACCATATATTTTTATTTATATGTGGAATCTAAAAAATAAAATGAATGAATATAACAAAACAGAAACAGATTCCTAGATACAGAGAACAAACTAATGGTTACCAGTAGGGAGAGGAGTCAGGGGAGGAGCAAGATAGGGGAAAGAGATTAAGAGATACAAACTACTAGGTATAAAATAAATAAGATACAAGAATGTAATGTACAGCACAGGGAATATAACCAATTATTTATAATAACTTTAAATGGAGTATAATCTATAAAAACATCAAATCACTATGTTGTACACCTGAAACTAATGACATTGTAAATCATTATATTCAATTCTTTTAAGTAAAACAAACAATAAAAACTGTAAATGATAACTCATAGGCCTGTTTTTAAGAATCAAATAAAATAATGTATATAAAGAACTAAACATAGTATCTGGCACATGGTAAGCTCTCAAATGTTGTCTTTTTTGATTATTCATCTTGGAAATTAATATATTTAACCATGCTGAAATTAAGCATTTTGGCCTTTGTCTTACTTTAATTATCAGCATTATTCATTCTAATTGCCATCATAAATATAATTGAGTGGTGGTGAAATTTCTGGGAAAAGAGTTAAAAATGCCGAGGCAATTTGAGATCACTTTTTTCATAGCTTATTTTTGAACTGTTTTTCTTTATGTACATATTATTAACAGTAGAAAATTTGAAATCACTAACAACTTTTTTTTTGCCTGGGAAATAAGAAATTAGCCAATCTGATAATTATTGCTATTATAAATAATTTTGTTCCCATATGTATATCTGTGCTACTGTGTAGAGAAAAATGAAGAAAAACGAAGAAGGAAAGAAAGAAATGAGGAAAACCAGTTAAGGATACCAATGACTCACTAGTGTCAGAATATATTATGAGATATTGTGGATCTGTTGGGAAAATGTACTCCATTTGGGAAAATGTACTCCATTTGGATCTGTTGGGAAAATGTACTCCATTTGCAGAAGACACTTTCTAGCATGGCCACTGCAGAGGAGATAATAACAGAAGCTTTGCATTCTCATTTTACAATATACTAAGTGGAACGAAACGCAAATAAGTGACTCAAAAATCTGCTCCTTCCACTATAAAATAATGTTTCTTAAATTCAAGAGCTTGTGTTTTGGGAGTCAGCCACTGTAGAATATTTTACCAGAGTCACTTAGTATTGATAAAATTCTCCAAAGAAGATTCATTGCTACTAAACTGTTTACAATTTATCAGATATCATGGATCCAACTATTCACCAGCTCTCTTATTTTGATTAACCTTATATCCTCCAACTAGGAATAATTTTAAGAAATTGAAACTAGTTGGCTATGTAGTTATATAAAAGCAGCAGCTCAGCTTCTATCTCATTGTGGTAGATTGTTAACACTAACCACTCCCAGTGAATCACACTTTCCAATATTCATAATCTTGTGTGTCCCCACATTGACTCTGGGTTTAGCCATCAGACTTGCTTTGGCCAATGGATATCAGCAAATGTGACACAAGCAGAGGCTTAAGTACTTATGCATGGAGCTTCCCCTCTTGGAATGCTACCTCTACCATGTGAGACAGACACCAGCCTCCAGTCAGTCCTTGACGTGAGTACATCTACATGAGTGAACCACAAGAAACCAGCTGAAGAACAACCCACCCAAACCACAGAATCATGAAGAATGATTAAATTACTATATTAAGTCACTAAGTTATGGAGTTATTTGTTTGCAGCAATACATTACTAATACAGAATTTGGTAGTTTGCAGCAATACATTACTGATACAGAATTTGGTACTAGAATTGGGGAACGAAACTTGAAACATGTGACATTACATTTGAGACTGGGCAGTGGGCAGAGGCTGCAAAGGCAGCAAAGAAATGGTATAGTTGAATGAGTCATAAGGTATCCAATGCTAGAGACTGAAAGCATGGTGAGCTGTACTTTTGTAGTAGCAAAGCAATTGGTAAATTTTGTTATCCACAGTAACTTTAAAATATAAAATATTCCTAGTGAACTTGAGGATTTAGGCTGACCAATTTCCAAGCTGAATGTTGGAATTGTCCATTAGCTTCTTTTAGCAACATATGATAAAGGAAGAGAAGAATAGCCCCAAGAAATAACTGCTCAGTGTGTGAACAGAATTTGGTGTGCCATTTCAACTAAATTTTAAGCATGGGGTTAAACGAATGCATTTAATTCTGGCCCCAAATCCTCCTGAGGTCAGGCTTGAGGTTAGGGATTCTTAAGAAGTACTTTTTTGCACTCCACCAGAACAAATCTCAAACATACAACTATCATCAGTGTACCTTTTTGTAGTGTGTTTTTGGTTTGGGGGTTTTTATTTGTTTGTATGTATGTTTGTTTGTTTTGGGTTTACCCAGTGAAGATATCACCTTTAGGGATCCTGATTTTGTGAAGGGATTTTCCTATCTAACTTCCATCCAAAGTGTGCTGTGTCTCTCCCACCAGGGCCACAGAGGTTGCATAGATGTTTCCAGGATGAGTTCTGTTTTAATGATATTCACCTTTCTGGATTCACAGCTTGTCCATGTATGTTACCTCTGAGATATTTTTCTTATGTTCTCATTCACTTATCGATGAATAGATACAGGCAAGGATCACTTTGGTAGGACCTGAACATTGTATAATTTGGAGGAGACTTGTTAAGATAAAGGATACTGAAGAATAAATACAAATTTGCTAGGACCTTAGAAGGGGCCCTGAAACTTAAGCTTCAGTAAACTTCATGGTAAATCTCGCTGTGGCTTATATTTTTAAAATATTTTATTTATAAATTTTAGGTTGCATATGAAAAGGATTTCTCTAGGCTTCTGATGTATTATGTTACTGGAAAATGAAGTATAGTTACTGTTCAGTATGTATTTTCCCTGTTTGATTGTATCTCTGTGAATATAGCAGCGGGGACTGTCTAGTTGACTGATATGTCCTCAACACTGGATGCTCAGTAAATGTTTGATGAACGAATGTTTGAATTGACAATAAATTGAACTTACTTTATTGGTAAGATATCTCTATACAAAAAAATGAAATGGAACATAGGAGTACAGAATTAAATAAGTAAAGGTAAAAATTCATTCAATAACCCAACAGTAGATTATGCCAGCTAGAAAGTTGGCAGATTTGAGTCAAGAGGCAAATCTTTTGAAATCAGATTGTTCTAAAGAGTCCACCCTTAAATTCTTGGAACTATGAAGTCAGTCAATATACACTCCCTCAACATTTCCCATCCAAATTTTCTTCCATGTTATAAGATTAGGAACTCTTGAGAGTTAGTGAGAATATGCAGTTCTTTTGCAGAGGAAAATAGGCCTCTGTAGACATGCCTCCTACCCACATCCATAACAAAGTAAGTGAGCCCTTTGTTCAGGTAAGAATATTAATTCAGGTTTTAGAATCATAGAAGAATGAGAACTTTGCCCCTTCACATCTGATGGTTAAAGTTGTCAAGTGCACTTGTTAAAGACTATCTTAAAATACAGATATATGAGAATGACAGTTTCATAAGATGGTAAGTCACCATTCATCTGGACTTGGTCAATCCTGTCTCTGTAATAAATTAGACATGGGTCACATGAAGTACCTGAACCATAATAGCTTAGTGTCCCATAGAAATGCCTTGCCTGAGTTATTTGCTATTCCTTCCTCTGACTTAATGCTCTGCTCTAAACCTTCATAAGAGGTCAAACAAAACCTCTTTATCTGACAGTGTTTTTATTCTTTTGATACGAACAAAAACGAAGATATTATCAAATCTACAGGCTGCCCATTGTGGATAAATCTCCATGACATACGTCTCACTAAATTTATTTCCAAGAAATAAGTTGCCCCTGCAGAGGAATTTTTATGCCTTTGTTATCAGACATGAATATTACTTAGCCCAGTATGTTTCCTTTTTTGCCTTAGCTGCCAGGAAACTAAGCCAGATTTTGTGCCCAGCAGTAGTAATGAGGTCATCTGAGAAATCTGGTGACATAAACTCCTTATGCTTCTCTAAGCTTGTCTCTCTTCTTTTTTTATTCTGTTATTGAATTTGACATAATTTAAAACTGTATATTTCATGTCTAAATCATTTGAAGGTAGGTGAGGTTCAGATAAGAAAGCAAATAGTATACATTTTAAAGAGCTGTGTTAGCCATTATGTCTTCCGTTAACATAAAATACAGATGGAATGTGGCCTATCAGTTAAAATTTTCCTAATGTAATTCAGTTATACATCTGAGATCTTTATATTAATATTATTCATCAATCCATTCTTTCAAAAATAATGAGTACCTACAACAGGCCTATTTAAAGAAGATTGTGCCAAATACTGTGGTGGGAAAATTATAAAGGTACTATTCAATCCCTTAAACTAAAAATCTAGTCAGAGAGATGGCAATCTAAAATTTAAGTAACACCAAAGGCATATAACTATCAGCCAAAGGTCCAACATGTTCCAGGAAATGAGCTCAGTAATTCAATCAGATCTATATGGGGTCATTATTTCCTAGTCCCCAGGGAGATGTATACCTGACACTGGAATTTATCCTCCAATCAACAAATTACACCTTTACTGGCTTATGGTTTTATTTTTTCAGTATATTTTAGAGTTGTTCTAACGATAGAGCCCGTTAGACCTAGAGTACTAGCCTTATTAACCCAGCTTGAATTAAAAGCTTGTCTGAACCCTCAGAATGGGAGAAAATATTTGCAAATGAAGCAACTGACAAAGGATTAATCTCCAAAATTTACGAGCAGCTCATGCAGCTCAATAACAAAAAAACAAACAACCCAATCCAAAAATGGTCAGAAGACCTAAATAGACATTTCTCCAAAGAAGATATACAGACTGCCAACAAACACATGAAAGAATGCTCAACATCATTAATCATTAGAGAAATGCAAATCAAAACTACAATGAGATATCATCTCACACCAGTCAGAATGGCCATCATCAAAAAATGTAGAAACAATAAATGCTGGAGAGGGTGTGGAGAAAAGGGAACCCTCTTGCACTGCTGGTGGGAATGTGAATTGGTTCAGCCACTATGGAGAACAGTATGGAGGTTCCTTAAAAAACTACAAATAGAACTACCATATGACCCAGGAATCCCACTACTGGGCATATACCCTGAGAAAACCATAATTCAAAAAGAGTCATGTACCAAAATGTTCATTGCAGCTCTATTTACAATAGCCCGGAGATGGAAATAACCTAAGTGCCCATCATCGGATGAATGGATAAAGAAGATGTGGCACATATATACAATGGAATATTACTCAGCCTTAAAAAGAAACGAAATTGAGCTATTTGTAATGAGATGGATAGACCTAGAGTCTGTCATACAGAGTGAAGTAAGTCAGAAAGAAAAAGACAAATACCGTATGCTAACACATATATATGGAATTTAAGAAAAAAAAAATGTCATGAAGAACCTAGGGGTAAGACAGGAATAAAGACGCAGACCTACTGGAGAACGGACTTGAGGATATGGGGAGGGGGAAGGGTGAGCTTTGACAGGGCGAGAGAGAGTCATGGACATATACACACTAACAAACGTAGTAAGGTAGATAGCTAGTGGGAAGCAGCTGCATGGCACAGGGATATTAACTCGGTGCTTTGTGACAGCCTGGAGGGGTGGGATAGGGAGAGTGGGAGGGAGGGAGACGCAAGAGGGAAGACATATGGGAACATATGTGTATGTATAACTGATTTACTTTGTTATAAAGCAGAAACTAACACACCATTGTAAAGCAATTATACCCCAATAAAGATGTTTAAAAAATTAAAAAATAAATTAAAAATAAAAATTAAAAAAAAAAGCTTGTCTGAAAGAAAATAAGATATTAGTTGTAAAAAGAAAGACCCTAGCAGAATAAACAAACCAAATTGATTGGCAAGTGGCCTCTCAAACTGAGGAAAGCATGATATGAGTCATTGACTCTCAATGAGGGAGAATCCAGATGGACCAGTGTTTATTCTACCATACAGTGCTTTGATCAGGGTTATAACAAATCAGCTCAATACAAGGCAGCATATAATGCAATATGCCTATGTATGACAGTATATGCTAACATTTTATTGTCGTTTATTAGTTTGCATCTCTGTCTCCCCCGCCCTAGATAAGGAGGGAAGAACTTTCCCCAGTCTTGCTCAGCATAGTATCCCTAATGCTTAGAACCGTGAAAGACACATAGTTGGTAAATGCTATTGATGAAAAGAATTACATGCTAAATGATTGATACAAAGAGTAAACAATGCAGCAGTCTGGAAGAAAAGAGGATTCTACTATCCTGGAATGTCATCTTAGGTTAGAGTCCCCCCACATAGACAAGGATTTGAGAGTAAATAGTGCCTTGGGGAGGTAATCACAAGAAACACTGGTAAGGAGGCAGAAACATGAGATGGGGAAGAGAGGGAAGCCAAGAAGGGGTATGTTATCTAGTGGGTTCCCATAGCCAGTTCCCACTGTGATCAACTGGGGAACTCTAAGAGACGCTAGACTATAACTCAGAATTATTCCTCCTGAGAGAGGAGAAAAATGGAGTGTTTATCCTCTAACTGCCATCCAACCTTGGCTAAGGGTGGGTGCTGGGAATATTAACCACCACCTCCTCCAGGATGTGATTTCTACCCTGTGTGAACTGAGAGAGAGAGAACCAATGGTTCTTGCACTAGGATGCAGTAGGGATGCATTGAAATAATGAGTGCAAAGGAGACATGAGTGGGGTACCAACAGTGTGTACTAAAAGTGTTAACAAAATAGAGGAGTTAAAAGTAACAGTGTAAATTAGCTATTTAACTCGATGCAGCTGAAAAATGAATAGGATTCAAATCGACAAAAAAAGAGGAAAGCAAGAGACAGAACAAGCGAGGCATATTTGGGAAACCAAAGAGAAAACCAAACCTAATGGACTGGAGGATTGGTGAGAGTTAGTTTTAAAGATCCATTGGTTCCAAATCACGTGGGTCTTAAAGGTGACCAAGGACTTTGGACTTTATTTATCCTGTAAACAAAGGAAACCCTGGAAGATTTTCAAATATAAGAATAAAATGAAGAAACAGAATAACAAGGATTAATTTGTCAGCTATAAATAGGAAGAAATGGAATATTGTGATCTTGAAGTGTTGATCAAATGATATTATAATTCAGGTTTGAGGAACCTGGATTGGAGTGGTGGAATTAAGGCAGGAAACAACAAAAAGGTGAATAAGACATAACGGGTTAACCAAAAAAAGAGCAGGAAAGAATGAGGAGCCCAAGATTGTCAGAGTTCAAATTAGGTAGTCATGGCAATTGTGCTTTCTTGAATTCGTCCTAAATTATAGGACTAATTAAAACCTATATTTTACATTGGATATTTTTTAGAAATTTTACTAAATTTGTATAAATTGTCTGGCTTTGATATCATTTCAAAAACTTAAAGTGTGGTTTTCACAAATTTAACAATATGACTCTGGTAATTAATTCACAATAATGACATAATGATTAAGAAAGTTGGTTCTGAAATATTTTTCTATATGTATTTATTTATTTTTCTATATTTTAAAGTTCAGTTTTTGTGGAATTCTTGAATAAGATTATAAAACTCCTTGTACTTACCTTTTTTTTAAATTGAGAAAACTTTTTCTTTGCAATGATATTAAGAAACATTAAATACCTACACTGTGGCAAGCTCTATGCTAAGCTATAGGGTCACAAATGGATTGCTTGATTGGTTGATTAGAAAGCTAGTTGTTAAACATTTGAACACCCTCACTGAATAATTGGAAGCAACTATTTAGAAATTGCAGCTAAACATTCTCAGATGCAAAACTATGAATGGCAAATGCACTATTGAATTTTTCAAATGTTATTTGGGATTGAGCAAAACAAATTGTTCTGGCTTTCCAAAATGCTCTTTAAAAACCACCTGTTGTATGCATCTGTTATAATAGGTATATATTTGTACATTTTACAAGTAAATATGTACATGTAATACTTGTACATGTTATCCTTTTTCCCATTTTTCCAGGTGTGCCAAGAAGTGAAACTAATAGTTTTTTCTAAACTTACGCCATCTACCTCAGAATATCTAGGAACTGTCATTTGGCTATGGTTTTTGCTTTCAGTATTACTGAAAATTTTAATTTTTCATTTCTGTCTTTATAAGTTTTCATAGAGAGGTGGGGAGAAGTTGCACTGGGGGCTTCTAGCCAGATGCCATTTCAAATGTCATATAACTAGCAAGTCTTTTTCATCTGTTTTAAATTTAAGGAAAATTTTCAAATAAGGCAAACATATTAAATTTTAATTGAGGTTCATATTTGGCATTGGTGAGTTTAGTCTGTGTGTGCACAGAATTATTTGGTGCCAATCTATTGTATCATAAAAATTAATATTTTAGGGCAAATAAAAGACTGTTTTACTGTGCTGTAAAACCCCTTTACATGGTGAAGGTAAGTTATTGAGTGATCCTACTATGCTATATTATTACATTATGGACTGTTAGCCAGCAGCCTAAACTATAACGTTAAGGTATTGTAATATTTTGTCTGCATGCAGGGTACAGAGCTGACACATTCATACCTCTCCCTTGACTCTATAGCTAGTCTTTCAGTTAGTAACAGATAGCATGTCTTGAAGAGACACTATTCTATACTTTATATGTATTAGTACATTTAATCCTCCAAATAACCTATCAGGAAGTTGCTAGTGTCTTAATTTTATAGATAAGAAAATTGAAACAAATAAATAAAAATAGGTTTTCCCAAAGTCACACAAAGAAGAAATGGCAGAATTAAAAGTAGATGACAGGCAGTCTCTTTCCAGAACCACATTTTCAACCCCTCTGCCTGAGCAAATGAGGTCTAACCCAGAGATTAGTAATTGGTGAAACTCATATTTGATATCCTAATATGGCTGACTCCTTCATTTATAATGGGAAAAATGTTGAAATTATGGATTCTATGAAACTTTTATTGAGGAAGAAGCAAACATTGACATTTGAATCCCTCCTTTTTCTTGTAAATAATTTTGAGCTTTGTCAGGTTTACATTGTTTAGATATTCCTAGAGTTTGCTTCTTTTTCATCTTTCCTCTTTGAATCTTCCAAAGTATGGGCACACATTTGAAAAACTCAAGATTTAATTAATCTAAGCGCTAAAGTCACCACTGTAATTTCCTTCAGCACATACATTTTGAGATCCCCGAATAAACACAAAGAAATCTTTTCCCTTTCCCTAAGATCTATAGGGGTAAGTGTGTTGAACCTGGCAGAGTGACAGAGGAAAAGATCCTTAAAGACCACAACAAGTAACTTTTAAATATAAAATCTATTTCCTTAATCATTTTTTCCCCTCTTTAAAGGTTAGGAAATTACTTTTGTTGGATTACCTATTTAGTAGTTATAATAACCTAAGCATATATTGATTTTCTTTCTAAAATGATGTTATGGAATGCTTCCCAGAGTTTGCAACATTTAATTTCCACTCATCTATTCTATAAATCTGAACTTAAAAAAACTTTTTAAAAAGACATTTGAAATGAAACTAAAGTCACACTTGTTATAAGACTACATATATCTAACACCTCTGTTGGCAAGTGCCATTTACTTATTTTACATCTTTTGTTTTTCTTTACAAGATAACACTTCAAATGGTTACTCAACAACAACTTATTGACAAATACTATGGCCAGGTATTTTGCTTGGGACTGAGATGAGAAGATGAGTAGAACACACACCATGCTTCCAAAGACTTCATGTTCTCATAAAACATACAGACAAGTAAATATATGATTATAATACCCAATTGTGGTAACAGAATAATGGCTCCCCAAAGCCATCCATGTCCTAATCCCAGAACCTGTGAATATATTGTCACATAGCAAAGAGGAATTAAGGTTGCAAATGAATTAAGATTGCTAATTAATAAACTGACCTTAAAGTAGGGAGATTATCCTGAATTACCCAGATGGGTCCAATGTAATCACAAGGGCCCTTGAAAGTGGGAGAGGAAGGCAAAAAAGAGAGCCAATCATAAAGAGTGACTACAGAAGAAAGATAGGGAGAGATTCAAAGATGGAGAAGAAAGCCTCAATCCAAAAAATTGGGGTGGCCTTTAGAAGCTGGAAAGGACCAGGAAACAGATATTCCCCTAGAGCCTCTGGAAAGGAACACAGCTCTGCAAACACCTTGATTTTCACCCAGTGAGATCAGTATTGAACTTCTATCCTGCAGAACTATAAGACATTAAATCTGTGTTGTTTAAGCCACTAAATTTGTGGTAATTTGTTGTAGCAGCAATAGGAAACTATACACCAATGAAAAGTACTGAAACAAGAAAACGTTATATAATGCTAAAGGAAGCCTGAGGGAGAGTTCAGTCTGGAATGAAAAACATGAGTGCCCCCCAAAAGAAATACGGTAAAGACCAGAGTCTTGACATGTTCCTCTCCCTGGTCTTCAAACTGCCTACACAGTCAAGGCCGCAGAAGGAAAAACTTGCAACTTTTATGAAGGCCCTTGTTGGATTGTTACACATTTAAGAACAAGCAGGAGAGCCAAAGCCAGGCAACTTGAGAAGTCATACTCCCCTCTTTTGGGATCCCATTATGGGAGATAATGGCAAAGTATGTCAGGAAATTAGACTATGATTGTGGAAAGTGGTTTCAGTAGTAAAAGAATGGAAGAGGTATTTTTCTTTCAGTTCAGTTAAACATGGAGAAATAGGGTCTCTTTTGGACATTTTAATTTTCCATATAGGGTTATATATTTGACTTTGTATAATTTTTGAGTATACATCCTTTGGGCCTTAGACAAATACTAATTCAAAGCATGTAGGTACTTATGTGCCAATTCAAAGCACAGAGGTAGAGGTACACATGGCACAAATTTAATGACTCCTCAAAAGATTAAAAATAAGAGAAATAGCATGTGACTGGCCTATAGCCATACATATACCCAGTGAGTTAAAGATTATGCAGAGAAAGTGAAATGCAATCGTGTCTATTATTGGTGCATGCCACAGTAATGCAGTAACATTTTTGTATTTGAAGAAGTCACATGTATGGGAGATCAACTACATGCCAGGTCTAGGTAGAGTAAATTTTTTTATAACTAGATGGTAAATAATGGTAAAGCAGGGGAAGATTCTCTCTCCCTCAGAACTTAAATACAAGATACTGTTTTAAGGAACAAAGGGAGTAATTCCTGTGGCATGGCCCCCTCAGCAACTCAAAAAGAACGAGCTATAGAGAGAACTGTAAAATGGCTTCCAGATGTTTTAGTCTGTAAAATTCAGCTAGGCCATGATTCAGGTGTCTACTCTAGGAAAACTATGAGAGGCTTACTGTGAATAAAAAGCAAAGAAGCTAAGAGACTGCCAGTGAATTAACGATGACAGCTATACTTTTATATGCACCTGAGGTCACCTCTCAAAAAGAGCTATTTAGGAGGTCCTGTGACTAAAGATTTCTCAATTAATTGCCAGTTAAATTCCTATCTCTTCCATTAGATGAACATACCTCTGAAAGCAGGGACCTCAGGTACTTTTCACCAGTGGACCTTCAGCATCAAACATATAATACCTGGCATATAATAGATGCTTAATCCATGTTTGTTGAATAAATCAAGTAATTATTTTTTTAATTTGGAAAAATATTGGAAGAAATAGAAAATTCCTTTTAGTAAAATAATAGGCGAAAAAAATCAGGATTCAGATACTCTCTGATCCCAAATGGGTTAACACACATACATAGCAAAGAAATTCAAAATGTTAGCTGCAAATATTTCTGAGCGGTGGGCTAATGAGCGTTTTGTATTGCCTCTTTTATACTTTTTCTTTGTTTTCCAAAATTTTGAAAATGAGCATGCATTACTTTTATAACCAGAATTTCTAAAGACATGTGAGTGACAAGGAGATTCCCTCATAAGAAACATATGCCTTGACCTTAGAGTCTCATATTATTATTTGGGGTTCTTTCATCCTACATAATTTCCAGTCATTTTCTGCATAGGGAACTGGAAACCACTAGTTTATATAGAATAAAATAAGCAACCTCTTTCCAATCCTGCTTTTTTTTTTTTTTCCTATCCAAGGTTCTGAACTGATACCAAAAACAAAGATTCTTATAGATTGAAGGTATTCTTTATATGGTTCTACCATCAAGCAAGAAATCTCCCCTGTGATCTGAAGCAATTTAAAGAGCAATCGTCCTGAGAAGGTATTCATTCAGTCATTTACTCATTCATTCAATCATTCATTTACAGATGTAAAATAATGCACCTTCAGTCTGTAATGTAATGACTCTGTAACTGAAAGAATCTTCCATTCTATTACTACTCTAGGGTCCCATTTATATTTGGTCCAGGATCTCAACATTTCTGGCCTAAATAATTCAATTAGTTTCCTAACTGGTCTCCCTGTCTCCTGACTTTCATTCTAATCTATCCTTCATTATGTTTCTTAAAGCTTCTAGAAACACAAATCCATTACATGGCATGTTATAGGGATATTATGACCTTGGGGGTGCGAGAAACCTGGATGGGAACCTGATTCTTCTACTTACTATATTGGTCATGAGTATTATCTTTGGAGTTATATAATCTCTGTTTTTCAAATCCTGTCTCTGATTCTTGCTAGCTCTTTGCCCTTGGGGAAGTTATTCAGTCACTCTAACTCTCACTTCTCTTCTTTGTAAAATGGGGCTAATCACACATACCTCATAGTGTTAACTGACGTAATGTATGAAAAGTCTTAGCTCATTGCTTGGCATCTGTATTTCCTACTGCTGCTATAACAAACTACCACAGGATTAATAACTTAAAACAACAGAAATTTATTCTCTCACAGATCTGGAGACCAGAAGTCCAAAGTCAGTTTCACTGGGCCAAAATCAATGTTTCAGCAGGACTGTGTTCCCTCTGGAGGCTGTATGGGAGAATATGTTCCTTCCCCCTTCCAGATACTGGTGGCTACTATTTCTTGGCTTGTGACTACATCATTCCAACCTCTGCCTCCCTGGTCACATTATGTTCTCTTCTGTCTGAAATATCCCTCTGCCTCTTTGTTACAAGGGCACTTGTGATTGAATGCATTTAGGGGCCACCATCATATTATGCAAGATAATCTCCCCATCTCAAGATCCTTAATTTAATTGCATCTGCAAAGATTTTGCCATATGTGATAACATTTACAGGTTTCAGGGATTAGGACATGTACATCTTAAGGGGCATTATTCTGCCAACTATAGACCCTAGCTCATAATTAGTTCCAAGAAATGTTAATTATTATCCACATTATGAGACTTTGTGCTACCCTCTTAGTTTTAATGAGTTTCCTTATACTAATAAGAAATAATAATAATAACATGAGAATAACAATGTACTGATACCTACCCCACTACCCCAATAATGGCATAAAATATCATAATAATTGTTTAATAAATGCATTTCCTTAAACATCTTTAGTGTGTATTGTGGAGGGTGTAAAGCAACAGGAGTACTTATGGAATCTAAATTGATACAAACATCACCCATTCCATTCATGGAGTGTGTAGTGTATCTACACACTCAACGGAAATGCATACATATTCACCAGACGACAGGTACTAGAATGCTCAGAGAAATACTTCAAAACAGCCCCAAACTGAAAACAAGCTAAATGTCCAATAACAGTACGGTTGATAAAATATGGTATATGTATACAGTAGAATAACCTACAGAGATGGAAATAATCTACAACCATCTATAGCAATGTGAATGAGTCCTTCAAACATTAGCAAAAGGAGGCAGACATCCAAAAAGTACATATGGTGATTTCATATCTAAAAGCCATAATCAAATTAATCAATGATATTAGATGTCATGATAGTAGTTACCCTTGGAGTACTGATTGGAATGGGGGGCAAGCAGGGGCTTATGGGGTGCTTGAATGCTCTGTCTTTTGATTTTGATAGTTGTGTTGAGCTTGTAAAAATTCATCAAGCCATGCACTTATTGTATATGATCGTTACTGTAGTATATTGTACTTTAATTAAATGTTAAAATTGAAAAAATATTTTTCAAGAGTTCCCTGCCCCTAAAACATTGTCTAAATTGTTTAGGTTGGCACGCAAGGCCGTTCTCAATCTCATTGCTCTCCATTCTGTTTTCCCAGCCTCGTTGCCTGCCATTTTTCCCCATCCTACTATCACAGGCTTCTAGGTACCAGTCCCTAAAATAATGCACACCCCCTTGCACTTGTACTTTCTGTTCCCTCTTCTTAGATGCCATTTTCCCTTCTCTTGATGAATACTACTCATTTTTAGGGCCCAGCTTAACTTCTGTCTTGTCTCCTGTCTGACTCTATGCATACTGTTCATAAATCTACCATATAACACTTATCTCATGATTTTTAAATTCTTTACGAGTTTACACATCTATATAGGAAGCTGTCATTAACATTCCAGATCCGTTAGGCAATCTACTCTCTTCCATCTGTCAAAACCCCCTTATGGATTTTTTCTGTTATAACACATTCTGTACTATAGCCATTTCTTTATGCATTCGTCTTGGCCCTTATAGGGTATAGGTTGCTTAAGGACAGAGACCTTCTTATCTTCGTGTCACCTAGCAGTAAGTGTTCAACACATTTTTATTAGACTAAAATAAATGTTCTACTGCATTGGGAACTATTGTACAAAGGAACTGGATTATTCATTCTTGAGTCTCTGGCACTTGTCTCAATGCCTGAAACATACTAGGCTCTCAACACATTTTTTGTTGCATAATGAAGTCTATGCTATTTCAAATTTTGGATTATAAAATTTCTGAATGAATTCTGTTTAGTGATCATTATGTGACTTTTGAATTGTAGCTTGCTTTGCAGAGCTTCATCGGTGGAAATTTAAGCAAGGGTGATGAGACATGCCTTCATAGATTGCATTACTTATGAACTTAAAAATATTACCATGAAAAAAAAAATATTACCATGTCTTTGGAGAATCCTAAAATGGAAAACTGACTCAAATCAATACAATTAATTTAACACAATAAGCATTTGCTGAGAAGCTATTTAAAGTATTCTGCTAGACATGGTGGGGGTATACCATATACAAAAAATAACTGTCCCTGCCCTCGCGGGATTCACTGTCCTGTGAGATAGATAAGAGAGCCAGCCTGCACAATTCTAACCTTGAGCATCTAAAACATGGCATCCTGTGATATGAGAGATAAAGCATAGCTACAGGAGAGAGCAGTGCTCACGAGGCAGATCATTTGAGCTCATTGTTGAAAGATACATCGATTTTTAACATGTGTAGCAAAGATCCTGTAGTCCAAGAGAGTAAATTATTTTCACTGTTCTGCAAGGTAACCAGAAAAACTGTTAGTCATTGGGGGACAAGAAATGGAGAGGTGAGGGTGAGAAACAATATTAAAAAGTCTAATCGAGTTCAAATTATTAAGTGTTTTAAATGACACTGAGGTATTTGGAGTCTATTCTGTATGAAATTATAAATGTTAAATATTGATTATCTTTAGTAGGAATACCACTCGATGACTGTGTGTTAGAGACTGAAGAAGGGAGACATTGGGTGCAGGGAGGAGTTTGCTGCAGAAACACAAACAAGAGGTAAAGAGAGTTTGAACTACAGCAAAGATTGTGGTTGCAGGAAAAAAATTGAGCTCTACTGAAAAATTAGAATTGGTAGTAATAGACAACTAACTGGTAGTGAGTGGTAATAATTGGTTAGGAAGGAAATATAAAAGTGACATCAGAAACTAACACAACATTGTAAATCAACTATGCTTCAACAAAAAATAAAATTTAAAAAGTGAAATTTTAAGATGACTCATACTTTTCTGACATCATTATATTGTCAGAATTCTCTTAAGAAATTGTTTTTTATTGAAATATAGTTGATTTACAATGTTGTGTTAGTTTCAGTTATACAGCAAGATGATTCTGTTAAACATACATATATATATTCTATATATATATATATTCTTTTTCAGATCCTTTTCCCTTATAGGTTATTACATAATATTGAGTATAGTTTCCTGTGCTATACAGTAGGTCCTGATTGGTTATCTATTTTATATATAGCAACGTGTATGTGTTAATCCCAAACTCCTAATTTATCCCTCCCCCCACCTTCCCCTTTGGTAACCATAAGTTTGTTTTCTATGTCTGTGAGTTTCTGCTTTTAAATAAGTTCATTTGTACCATATTTTAGATTCCACATATAAGTGATATTATATGATATTTTTCTTTCTCTGTCTGACTTCACTTAGTATGATAATCTCTAGGTCCATCCATGTTGCTGCAAATGACATTGTTTCATTCATCTTTATGGCTGAGTAATATTCCATTGTATATATGTACCACATTTTGTTTATCCATTGCTCTGTTGATGGACATTTAGGTTGATTCTATGTCTTAGCTATTGTAAACAGTGCTGCAATGAACATTGGGGTGCATTTATCTTTTCTAATTAGAGTTTTCTTCAGATGTATGCCCAGGAGTGAGACTGCAGGATCATATGGTAGCTCTATTTTTAGATTTTTAAGGAACCTCCATCCTGTTCTCCATAATAGCTGCACCAATTTACATTCCCACCAACAGTGTACGAGGGTTCCTTTTTCTCCACACCCTTTCCAGCGAAATAGTTATTTTTCATTTCACTAAAGAAGAAAAGAAAATGGTTGCTGAACATGCAACAATTTCTTGGCCAGTAAGGAGGTACAAGTCGCGCAAAATTACAGGAAGGCAGGATATGTGTAATTTCAAGCTTAGCTTATCAAACCATTGGGCCAGAAACCAAGGTCCTGGACCCCTTAGTCAAAGTTACACCTTCCTGCAACTTTATACCATGGAGTTATTATCAAATCATAATCAAGCACATGAGAGAAAGAAATCCCACCCCAAGAGGCTTCAAATATTAACAATGCTTTAAAGAAATTATCCAAGTGAAATGCCAACTAAATTATAAGGTTTCTCCTCCTAGTGGTTAGGCCTCTAAAAGCCATTGTAACCCATGGTATTGTTGAACACCGAAATGAAAAATATTCTTCAAATCCTGGGTTAAACATACATAATATTTGACCTTCAAATCTCCATATTAACCTCATGGCAAATTCCAAAGGTCTATGGAAATAATGCATGAAGATGTGGGGATCTGAGGTCCTTGAAAATAAGGCAATCCATACTAAATAAACAAGGAGGACTTCAGAAATGCCTTACAGAGACTGTGGAGTACTTGAGAGAAAGAAAGAAATTCAACTGAGTTCCTCCAAACTGACTTCAGGTAGCGGCAACAATCTATTTTAATTATAATCCTCATAAGCCAAACCACCTCATCATGGGAGTAAAAAACAAAAACAACACCACAAATACAGGATCACAATAATAGTCACAAAGAAACACAGTGTTTTCCTGCCTGCATCCATACCTATCCTTCTGGACTGTTAATAACTCCCCCACTACTACCACCATCACCACCACTGCCACTGGCATTAACATGCCTCCCATGTATTCTCGGAATCCCCACAGGATAGCTCTTCTATGCTCCATGGACTAGTCCTCTTAGCATGCCTGAAGCATTTTATATTCTTCTTCCTTTCTACTCTGACCCACTGTGGTGACATCTCCTGTCACTGTCAAGACTGCAGAAACCTCTACTGCTGCTGCCTGCTGATGCCTCTACAGTGGCTCTCAATGCCCCATGTCTAGAGAACTAATAACTCTAAATCTTGTCTTATTCAAAGCATTGCTAATCACTGAGGGAAACCCTAGGTCAGTCTCCTATAGCTCCATAACCTCCAAGCACCACTTCCTTGACCTAGAGCCACCTTTACAATAGCCTCAATCCTTTGGGACTGAACTGAAGTACAAGTTAAGTGGCAGATTCTCTACTTACAATCATTCTTCTCCTTCATTCTTAGCCTCTAGTACATATAATACTCAGTCATTGTTGCACTTTTGCTATGAACCAAGCATTATGTAAGAGACTTTAAATAGATTCTCTCATTTAACCTTCATGACAATCCTATAAACTAGATATTGTTATCTTCATCTTACAGATGGAAATAACTGAGGGTTTTAGAATTATTACAGGTATTGACCAGTGGCTTAGTATCCATGTAGTCTCATGCTAGATTACACTAAACTGCCTCTCATTTCTTAGGATAAACGGATCTGTTTCCTTTTTTCTACAACACGATGACCATGCAGGCAAAGAATATATCAGTCTAGAGCAGGTCCTACTTGACTCTATAGTGGCACGTGTAGAAAATTATGCCTTCACTGATCAATTGCATGGTTTGGCTTTTCTGGAAGTGCTTAGTTCTTATAACTATGACCAAAATGGCAGGTTTCCCTATTTCCTGGACGGTAAGAGATTAGGTTTGTCTTTGTAAAAAAAAAAAAAAGAATCAGTGCATCCCAGCACATTCCACAAGTAGGAGGCAAATTTCTGTTATCTCTCCTTTGACCCTTCTACTCTCTAGTGGACAGACAGTGTGTCTGATCATAGTGCTTCTATAAGTCTAGCAACCCCTTGCCAGTATGTCTTGCCTTCAGTACTACAGGCTAGTTTCTGGGTTTAAAATAGAAAGTAAGTATCAGTGAGCCTGGTATACGTGGAGCTTCTGTCTTCTGGAGAAAAGTCTCTGCCAGAGAGTTGACCTGCTGAATATACAACAAAAGGTGATGTCAAACTGCTCAAAATAGGTGCTTCTCCTTGCTTTATACAAACTGAGTTGTTATGTGGATCTCAATAGCAGTTGTCTGAAAGAAAAAATAAACACAAGGAAAAACATGAAAGAGTAGAGACAATATAAAAAACAGAAGACGATTTACCAAACAAAACCTAATATTCTCAGAGAGATAACAGAAAATAGAGTATCCTTAAAGAAACAGCAGGATGGTAGACGAAGAAACAAATTATGGGGAAAACCTCCAATTATATATGTATTTGTATATATGTCTACCTGAGATTTCAAAATATCAAGACAATGGCTTGAAAATCATGCTAAGAATATTTCCCAAAAAGCAAAGTGAAGGAAAATAGAAGAAAAGATGAGAAAATTAAAGGATCATAGTGGTTCAACATTAGATAAAAGATACATCAGAGGGCTTCCCTGGTGGCGCAGTGGTTGGGAGTCCGCCTGCCAATGCAGGGGACACGGGTTTGTGCCCTGGTCCGGAAAGACCCCACATGCCGCGGAGTGGCTGGGCCCGTGGGCCATGGCCACTGGGGCTGCGCGTCTGGAGCCTGTGCTCCACAATGGGAGAGGCCACAATAGTGAAAGGCCCGCGTACCGCAAAAAAAAAAAAAAAAAAAAAAAAAAGATACATCAGAAAAGAACAGAAAGAAAAACTTCAGAGTAACTTATAAAAACAAACCAAAGTACTAACATATATTTACCCAGAACTACCTGAATCTCCTAACTAAATGAACTCACAGAATATCCTGCAGAAAAAGAGAGAGAGAGAGAGAGGGAGAGAAATAATAAAAATTATCTATACCAAAATGCAACATTATAACATTTCAGAATATCAGGGATTAAAAAAAGACACTAAAAACTCTTTAAAAGTTAAGACAGGTACTCAAGAAGGCATAAAATTAAGTTTTTCATTGGACTTGAATGACACTAGAAAGATATTGTAGCACAGCTTTCAGTACGCTGAGAGAAAATAATTTTTAAATCTAGAAATCCAGATGCCTCTAATTATCAATCAAGTGTAAAAGAATGATTTCTCCATCATTACCCCTTCTTAGGAACTTGCTAGAGGATGTGCCCTCCAGGAAAGAGAGAAATTAACAAGGGAAAGAGGAAGAGAGAATTTCCATGATGAGGTCAAAGAGGTTCCCAAAGGCAGCTGTGCATCTAACCTCCTGATTAACCAGTCCAGTTGGGAGTGAAGGACTGAGTTCTCTGGGAAGATGGCCACCATGAAAACAGCAAGCTGATAGTGATTTGATATGTTGACATTTTGGAAAATACTGTCAATATGTTTATAACGGCTCCAGTGAAGCATAGCGACAAAACTTAAATACATAGAAAACCAGGCAAATAAGAAAAGTATTAATTCTAAGAAGATCAAAAAGTTGCATGGGAAAGTATATATAACCACTTCTTGACTCTGCATGAAAGTCCTTACTTTGTTTTTAAATGTAAACAGTAATGAATGATGTAACCAAAACTATGATATAGCCATATTAAGAAGATGAGAAAGGAGATAAGTGTATGGAGAAGAGTTATGCAACAGAGAGCTGATTTTTGTGTAACCAGAGGGGGTTAATAAATATGTAAAATTGATTTAGAGCAGTATAAGAATATTTGGAGAGAGCAAAAAGATGAATACCTAGGGAAAGAAAAACACATAAAAGAGTTGTAAGTATCTGTGTCTGGGAAGCAAAATTGAGTGATAAGAAGCGATACAGGACATAATTTTTCCCTAAAAACCTCTGAGAATTGCTTAATTCAACTAAGTACCTCCTTTATTTGAAAAAAAAAAACAAGTTTGTAAATCTGTAGGCTGCTATGAAGACTAATTTTACTTTTTATAACAGGTAAGTCCAATTTTTTTTATTCACTTAAAAAAATTTTTAAGGCCTTTACAAATGAGTGGTGTATTTAATGTTACCTTAATTTTTTCTTACTTCCAAGATTATTTTTGACCCTCAAGAAATTTGAAATTGTAAACAAAAGATACTAAATGCTTCATAATAAGAGTTTATCAGGAATGGGAAAGCATCATTTGGAAGATGGCTAACTGGGGGCAGGGGCAACAAGAGGCCAAAGAATGAATACAACAATTACATAATATTCAAAGATAGTGTTAAATTAATTAAACAAGAAAGCCATTACACTGACATAGCCTAATGCCTTAGTAGCCTATGTAAGCAAACCAAAATCTAAGCCTGAAATGCCTCAAGGTTAAGAAATTGAAACCTAAGGACGACCAATCACAAATAGGAAACTAGCCCTTACCAATCAATACAGCCACCTAAGCTGTAGTCAATCAAATAATTTCCTAGGCTTTCTAACGCTTCTTCTCTATAAAAGTCCTTCCTCTGCCTACTGTGGGTAGAGTGCTCCTAACCACCTGTAGTTTGGCACTGCCAGATTCAAATCAATTTTTATTCAAATAAACTCTTAAAAATTTTAATATGCCTCAGTTTATCTTTTAACAATAGGCACTACCATAATGAATTACTCTGTCATTATCATTATCATTTTTTATATTTGAGTACTTACCGTACACCAGGCATCATACAAAACCTTTTACATGCATAATTCCCACAGTAGCCCGAGACAAGATACCTTACAAGATACCTTACAACAGTGGTCCCCAACCCCTGGGCCATGGACAGGTACCGGTCCGAGGCCTGTTAGGAACCGGGCCACACAGCAGGAGGTGAGTGGAGGGCGAGCCAGCAAAGCTCCATCTGCCACTCCCCATTGCTCGCATTACCGCCTGAACCACCCTTCCTCAACCCCTCCATGAAGCTGGTCCTTGGTGCCAAAAAGGCTGGGGACCACTGCCTCACAACTCCCCTCTCCCACTAGTGACCCTTTACCACACTTGTCTCCTTTTATTGTCTTCATAGCAATTTCAACTCTATGAGTTGATATCATCTTTTCATTGGAGATGTCTTTTACTTTTTTCTTATCTGTCTACAATGTAAGCTTCATGAGAACAGAGACTGTGTTATTCATTACCTGGAACATAGTAGGTGCTAAGTAAATTTTGCACGAAAAATGAATAAGGTTGACAAAATCAGTCTGGAGAGAGGTTAAATACCTACTTAAGATGAATATTTAAAACAGAAATATGTTCAGATATGGAAAGATATTTAAGAAAACTGAAAAAAATTGTTATGAAATCATATGAAATATTGTGTGGTGTGTGTGTATGTATATGAAATTTGGGAGTATATAATACAAAACAGAAACATTACATATCTCACAGTGAAAGTTAAAATTTTTTGCTTTGCTTCTCCGCTTATTATAATTTTTTACATTAAATATAACTTGTATAATAAGCATAGTAAAATGTTTGAAAAAACCACATGTGACAAGATACATACTCAAGATACTAAAATAACGTACTCAACTAATTCCAAGGACTAAGCTCTTTTTAATGATTCTTTTTAAGGAATGCTGAGGTGTCCAATGCTGAATTTAACTCTTATGTGATCAAAATCACCTGTGAAGTTTACAACCATATGTATTATCTGGACTCAGAGGTCACAAATAGCTATGGACAATATTTGTCCCAACAGACCTTGAAGTACCCAGAGGCACTCCCTGTTCATATTCCATTTTCTCCTTCAAGTCTAAATCCATTTGCTCTAAGCTTTCTTTTTCGGTTTCATTTCAGTCCTTTTAGTAGTTTGGTTTCTTTGTCCTGCTCTTCCTTATTCTCTCCACATCTCTTCTCATGTATGAAACTGCCATCTCTTGGGGCATAAATGAACTGGTTAGCGTGGTCATGAAATTCCCTTATATCCTTCCTGTATGAATCAATCTGTTTCTTTCTAAAGCTATTTTTGATGGCCCAAACTCAGTTCACTGTACACTAATGGACCAAAACATAATAAAAAGTTTTCTCCTCACCTCATTTGCTCTACAAGTAAGCTTTCATTTTCAGCTTTTACTTATTTGTATTGCTCTTTTTTTTTGGCTTGTAATAGTACAAATCTGGTTATGACTAGCTGGTGTATCACATCCTGTTAATCGATTCCATCTCTTAACAGATGTTTTTAGATAATTAAAGCAGTAGGAAACATTTACCTAATGTTATGTATTATTGCTTAATGGATAAAATTAAGTGTTTGAATGATAGAAATATGTATATAACTCAGGTAGGTGTGGGGAACACTACTATGAATTATGTTCAATTAAGAACCAAGTGTCATATAAAAACGTAACAGCTGTATTTTCACAATTCACTGAAGCTTATTTTCTGATAGATACATGCGACATCATATAAAAATGTAATATTCCTGAAAAAGCTGGGTGAGATGGCATAAAAATAATGTAGCAGCCTCTACTGTTAATCCATGTAGAGCAGCTGTGTGATCAACTCCCCACCTGCCTTTTGGGAATGAAGCCCACTCTGGGACCAGGCATACCAGGCAATAATCAAACAGATGCAGCAGGACTCCCTCACCATGCTGAAACACAGACAGCATCACTTAAAACCAAATGAAATAGCAGCCTGGGTGAAGAGAATACTATTAAACAAGCAAAATAGAAATGACCATCAGGTACCCTTTAGGAAGTCAGTCTTCCAGAGGCCTACCAAATAAAAAGATATAGCAAACTGAACATTTTCCTCTTTTTGGTTTCACTAAAGTAGCCGCCTCTTCTCTTCTCATTTTACTCTAAGCAATTCAATCAAATACTATGTATTAAGCAACCTATGTGCATCATGCCACGTATGGATATTTGCTTTCCTTGTTAAATATTATTTGAGAGAAAATTAAGTGGCTTGAGGAGAGGAGAATACAAATAACATGCATTAAGAGATACAACTACTGTGTATAAAATAAGCAATGAGAATATACTGTACAACACAATGGAAATATAGCCATTATTTTGTAATAATTTTAAATGGAGTATAATCTATAAAAATATTGAATCACTATGTTGTGTACCTGAAACTCATAATATTATAAATCAATTATACATCAATAAAAAAGTAAAAATTTAAAAAGTGCGTAAAAAAAGCAAAACAACATGTGAGTGTAGTAAATCTGAGGTAGACCACTAAAAGCCCCAAATAGAAAAACAAAGTCCAAATGACATTACTTCTTTCTTAGGAGCCAGAGCAGATACCAAAGTTTTTTGTTTTTTTTTCCTGCTCAGACATTGATTCTCAGAATGGCCTACAGCATGTAATAACCTTTCTACTTTAGTATCCTTTTGCAGAAAACTGGTATCATATATTTTATTACTTGGAGTTCATCACTAGAATGGTGAGAGGATTAATTAATTTATTCATACATATTAAATACATTTTGTAAAAGTCTTTTAGAAATTCTGCCAAGAACCAGCCTTCTCATCTTTGATAATCAGTTGTTGTTTTTCAAATGGTTGTATAATATTTTAAAATTTGTTTTTTCATTGATAAACAAAACTTCTGTAAGATCTTGAATGCAGCTTGATTAAATCAATGCTAATTTCTACAAACAACAAATTTACTTAAATGCCTATTTTAATTTTTATTGCAATAACATGTAAATTTTAGCAACTACAAATCAAGCAGTCCAGAAATTAGGTCTGATAGATTCAGTGCATTAACGGGTTTGACGCGCTGTTCAGCATATTTCTTACAGAAGGCTAATCTTTTTCCTGGTATCTCACACGGGCATACAGCTAGTGCTGAAACGAATGTGCAGTTTTCTGAGGCTTTCCCAAAGGAACAAAGCGTATCACATAGCAACATCTGCCAAGGAGAAAACAACACAGCCAGCTTCAGTTTTTCCCTCTTGTAAAAATGATTTCATCCAATTGCAGGAAATGTATGTAACATCAGTACCATTTTAAACATACTTTACTATGCAAGTCTATGGTTATTTTATTGGGTTCAATAACCATTATCACACCTTAAATTTTGCATTTCCAAAGAGTTTTCACATCTGCTTAACAACCCTGTCAGGGAAGGGTTGATCATTCCAGTTTTATATATAGGAAAGCTTATATTTAAAGGAGGTGGGTATCTTGCTCAAGGTCATAAGACTGCCCTTATATAGAACGAGGACTGGATTCGCTACTGAGTTCCGTTCTCATTATGCCTGCCATAGCTCATACATTTGTGCATAAAAAATAATGAATGATACAAGTATATAGCTGTGCACTAACAGCCTATTTTATAATCTACCGGGTTATATGTATTGTGAAGGGAAACACTATGTCTATTGATTGCTCTAATTTCTATGTAATCATAGTGCAGTTTGGTTTTTGTTTTATAAATGATGGTGGTTTGGAACAGCTGCAAATTGCTAATGTTCCTGGATACGTTTGGCAGCAGCCTGAGGCAAGCAAATCCATAACAAGGAAATTAAATCCTTATAATTTATCCTAAGCACCTAACAGTATGAATAACAAAGGGATTGTGGACCCCAAACAATTTAAATAGAAATACAAGTGGTTATTTATTTATTTATATAAAGGGACCAAGAAGTTTAGAGCATATGGTACAAAGGACAATAACCAGGAGAGTCAACCTCTTGCTATAGCTGAAAAATCATGATCTTTGAAGTTAAAAAAAAAAAAAAGAAGAAAGAAAAAGAAAAAGAACCACTTGAATTTGAAAGATTTCAAATTTGATATCAAGGTAAAAGATTGATAATCGGGCCAGAAGGGCATTCCAGGCAGAAAGCATGGTGTGGGAGATGGAACAGAGGCAGATGTGAGATTAATGGATCAAGGAGTTTAGTTTACTCAGAAGCCGCACCCCTCTTGTTAAAAGAAACAGAAATGATGGCCAGGCAAATAGGAGATACCATTATTCTCTGATGTGCAGCTCTAGGGTACAGTGAGCTGCTTGGCATTTCACTTTTTCCTTCATTCATTGGTCTATGCCATGCCTACCCTCTACTCAAGGCCAACTTTACCCATATATTTAGCTATTTCTACCTCATGGTTCTAAGCTATTGGTGATGAGCCATGCATAAGGTAGAGAGCTGAGGAACGAGCACAAAAAGAAATATTTAAACTGTTAAAGAAGAATTATTCATGATACTTGTTAGAGATAGTAAGGCGGACTTTATTCAGGGGGACTATCATGATAGGCATATGGACCACCACGTTTGGGTTTTGCAGTAAGGGAGAGATGTTGGGCTTAACTCTGAACAGAACAAGGGAAAATGGCAATTTATAACCAAAAAGCAGGAGGCGCGTATCAGTGGATGGAAAATTACTGAAAGGAAATATCAAGGATTGGGGAGGATTCTGGCTATAACAACCCAACTAGACTCTTGCTGAAGGCAAGTCAGGGTGATCAGGCATCACCTGGGAAATGGTAGAGGATGAGGAACTTGATCAGTTATTGAGGGTAGGAGATTCTGGCTAAACTGACTTAGCAAGATTCTTGCTAAAACTGGACAATGCAGATATGAACACAGAAGCTCAAAAATCAGGGCCTAGTTGAGAAGAGAGTTCAGAGGAGCCTGACTAGAGTTTGGTCAAGAAGAGATTCTTTGTCAACACACATACACCCACAGCCTCTATTCATTCAGTCCACAGACACCTTCCAGTGTCATCGGGTGCTAGTGCCTCCATCTTGTCACGTTCACTATCCCCCACCCCACTGCTATAGCTGTATGCACTTTTGCCTGTTTTAAGATTGTTCAAGGGAGCTTTTCCTGACCGTTCCTGACTAGATAACAAACCCTTCTAAATGCTTTCATCATCCCATATTTGTCTCTCACAGCAGATAGTCATTATGTAATTGTGCAATTGTAGATAGTAATTGTGTGTCAATGTGATTCTTTAATAGATATCTGCCATAGTTCAATAAAATTCCTGAGTTTTTTTAAATTTATTTTATTTAAGTAATTGAAGTATAGTTGGTTTACAATGTCATGCTAGTTTCTGCTGAACGATAAAGGGATTCAGTTATAGACATATATATATATTCATTTTCATATTCTTTTTCATTATGATTTATTAGAGGATATTGAATATAGTTCCCTGTGCTATACAATAGGGCCTTGTTGTTTATCCATTTTATATATAAGTTTGTATCTGCTAATCCCAAACTCCCAATCCATCCCTCCCCTACCTTCTTCCCCCTTGGCAACCACAAGTCTGTTCTCTATGTCTGTGAGTCTCTTTCTCTTTCTTGGATAAGTTCATTTATGTCATATTTAGATTCACATGTTAAGTGCTATTGGTATTTGTCTTTCTCTGGCTGACTTACTTCACTTAGTACGATAATCTCTACTACTGAGATATGGATAGGACCTATATGATAGGTCCATCCATATGCTGAAATGGCACTATTTCATTCTTTATCCATTCATCTCTCGATGGACATTTAAATTGATTGCATGTTTTGGCTATTGTAAATAGTGCTGCTATGAACATAAAAGTGCATGTATATTTCCCAATTATAGTTTTATCTGGATATATGCCCAGGAGTGGGATTGCTGGATCATATGACAATTGTAATTTTAGTTTTTTGAAGACCCTCCATACAAAATTTCTGAGTTTTCATTGACTGTAAGTTCCATGAGGGACAATGAAGGGTATGTTTTGCTCAACAGTGTAATCTAGCACCTTGCATGGAGTGGATCAATAAATACTTATTGAATAATTGAGCCCTTTCCAAGAATAATTCTCAAGTAGAGAGAAGAGTAGAAGTGTGGAGAAGAGATAAGAACAATGAAAACAGATGTACAAGAAAACCAGATTTATTCACCCACTCATACATGTAAAACTGTCCATTCAATAGCTAGTACACTGGTTTTAAATCTAGCAAATTTTAATAGTGAGTCCCTTTACCTATTTGCTTATTTACTTAAGTTCATTTATAGGGCTTGGAACATATTTCCCTACTTTGCATGATTATAAAGTTTATAGTTGCCGTATGTTAATGGGTTTACTTGTTATATGTGTTGTTTAGCCCTTAGTTAAAAATAGAACACCAAATTATGACATTGCTTCTCTGAAAAGCATGATCTGTGATCTTCATAACTGTGATCTATATGAAAATGTGGCATCCGTGTATACTTTGAAAAGAATAGCAAGAACTTGCCTATTGGAAAAAATGCAGATGATCACTATAAGACAGTGCAAAATCCTTCAGAAGCCTAAACTAGGGAAAAGATAGGTAGAAAAGATAATTTTGGAAATTAAGGGAGAGGTGTGAGACTTGGGTAACATAGCTCAAAAACATGAAAGTTTTTTGAGAAAGTTCTATAAATGAGTTTAAGTGTAAAAACTTTAGAAAAATAAAACTAAGAAACTAATCCAAAGGAAGTATTAAGTTCTTTTATATGCATGCTGAATTCGCATCTTCTTAACCTAAATCACTAGTGCAAATTTGTTTAATACATGTAAGGCTTATTCTCTGAAATGGATCAAACATGCTACCTCAAAATATCTCACTTTAGCTTAAGAATTACTTTGAGCTGAGGACAGTTAAGAAACAACAGACACAAGAGCAAATCTCTGCACTCTGCCTTTCTGCCTAAAAGTAGGAAGTAAATTTATCTTAGTAAAGGTGTTCCCCCTCCCCTCTTCCATACAAGGAAGAGGACAATGACCCTTAAACACTGAAGACAACTCAACTCATCAACCAGATATGGCACCAACTCTAGTCTGTGTAACAGACCTTACTAAACAACACATCTTCCATTGGCTTTCTTCGTATATTTACCTTCCCACAGTTTGATGCCCTTAGAAGCCCAAACCCCTTTCTCTCTATCTTGTCACCTCTCCACAATTTATTGACTTTGTTAAAATGATATATAAGCTCTCAAGCCTAACCACATCTTTTCACTGTTTTTTTTTTCTTTTTGGAGGCCCCATGTGAATGCATAATAAACCTTTTTCTGTTAATCTATCAGTTGCCATTTTAATTTGCAGACTCCAGCTACTGAACCTAAGAAGGCAGAGCAAAAGTTTTTTTTTCCCAACCATACACCTCCCATCTCTAGTTTTTCAAGAAAAGAAATGGGTAGTTTATAAGCTGCCATCAAGTAGGGAGTCCCTTAAACTGTAGACAGTATTGTTTGGAAAGCATTCTAAAGAGGACTATGTCATTCATTGCATCATTCATTCATTGAAAACATATTTATTAGACACCCAATATATATCTATATATAGATATAAAGGTTTGACTAAGATAGACATAGTGATTATCTTCATGGATCTTATATTCTAGCAGGGAGAGATAGGAATTAAGCAAAGAATTATGCAATTAATCATTTAATAACAATAGTGTTAATGCTATGGAAAATTAGAGGGTTTTGTGAAAGTGTAACTACTAAGAGACCTGACCTGGAATGGGAGGAGGGGGTGACCCCTAGGAACATCCTCAAGAGAGTTATACTTCAGCTGAGTGCTGAAGAATGAGTAGGAAGTAACTAATATTGTTATTTGGCCAGACAGCATCTAAATCCCTTTATTTGAAAATTTATCATTAATGAGTTTTTGTAGGGGCAGAGTCCATGCCAGTGAAAAGTTAAAAATGCCAGACACTCATTTTTGCAGCATCCTTTGCGGTTAAAGTGCAGCCACATTCATATACATATATGAAAGACTGAATTGAGAACGAGTGACACAAGATGAATGGGAAATGAAAGGGATGTTTTCTGTAGGTATCAGCTGATGCAGCAATAATGAGTTGCTTGGGCAACAGACTTGGCAGAGTAAATAGCCACATATGGGGCTTGGCGTTGAGGACCGTGATGTCTGCACTGCACCAGGTCTGGAGTGATCTGGGATGTGGTTCTGGCAGCATGGCCACAAGCTTTGTTCTCTAGAGCCCTCCCAATAATTCTGTGAGCCTCCAAACATCTTTTAATATCGTTTTCCCTTCTTAAATTAGTCAGAGTTGGGTTTTGTGGGTTACAACCAAGCAAAGGAGTGGGAGAGAATGAAAAAGAGCTCCCTGGTGGAGGCGAGAGTGAATGCGAACCGTCTGAGTTGCTGGGAGGGAGGATGTGACAGAGAAGGCTAGTGCAGTGGACAGCAACCGCTGACACAGGGCAGTGAGGCCATGAGAGGGATTCTTTACTTTATTCTAAGAGCAATGAGAATCAGTAAAGAGCTTTAAGCAGGCAGGAGACATGATAAAATTTGCATTTTTAAAGGTCACTCAGTGATCAGAGACTTTATGCCAGAAATTATTGCAGCTAGATAAAGACTACAGCTGTGGAAATGCAGACAAGAAGTTGGATTTTTGAAATTCTATGAAGTAAAATAAATAGGCTTTGGCAAGAGGTCAGATGTGTAAGAGTGGAACATTTTACTTGCACAACAACCTGTTACTTGTTCAACAAAAGCAGATAACACATGGAGTAATTCCAACATATGTGCATTCTCTGGCTGGGCTGATTTGCATATGTCCTACTAAACCAAATATAGTGAGTAGAAGCACATAGTTAACACACACGGCTGAGATTTCTTTCCCCATTCTCTTAACCTAAAATGATTAAATTCAGTTCTTCTGCATCTCATGTTCTTCGGTAGTTTATAACATTATATCATCTCTTCAATATCAACTTAATCTTTTTTCTTGCATTTTGAAAGGGAATGAAAGCATAAATTTGTTCTAGAAACGTAGAAAAGAAATTCAGAAGCTAGATAAATAGAAGTGTTGAGATTTAGTTTGCTTGATACTTGATGTGTCGCTAAACAATGAAATCCAATTATTAGTAATGAAAGAAGACAGAAATTACTTATTCATACTATCTAGTAAAAATAAGCAAAATATGCTAATAGTTGAAAGTCCCTTCATTGTCTTCTAGTGATAATGCTGCAGAACTCAGGATCTCTGTTCAATAGGTATTTGCGGCTGTAATGGACTCCAGTGCTTCATCACGTTCTGTCGCTGGGACTTTTTTTTTTTTTTTTTTTGATTTAACTCTGTGCCCTCCTCTGTGTTCCCACAGAACTCCAAGCAAAACTCTAACACACATTTGCATAGGCCATGACAGGGCTGGGTTAACGCAGTCTACCTCCAGTGCAGAAATCATGGGTCCTATCAGTTACGATGCAACTTTTCCAACACTAATGGGTTCGACAGCCTTAATCATCGCACTGCATGGTTCATATGAGTGTACTCTGGGCCCACTATCATCCACCCTTGTTTAAAATTGATGCCCTCCCTGTGCATTATGACTTCTCACCCACTATCTCTGAGTCTGACCAATGGCCTGCTTGTGCTTGTTGTTAGAGAGCATGCTTGCCTCTGCCAACACAGTCTTGATCTGTGGCGTAATTCTCTGGTACCAGTTTGTGAAGTTTCCATGCAATTATTGTTATAAGCCTTAGGAATTAAAATTTTTAATTATTATTGTTAATTAAGTTATATATACCCAGGCCACAAAGGTTAAAATGGACCAAAAACACATACTGTAAAAAGTAACATTCCATTCAGAGAGAGGGAGGGATGAACAGGTGGAGCAGAGAGGATTTCTAGGGCAGTGAAACTACTTGTAGGAAACTGAATGGTAGATACATGTCATACATTTGTCAAAACCCATAGAATGTACAATGCAAAGGGTGAACCCTAATGTAAACTATGGACTTTAGTTAGTAGTCATGTATAAATATTGGCTCATCAATTGTAACAACTGTACCACACTAATGCCAGTTGTTAATAATAAGGGAAACTGTTGATGGGAAAGGGGGGACATGCCATATGGAGACTCTGTATACTTTCTGCTCAATTTTTTCTGTAAACCTAAAACTTCTCTAAAAAATAAAGTCTCATAGTTTTCCTCCCATTCATGCCCCTGCCACCGCATTCCTTTCCCTATAGGCAATATATGTACAGAATGTTTTATATACTATCCATACATTAAAATATGTAATGACAATTAGTACCAATTATAGGTGCTGCTTTTAAACTGAAAACATGGTTCACTATAAGGAAACCAAAATGACCCTTGCCACTGTTCTTACTTCAGTTCCATCTTACTTCAGCTCCAAGTTCCTCTCTGACCCAGAGGGTTTCCTTATGTTTTGCTTCCACATGGATAAGTTTTTCCAGGCTAGAGAAGAATCCATTATTCACTTTCACTTTTCACCATTTATTTTGGTAGTACACATTATAGTTAATTACATCTCAGTTTGCATTACTTTGATTAATGTCTGCCTATCTTCCTAGTTTGACAAACTCGTCCTTGCTGATAAAGTTTTGTTCAAGTCAATGTTTTAAAAGGCATGTACTAGGCAGATATAAATGTTGTACTTAATCATAATACAAGCAGTTTATTATACCTGTTACACAATAACCAATCTGCTTTCCCATTTGTGTTACTGTCTGGTGTCCTCTTACAGACATTTGATCTGTGAACCCTAGATGCTAACATCGGCACAGTGTGGACCAGGAGTTGCATCCGTAGGATTCTAGAACTGTCTTTCCTCAGTTCTTTGTACTCTAACATCGTGAGACAGGGCAACTGTGTGGCATAGTCTCAGCGGGCTCCATTCACATAGCAACCTAGAGCACAGCTGGCCCTACATTATGAAGCAGTCCTGGAAGTAGGTTTTCAGTAAATATCTATTACGTGAAATAAAAACTATATAGTCATTGTACAAATGGAAAGAAATTATTAAATGTATTCATGTTAGCTTTTTTTTTAAGAGAATAACATAAAGCTTATTTGATTCATTGTGTGGTTGAGTCAACATAGCTTTTATTGTATAATGTGGTATATTGGGTCTTTGTTCCCAATTCTTCATTACTGCCCTCCAACAGAGTCACATCCATACCCTTTGGCATTTGATTTTGTGGTACTTTCCTTTGACATGGTACATATGTCCCCAGCCCAATAACATTTGGTCTAGGTATTTTGCCTGCCTTTGCAGATGGGGTATAAGTGAAGATGTACACACCACATACCATAGAGGGTGGTAAAGGTGATTGTGTCACTTGACTTGGCCTCCTAGAATTTTCAGACTCTGCCAGAAAAATGTGCCCAATGTAGCCCTTTCCCCCCTGAATCCTGGAATAGAGCACGTGGAGTAGAATTGAATCCAAACCAAAGCTGGGAGTTTAGCCTACACTAGCTCAAACAGAGGACCCCAGCCAAGATCAGCCAAATAGCAGTTGACCCGGAGACCCATGAGAGAGAAAAATAAATGTTTATTGTTGGAACCTGTTGAGATCCTTGTGGTTGCTTGTTACCAGCATTATCTCAGTGAAAACAAAGCAAAACGATACAAAATGGAGTAATGCCAATTTGTGTTTCAAAATTATTAGTAATAAGTAAAACATCCATGCATCCTTTCAGTGCTACCAGAAATGTTAAATAGCTGAACATTTATCTTTAATTTCAGTGAATTAAACTTTTAAGAATCTGCACATTCATTTTTAAAAGCAAGTCACTATCTCCCTGTTAATAAACTTCCTCTCCACTGTACAATTATTCAAAACCATATCATTTTGAAGAATAAGAAACATTTTGAATGATCACACAATGTCCATCTTTTAAACTACTTAGTTTTATCACCAGTGAGTAAAGCGTCACATAGAGCCCCAAATTTAGTGTAAACAGCAGTTTGAATCTTTCTAAATTCACATTAAATGTATTTGGTCAATACGTACAAAACAAAAGAATAAAATCCAAATATAGTTGGAAGTTGTTTATCATTGAAGGTAATTACCAGGCTTGGTGTATGTATAGAGATGAAAGCCAAAATAACAATGACTTCCATTTACTGTGACAGGTAGTATCATAAAACATATACAGATATTATTTCTAATGTTCTTGATACCTCTGCAGGGTAGGCACTATTACCTCCATCTGAGAGATGAGGATACTGAAGCTCAAGGAAGTGAAGCAATCTACCTGAGAGCACACAGCCACTAAACCAGGCTTCAGACAAAAGATTTGTCTGATACCATAACCACAGTGCTACTCACACAGTGTCTTCATCTTTTAATACTCCAGATACCTAGATACTCATAAAAATGTTTGCTGAGTTGAACTGAGAAGAAATAGATATTCAGTTCTACAAGGGATAATTCAGCAAAAGCAGCCACTGTATCTCTTTGTCTAACTTTCCCCTATGCAAGAGTAAAATTATCCCCGAGAGTATCAAGCTGTGACCAATTTTGTGTTCAATTTGTCTATTTTTTTTGGTAAGAACTATAGGAAACTTACTAGATCTTCAGCATCCGTACATGAATGGCTCCTGCGTTGGCCTACCTCTTAACCTAGACATTCTGTTTAATAAGAATAGATCTGCAACCCAGCATGGAATTATGATTTTCCAGGAGCAATCTCTTTAGACATTTAGAAGGATCTTCTTTATGATTTTTTTCTCATATTACATGCTGCCATATGGCAACAAGAATCTACCCAGCAGAGCATATGGAAAACTAGCCATGCATGGGAAAACATTAGGGGAAAAATATGGAAACAAGAGATGCTGCCATTGCTCATACCACTGCATAAGAAATTTGCTTGCCACTCGTGCCAAAGCATAAGTAGTTGAACATATCTCTTATGTGTGATTTCTATTTTACGTTTAAGTCTGGCTTACCAAGCAATACCCTGACAGTGTTAATCCCTGTTTGGATGCCAGTTGGATAAAAATGTTTTCCTATAGAAGCAGTGATCTAGCACAGCTAATCCAGAATGTTCTCTGCCACCCACCTGGAATTATTAATCTTCATTTATATCATCATTGAATCCATTTCTCAGAAGGAATCCTTCCAAACTAGTCTCAGTTACTTCTTCTCCCTCACCTCCCATATCCAACTAGACACAAATCCCATGAATTTTATTTAAGAAATACATTTGAATCTGGTTTCCATTTTCCATCCTCACTACCTTTATATTTAAGCACTTATTTCCTCCTTGGAGAATTGTGATAACTATCTCTGTTTCCTCCCTCCTAGACCTAGTTTTTCTTCCCACCAGTCTATCTTTCAACTACTGCTGGAGTTAACATTCTAGAACGTAATTCAGATCAAGTCACTTCTGTAGTTCAGAATATCTGTTGGTTTGACAGAGTAAAGAATGAGACCCATACTTCTTCGCTCAACATCTGAGGGGCTTCACGGTCCATGCCAATGAACCCCATTTTGGTGATTGCTAGACTCTGGTCACATGACTTTTTTCTCACCATTTCCTCAACCACATCAGACCCTTTTATATCTCCATGTCTCTTACAAACTAATCTTCCTGGTGGAAGGTCCTTCCCCCACCATCTTTACCTTGCCAATTGCAACTCATATGTGAAAGTATCTCCTCCAAAGAAGGTTAGTTGCTTCTTTGATGCTTCCAGAGCTCTTAGTGTATATTGTTATGTTTCTAAGTTTTAATCTCCCTCTTTGCCAACAAGTTTTATAATATCTGACCCTTAAAAAGACACTTAATAAATAATTGCTGAGTAAATTAATGAATGAATGAACGGTTCAGTGTATCTATTTTAGGATGATCCAATTTTCAACACATACAGAGTTCTATAAAATAGACTTTTGAAATTGTAAAAGGGATTAGTTTAAGGGGAAAAAACAGCGATATAAGGGGAAATGTTTACATATGCGATATCACACAATAATTTGTCACAAATAAACTTAATTTCTTAAGGGGATTCCCCAAATGTCATTTAATATCAAAACATTCTCAGGATGTTCTAAGTCTTCGTCTAGGTAGTTGTGATTGGAAACAAAGTCTCTTTCCTGATCCTTTAGGATTATCACATTTTCTCTCTGTCCTCATTTAATATGACAGTAGTCTCTATAAGTTGGCTGCTACAGATTGCTGGAATCCTTCTGAATTTCAGATTCCACTTCAAATATTATTTATTGAATGCTTACCATATATCCTACACTGTGCTTACTACCTTCACATATATGTTTATCTTTAAGGGGCTAATTTTTTTCATTATTAGTCCTTACTAGTAATTTTTTGACATTCCAGTTCTTATTATTGCTATTTCCGCTGCTTCTGTGTTGCTCTTGCAACACTCTATTATTACCTGACACTACCTTATGTTGGATGTAGTTTCCCTCAAACTCCCACCTTTCTGTTTCTTTCTGCAAGCAGTCTCAAGGTAAAATGCTTTCTCTTTGGGCTGTCTGCCCCCCGAACATTAGTCTAAATCCTCTCAATCCTCTAGAAACTCAGGCCTGGCCACATCCCCACATGGTTCATGATGTTATCGATCATTTCATCCTTTCTGGTCTTGCTAACAACTCTGGCTGTACTAGCTTAACTTGCTGCTCACTAGCCATCTAGCTCTATCTATGCTTATCTGTCCCACAGACTGCTCTGACAGCATCCCCATCTCAAACATCAAAGGCTAACTGAAATGATAAATAAGCCTCAAAGCCCTTTTTAAATCTTTTAACTGCCTCCTTAATTTATTCTACCAAGTTTCTAATTTTCTTAGCCCATTTTCAGATAAGCAACATTGATTATCAGCCCTTAATAATTGATGAAAGTAATTGTCCCAAAGGAAGAAATTATAAACACCTCCTACATGTATTATTCATTCTTTATAGTTCTGTGTGAGCCTCAAGAAAGAGAAATATATTGAGTCATACATAGAGGAATGAAAAAAAATTCCTCCAGGGCTATATCAACCTTGAGGCTGCTAAAACAACTATCACAATAAATAAATGTCATTGTCTTCTTTACCTACTGAATAAAAGTGTCTGACAAGGCTGAAAGAAGATGCTCGTGGTTTATATTTGGACATTTCACTGCTGTTCAAGATACATTCTTTATTCTGAGACAGATACCAAACAAGGAAGTTTATCAAAATTTAATATTTTCTTGACAAACATATGCAGCCCACCATTTGTGAGTACAAGTATTTTCCAAAAGTTTGCTTATAACCTGCCTATTTGGAACTTTGTTTCCCTAGAGAACTAATGTTTGTCTCCACCTGAAAAAAGTCAGTTTCACCACAATGTGGCTAAAACAAATACTAATAGCATTGATTCAACTCTATGAAGCTCTGGTTCATATTTTTGTCATGTAAGTATATATTTCAGGTTAAAATTCAGGTGACAGAAATATGTCTCCCCCTACTAAAATACTGGTGGCAGCTAATGTCAGGGAAGATAAAGTAGCAAGCAGGTGGTCCTGGACTCCACAACATCTGACCTCTCAGAATATGTGGGACGAAGGGAACCTTACAGGTCACTCATGCCCCCAGGATTTGTAAATTAAGCAACAAATTCTTGGAGTAAAAAGGCTTTCCTGATAGCACTGTGATTCTACTGAAACACCCATACATTTGAGGAGAGAGAAGAGAGGCTTGTCTATTTGTCATTTCAAGCCAGTATTTTTTTAATATTCATAAAATCAAATTGAAGTTCCAAATCCAGACAGTCCAACTTTGGAAATAGTAGATAGATAGATAGATGATAGATATATAAAGAAAAAGTGAACCATAGTTCAAGTAACCATCTTTTCATTTATCTTTATGCTTCTAAGTCCTACTTGATTTTCAAAGCCCAACTCAACTGCTAACTCCCATCTAATTGTAAGGGGAAAGAATTATATCTGCTTTCCCTAGCATAGAGTAAGTGCATAGTAAATATTTGATTAATTATTAATTAATCTCCTCCTCCAAAATCTCTTCTAATCTGCAATAATTTCTTATTCCTCTAAATTTCCACAGTGTTTCATCTATACCCTCTTTTTTTTCTGCCTTCTATGTATTAATATGTTAGTTATTTTTGTGCATGCCCTATGTTCCTCACATATGATTTCTTTCAAACAGGGTTTATGTATGATTAATTTTCACTTACACTAATCAGTTAATAAATAGTTTTGAAAAGAATGAGCATCTGGAAAATGTAAGCAAATCAAGTTTTTGTTTTTCAATACTGGTGCATAATGGAAACATGGTAATAAGGAGAATTTTCCACCCATGTTGCACTCTTTTCAGATTACAAAAAAATCACTGTTACAAAAGAAAGTTTTAAAAATAAAATTCTACTTCCTAAGGACAAATAAGTTCTAAAGCAGCAATTTAACCCTCCAGAGATGCTTTGATAAACATGTTATCAAGACTTTTCTAAGAACTATAGAGTTTATATGTTTGCTTCTATTTTGCAATCATAGAAATGACACCTTCAGGAGTGATAATAAATCTCTGTTTCTAAAGAATTGGAAAAAGAATAAAATAAGAATTTTCCTCCGCCATTATGTGTATGAGACTGGGCTTATTACCTGTTCATTATATCTAGTATTAAATATAAAATCAGAAAGATGCAAGAGGAAATAATGTTGGACCCTCAACTCACAGAGAAGCCAGGTGTAACTATTGGAACCATAACAAAACATGACACATGAACTTAGTAACCAAACTGCAATATAAAGTCACAATTCTATTTGTTCTTTGATAATATAACATTAAGGATGTTTCATCCAGATAAAAATTTAAGAGCAAAAAAAGGTTATGAGTGTTAGGTCATTAAATTGTAGCATTACCATGTCATACTAATCACTGTCAACTCCTCACACACACACACACACATGCACACACACACACACACGCACACACCAAATTGATGAGCATGAAATGTGTAACATAAAAAACACAGTTCATGATGAGAAAATATATAATTACAATAAAATACTGTGTGGTGCACATATCTTTTGGTGTAGAAAATTTAACTTATTCTCAATCTAGGCCATTCAGAAGTTGATTATCCAATTTGGGAATTATCCAGAAAACTCCCTCCTTGTATTCTTTGGCACTTCTAGTAGAAACTGAAAAAGGAAAGGAATGACAGTGGGAAAAGGAAATAATTCCACTTAGTTTCTTTGCAGCAAATTTGTTAAATATTGTTAGGAGGGGAAACTGAAACTCGTAATTAAATTAGTGTTTTTGATTACCAGTGAATTTCATTTTTTCTGACTCTGAACTTAATTATCATGGGTAATTGAGATCCATCTTTATGGCATTAAGAAAAAATGCTTCTCATTGGATAGTCACTTGGAGGAGGGAGAAAACTGAGGAAATTGAAAGTCAGGCAATCCATCTCCAGCCCTCCCATTTCCTTCTCTGGCCCAGCGCCACCACCTTTGCTCTTCGTAGGCTGCACAGAGCTTCCTCCTGTACACAAAGTGAGAAATAGAGCATGATAAATATCATCTGTGCACTTCAGAATTATGGGTTACCATAGTAGCAAAGCACTTCAGGTGTACTGATGTAATGTGTCTGGAATTGGAATATTAACCTAAAGAACCTAACACTGTTTTTCTCAGATTTTTTTTTTTTTTTAAAAAAAGCTTGCCAGTAGATATATAGTTGCCAGGGGCTTAGCTTAAAGTGAAAGTGTTTAGATTGACTGCCATGAAAAAATTGACAGGAAAACCTATGCACTGACAACACCCATACTAAGAGATCTATAAGAATTTAGTTAGTTGACGAAAATCTAAAACTGTCAAGAAAGCAACTTTATGACTATAGTCCCTGTCTTGCTGAGAAATCCTGCAATGCTTTCATCAAGGACATCATGTTTTCTCAGATGGTCTATGAACCATCGCACTCTGGTAATTATCGGCTGCTGAGTAAGGCCTTTGCATTCAAGGATGTTCCCTGGGCTTCCCTGGTGGCGCAGTGGTTGAGAGTCCGCCTGCCAATGAAGGGGACGCGGGTTCGTGCCCCGGTCCGGGAAGATCCCACATGCCGCGGAGCGGCTGGGCCCGTGAGCCATGGCCGCTGGGCCTGCGCGTCCGGAGCCTGTGCTCCGCAGCGGGAGAGGCCACGACAGTGAGAGGCCCGCGTACCGCAAAAAAAAAAAAAAAAAAAAAAAAACTAAAAAAAGGATGTTCCCTTAAAACTCAACCAAGATGGCTAAAACAGATTATCTTCTCATCAGTATGCTTTGAAAGTAATACATAACAAATTCCACTTACTCACTAAGGTTTTTTTCTAGGGAGATTATACCTAAATCTAGAAATTACTGTGGCATCTCCAAGGTCAAATAGCATTTGTAGAATAAGTCAGTTTTTCCAGGAAAGGATAAAGATTTTGGTTTCTCTGGAATTTGGTTAAAAGTAGTCTCTCTAGTTGGTGACATTGCTCTGAAAGATATTTATAATATGACTCACTTCAAGAATTTCAGGGTTTTCTTTATTGTAAAACAAAGTTATTTTTTTTAGAAAAAGACTATTTTATTTTATTTTAGTACTTTAAAATTACGGAGGATCATATGATTTATAACGTAACAAGAATACTTGACTAGCAAAAGCATTTCATTTCCAACCATGATAGATAATACAATTTACTGAAATTGATTGTTATTACCTCTGTATATTAGTCATTGATGAGTTGATTAACAGCTAAATCCATAACCATTATGATTCAGATCTGTTCAAAACATTTATTAAATGCCTTTTTTTATGCCTGCTCTAATATAGTAGATGGTTAACTAAACTGAACTAAACATTATGTATTGAACATTATGCTAGGACTTCTACCTGATAAGGTGAAATTCTGTTGGGGATATATTATTTCTTCTGTTTTTCCTTCTTTCCTTCCTTTTCCCCTCCCTCACTCCCATTCTGTCTTTCTTTCTGGCTTTCATTTGCACATTCAAGGTAAGAAATTTGGTGTAAAATCTATTTGTCAAGCTTTGGTAAAGGATGCAAAAAATGAATGAAATCTGCCCTTAAATTTTGAGGTGTCCATGGCTGAATCCCTGTGACCTGTGAATATGGTACCTAACATGGCAAAAGAAAAAAAAAAAAAAAAACTTTGCAAATACAATTAACATTATAAACCTTGAGATGAGGAGACTACCTTGGATTATTTGGGTGGACCCAATCTAATCACATGAGTTTTCAAAAGCAGAGAAACTTTTGGCTGCAGTTAGAGAGAAATGTGATGACATCAAAGAAATGGCAGTGAGAAGGATTCACCACTCTGTTGCTAGTTCTGCGATGCAGGGAGTGTTTAGGAACCAAGGGTAGTCTCCAGCTAACAGACAGCAAAGAAAAGAGATCTCAGTCCTACAACTACATGGAAATGAATTCTGAATGAGCAAGGAAATGGAACAACCCCTAGAGCCTTCAGAAATATCCTGACCCCTTGAATTTAGCTCTGTGAGATTGGTACTGGCCCTCTAAAATAATAAATTAGTGTTGTTTTAAGGCACTAACTTTGTGGCACTTTGTTATAACAACAATAGAAAACTAATACAGAGGTGTTATAACCTACCGGATAACAAGAAATACAAGCACATTAAAATGTGATGTGGCAAATGTTTCGGGGTGGTATGAACAAAGCACTGTGGTGTCTTATTTCCTGGGACTCTGCCATAGCAAAGTGCCACAGACTGGGTAGCCTAAACAATAGGAATTTATTACTTAGTTCTAGAGGCTAGAAGTCTAAGATCAAGGTGGTGGCAGATGTAGTTTCCTCTGAAGCCTCTCTCCTTGACTTGTGAGTGGCTGCCTTCTCACTGTGCCCTCACATGGTGTTTCCCCTATGTGCACACATGTCTGTGTTCTAAACTGAGGAACCCAGTCATGTTAGATTAGGGTCCACCCATATAACCTCATTTTACCTTAATTACCTCTTTAAAGGTCCCATCTCCAAAGAGTGTCACATTCTAAGGGTTAAGACTTCCACACAGGAATTTGGGAGGGACACAGTTCAGCCCACAATAGTGGGGTTACTGAGTGAGGAAAAACTTGGAGAAATTTTCATAAAGAAGATTAGATACTTGAGCAGGCTGCTATTTTTCAGGCAAAGAAGAGGTAGAAGAGCATTAAGCTTAGGTGGACTACCATATGCAAAGGCACAGATTCTTTAAAACTATTACTCTTCCTTTGATACAAACAGTTGATGGAAGAGTTTTGGAAGAATTTAAATTCCAAAGTCAAATTCCTTTCAGACTCTGTACCATCTGACTTCGCCAAGGATATAACCACTGTTAACACATTATTGTATTTTCTTCCGTATGATTTTAATTCATATGCAAGTACGTGTTATTTATAAAAAATGCACATTGCTGGGCTACTTAATTTTTACAATTTGAAAATACTTCTGAGATATGTTTTTATGTAATTACAGTGACTATGTAATATTCCATTTTAGGGATATACCATAATTTTCCAGTCCCATATTTATGGGTATGCTTTGCTCCTCCAAATAAAGTTGCAATAAACATTTCTTATACACCCATCTTTGTTTATAAACTGGTTTAGGAAATAGACTGAACTTCATGGATTCAAACAGAAAGATTGTTTTGTTATTGTTGTTTTGAATTGTTTTACTACTGCCTTTAACAGTGGTTCTCATAGTAGGTCTCTGAACTATCAATATTAATATCAATATCACCTGTGTCAATGAACATAATCAATAACAATCAATAATAAGAATAGAAAAGAGATTTGTTTGAGCCAAACTGACGATGATAGCCTGGCAGCCAATCTCCCAGATTACTCTAAGAAACTGCTCTGGAGAAGCATGGTTTTCAGCACAGTTTTTTATCTTGTCAGAATAAAGAATATTAAACAAGTCAGGGATACATTTCTTCAAGGTTCCAAAAACAGTAGACCAGCATGTACACAGCAAGTCAGTGTGGCTTTGGTACCAGGGAAGGGAGCCTTATCATCAAGGGAGTACCAGCATTGGCGTCCCAGGAAGAGAGGCATTGAATCTTTATTTTTAACATGGACAATCTTTACTTCTGGTCAGTGTGCTCTTTTCTTTAATAATTAAAGCATATGAACAACATATGTTCGATAGGCCAAAAACAGTCTGTTCTAATTAGCATAACATTCAGGTTAACTCACGTAAAACCCAGAATGACTTCCCCATACCTCTATAAGGGAAAATTTCTTTTATCACCTGGAAATTTAGAAATGTAAATTCTCAGGCCCCAGAGACCCTCCCAAACCTACTGAATTAAAAACTCTGGAGATGGGACCTGCAATTTGTATTTTATTTTTATTTATTTATTTTACGGTACGCGGGCCTCTCACTGCTGTGGCCTCTCCCATTGCGGAGCACAGTCCCCGGATGCACAGGCTCAGTGGCCATGGCTCACGGGCCCAGCCGCTCCGTGGCATGTGGGATCTTCCCGGACCGGGGGACGAAACTGTGTCCCCTGCCTCGGCAGGCGGACTCTCAACCACTGCGCCACCAGGGAAGCCCTGCAATTTGTATTTTAAGAAGCTCTCCAAGTGCTTCTGATGCAGGGTAACATTCAATAATCCCTGCTGTAATACCTCTCCCATTCCTACTCCTTGAGGACCCCTCAGACAGGTCTCTTGCTTTCTCATATCATTCCATTTCACTATGTGTTTTCAGGCATTAAAATATCTCGTAGAGGTTCACCAGAAAATTTGATTTCACAATCAATTCAAGGCCTGAACCATGACTTAGTACGCAGGGAAGGAGGAGATTGTCTATTGCACTTTTCTTGTTTGTCATTCTCACCTCACTCTGCTACTTTTGTATCTCTCTTTCTTCTCTGAAAACCTAAGACCTGGAGAATAGTTGGGGAAAAGGAAAAATCATCTCTTAAATGATTAGTATTGTTGTAATCCAGCCATTAGGATTCTTGATGAGACAGGCATTCAAATGCAGATTTTCTGGAAGACCTCCACAGGCGTCTTTAATTTGCACGGTTCCATGGGAGGGGTCGGGCACTCTCTGACTGACCTTCTGTGGCTTCCCACTCCATCAAACCCCATCTTCTGCCTCTCCAGCCCCTGCCCTTGACAGTCTACTGCTCAGCCTCTTTTTGCTAGAATCCTCTTGGCCCCAGACTCTACCCTCTTGATTGATATTAGGTTGGGATGGCTCAAACCTGGTTATGTTCCATGACAATCAATTAATACACAGTTAACTCATGCATCTGTGTCATGTTGATTGTCAGGATACAGACAGTTGCTCTGCAATCCCTTCTCTCTTCCAGCTGTTAAGAGTTTGAGAGGTCCTAATATAAAGGAGAACTTTCCCTATCTGAGATAAAATCAAACTACATGATAGATACAGGAATCCAAAAAAAAAAAAAAATGGAGATGGAGATCAGATATGTGTTATTATTTTTAAAAACTTGTTTATAGGAAATGGCTTAGAACTGTGCTGGTAGAACCTGCTAATACATCACCTCAAACGAGATGGAATTACCTACCCAGTCATAGGCACAGCTGGAAAACTGTAGTATTCTCCTCCCCAGGAGCAGGTTCCTTAATCCTTGGCAGAAAAGCAGATGATAAGGCATGCTTCTGATGGACAGGCTGCCTCCCAAAGAATGGAGAGAGGGAAGGACTGAGTCTGGGTAGTCAGCTCCTTTTCCCAGACTTAACAGTTAAATTATCCTCTTTCCAAATAAAAAAATGAATGAGTAATGAATAGAGAAGCAAGACTTTAGGCTAGCTCAACGGTGTCCAATAGAAATACAATATGAACCACAAATGCTAGTCACATATACAATTAAAAATTTTTCAGTAACAATATTAAAAAGAAAATTTAAAAAAACAGTGAAGTTAATTTCATTAATGTATTTTTATTTAATCCAGTATTCCAAAATATTACCCTTTTATCATGTAATCAATATTTTAAACTGATATATAGCACTCTTTTTAAATACCAAATCTTCAAAATCCTATTTGTATTTAGCACTTTTAGCACATTTGAATTAGGACCAGCCATATTTCAAATGCTCGGTAAAGGCATGTGACTACAGGCTACCATATTGGACAGTGTAAGTCTAGTTTAACACTTTCAACATTTAAACATAACTTGAAAGGACTGTAATCCTTCCCTTCCATCAGCCTACTTCGAGATTTCAGAATTCTCCAGGCGTAAAGGAGACTGGTTTCTATGATCCTAACACCTTTCACCACTACCCTTAACTCCAAACACCACAAGTCATGAGTTATTAACTCCCCCAATTTTTTTCTATAAGAACTAGGATAAGCCTACAAATTTCTGCAGCTCAGCAGCTAGGAAGTATGATCTCAGTTTCCCATCATTTGAATTCACCCTGATCACTACAAGCAGATACACATACTGTCTACATACTGTGTCCTAAAGCTATCAACCCCTGCTAGGATATATCATTAGTCAAAAACAATTTTTGAAATACCTTAAATTATCCTGATATAAATTTATAAGCTGTAATAATAATTATATTTATAACCTAATGCTGTATATATATATATATATATGCTGTATAATGCTAATGCTGTATATATATGTATATATATAGTCTATATAATAGATATAATATATATAAAAGTATCAGAGCAGCCCATTTTAACACAAATACTGTATATATGACTTGTCTTAGACAATTGGAAAACATGTGATTTAAAGTCAATGTATAAACTTTGCCTGTAAAAGTCCCCTAAATTTTCAAGGAATTTAGGACTCTACATACCTTGAGGATTTAACTTCTCTTGATCTTGCTCAAACAGAAAAAACTCCTAAGTTCTTATTATTTGGTGCACCATGTTATCATTGCCAAGATTTAAAGCTCCTACAGGCTAAAAGTGGAACATTTTCTTGTTGCAAAGCAACTTCTTTTTACCTAATTGGATCATGAGAAAAGTCTCTTTAAGGATCTTTATCTCACTTTTCTTTCATTTGCTACAGTTATATATGAACTGAAACTATATTCAACAAATTACAATTGATTTATATGCTATGAGGCCAGAAAATAAACTTTTACACAACTAGTTATACATATTCAATTTACCCACATTCAAAGAGTCAGCATTCATATCAAATCTATTTTCTACCATACCCTGTAAATATATACAATGATTTATTAGGGGTATTACTGTTTTCTTAGAATTTTACATTATCATTTATTAACAACATAATGCATAAATTTGAGATGTTTGGAATAAGATATGATTATTTTGAAAGTGTGATAAGATTCTCGTAGCGATGTCATAATTATCACAATCAGAACCTCATCCCAGCTGATTGTGATGAGCATGCAATCAGCAACAACAATGTAGAAACTACCTGCTGCATCAACAAACATTGAACCGAGGTAATAAGTGGCAGTTCCTCTGGAATGTCTCTGTGAGGAACTTGGCCCATCTATATGAGCCCCTCCTGCGTGGGCTTTTGTTATTTCAGAACTTCCCTCAACTCTTGTCCCCTAGATGACTGGTACCTTGAGCAGGGACATCCCTGAAGGATACATCAGATTACTGAATGGTGCATATTCTCTTTCCTTTTTCCTCTTAGTCGTTTAGCTCAGGGACTAGACTTGCCCCCACTCTTTCCTAAATAGTTTTCAAAATAAGTATCTCTGGCTGGAACTCTTTCCAGTAGTGTGCTTCCACAACCTCCATAGTGTACTGCAGAAGCCGAGTCCCCAAAGTTCTCCATCGTTTTAAAACTCCTCTGTGATCGTTATGTTTGCCAGAAATAGTCTAAATTTGACACGTCCCTATTTAAACCAAATAACTTATTTTTAGCCCCTTCACTGGAATTACTGCTTTTGTCCTATTGTGTCCTATACTGTGTTAATTCCCAAACCCCCCTCCACCTTTATTAATTATAAAACGTAGTATGGTATAGTAGTAAGGAGTGCCTGGGTTCAAATTCTGACTTGGATATTTATTATCCGTGTGGCTATGGAAACATTGCTTAAACCATAGTAATTGTTTTCTCATCTGTAAAATGAGGATAATAACAGCATCTACTTCATAGGGTTTTTCGAAGGAGTAAAGGAGTTGATACTTGTAAAGCCCATAGAAAATATTTGGCATGTAGAAAGTGCTCAAAAATGTTGCTTACCAATAATCTAATACAATATGAAGACAATCTAATATACTATGAAAACCCCAGGATGTTAAAATAATAAAAATTATTTGGATGAAGTGATGCCATAGAACTAACTGGAGAAGAAGAAAGAAGAGAAAAGAGATAAGTGATCTAGGTATCCAAGACAAGAAGGGTAAGAAGCAAGAGGAGATGCAATAGGTTAAAACTTTTGAAATTGTTGTTTCTGTAGCTCAAATATTGATAATTTCTTATGGGTCAACCACGTAGAAAAAAAACATTAAGCAAAAGACAAGTGGAGAGATTGCTGGATAAGAATGAACACCACATTATGTTGAGACCATACACCTGAGTGAAATAAAGAGGCAAACACCTGAAGGAAGGGATTATTCAGACAAAGAATAAAGAAAAGAATTTTCAAACACCTTAAATCCAATAAGCCAAATAGAGAAAGGAGGGAAAATGGTGAACTGAATTCAGGTGTGGATACCACATTTTGACTAAGTGTATGGAAGTTCTTTGCCAGATGGCAAAGCCATTGTATAAGATTAAAATTAATCTTCACCAAAAGGTGTTGGCAGTTCAACGTTGTGATAAACTAAACTCATAAAATACAATAAGCTTTCAGGAAAAACTTATTCTTCCTAAAAGCATGTGATTCTACAACCAATTAACAGTTGGAAGAGCATCACGATTGTCATATTATTTTCATGTTAAAAATAGAATCTTATGGTGTAATAGACTATTCAAGGCACAGGGTAAATCAATTTTAGCTCAATTTCCTGCACCTTAAATGTGTGACAGAAATAATTCTTTCCTTGTCCGTCTCTCCCATGGAATCCAAACTCCTTACCCTCACCTTCAGTGTCCTTCATAATTTGACCCCTGCCTCCCTTTTTAACTTTATTTCCTACCATTTCTCTTTTATTTACCCCATGAGCTGGAGAGACCATATCATCTCCTGTCCAAACTGAAAGCATTTTAAGAGTGAATATAGGTCACTAAAATAATTATACTAATATAAATATTTGAAATATTATTTGCTTGCCTAAAGTTTGGTTTTATTATGCTGGTGGATGTATAAAATTCTATTGAAAGATATTTTCAAAATTAAAATTCTATTTAGAAAGTAAAGATAACACAAGAGTTCAATAAAGGGGGAAACTATCTTGATTATCAGAATACTAAAAAATAGTGTAAACAGCAGAAATACTACTGGTACATAGGCAAATGCTTTTAATCAGTTCCTTAGTTGTAACTGTCCCAACACCATATCACTGGTATTTTTCTAAAAAATGTATTTTTAATTGTTTCATTATTTAATATTTTTATAAAATTCTCTGCAATCTTCTTCAAAACCAAATAGAGGGTTAATAAACTTGATGTTGATATCTTCAATAGAATCTTTTCTGTAATCGCAATAATTTTCACTAAGAAAATATTCTCTCTACAGAACTGGGATAACCGATAAGCTCAAAGCAAATTCTGCTAAAAAGAGGATATTCTCAATTCTAATATTATTTAAATGAGTAAATATTTCATGGTAAATATTTGCATAAGTACATCATTTTTACCTGCAGTCAGAAAATTTATCTCTGACAAAGATTTACATGAAAAACTTATCAAGTAAGTTATCTCTATTTATAATTGCTTTAGATGTTTTGCCAAATTCAGATCTTGCAAAATTATAAACCTTCTTGGCATTCTTGTACAGACTCTAAATTAATCAATGAAAAATGAGATCTCTATCAAAATCAACTTTTTCCAAATGCAATTCTAGAATTTCAAACTAAATCTTATATACTGTTTGAATTCCTATCATTTAATTTGTTCTCTTCTTCATTTGCTTTTTATGGATAAATTTCTAGGTCTTTCTGTTTGTAAACTTTGTTTTCAATAACTGCAATTCTCCAAAAAATAGACTTTTGGCATTCTGTTTGTTGAATATTTAAAGATTCTTCATTGATTTTCAGTGAAGTGCAACCAAGATTTAGAGAAATCACTTATTTAAAAGTTCAATGTCATGGTAAGATACATTCAATTACAGATAGTTCTTCAAAGGTTCAAACATTTCTAAACTCTGAATGATACTGGGCGATAAAAAAAAAGGTACTCACTGCCATGCTGAAGTATTTACTTCTACTTGGCATCAGTTTTGTCACAGACAATTGGTTTCTCAGTTACTCTAAGTATGTATGTATTTATAAAGTCATAAATTTGGACATTTGTCCATAACATATCCCAAGTACGTTTCCACGTTGTAGGTTTCTTAATTTAGTTAATAGCCATCTTCTTATAACAACACTGTACTCTACCCAAAAACTTTTAGTTGCATTATCAACCCCAAAATCTTTAAATTTATTTCTTAACTTTTAAACTAAATTTACAACAGCAATTTAATAATGCTAAATATATCTCCTTTTCCAGGATGAGCTTCCAAAACACGTACTTTGATTCCATGGAATGAGTATTTTGTTTAAACACAAGCCATTATAAAAATTTAACTTATTTCTATTTTAAGCATCTAATGACATTTTTGTGGAACTGGCATAATTTAACTATTTGCTAAATTCTGCTGCTGCTAATGGATCCAATTAATTAAACCTAACATATCATTTTTCTTGTATATGAAAAAGAAAATCTGGGATTAAGAACAAGCAAAACTAACTTCATTTAATCTAAATGTGCCTTCCACAGTCTCAAGTATCTGATAAGTTTTGAAGTAGGTAATGATTTAACGCTTTTTTAGAAGATTTAGGGTTTCTGGTCAGATATATCATTATGGCCTCCATAGTGGATAATAAATGTTGATCAACATTTTGTATAGTTTACATATTCCTCATCAACCTTTTGAATAAGAGAGAATCACACTGTAAGTTTTCATTATACATACACTTTTTTATCTCGTTGCTACTGATATGATTTATTCCAAAATAAAAAATGACTTTCCAAATAGAATAAATGGTTAGATAGATATATACCATCTACCAAATGACAAAAGGGTTATTGAGAGAAATCTAGACGCACATTACGGGAGGATAATCTCTAGTGCTTCCAAGATGATCCCTTGGTGGTTGCAGAGGTCTTCAAGTGTAAATTTGCAAATATTTTACACAAAATTAACCCACAACATTGAAGACAAAATAGCCTTTGTACTCAGCCAACACTTGGAGGTGGGAGACTTTTACTAAAATTTCTGAGTATGTCTCCAGTGCCTATCATTTCTGTCACCAGTATAAGCATGAGACATGGTCAAGAAGAACCCAAGCCTCCTGGTCCCATTGAACACTTCCAAATAGATTTCACATATGCTATGAGTTTATAGCATATCCAGAACATTGCTTATTCTCAGCATGAGCCTTGCTAAAGAGACATGGCTCTGAAGTAGCAAAAAGTGACTTAATTTCATGTTTTCAGTGTGGGGAATTCCAACCTATTTCTCCAGTGATAAAGGTACTCATTTTCCTGGGACTGTTATTATAGAACTTTGAAAGCCTTGTTGTGTAATTAGAAACTTTATTGTTCAGATTACACTCAATCCTTAACAAAGCAGAGAGGCAATGGCACATTTAAATTCAAGTGGGCAAAATTATCTGTCACTCTTTGACTTCACTAAGAATGTTCTCATAACAATGAAATCCATACCTTCTGAGACCCATCAACTGTCACCATATAAAGTTATTACATGTCACTATATGAGGGTGGGTATTTCTCCTTTGATGTTCTAGTCTAACTTACATAGTCAGACATCAGCACATGGCAAACTACTTCAAAGAACTCATGCAATAATTTAGTTTTATCACCAACATGGACAAGCTGCCTTTCCTTCACATCCTCTTAAACTTTACATGATAGAACTCAGAGATTTTATCTTCTGAAAAAGAAATAAGATGGAAAATGTCTTGGAATTACTTTGGGAACAACTGTATTAGGTACTTCCAACCACTAACATAGCAATTAAAATCTGTGGTGTAGATCCTCAGATTCATGGATATCAGCTAAAGAGATGCAAATCTTCATACTTCAATACTTGGACTGCCATTCCTTTGAGAGATTTAAAATAAAGGATTCTTAAGAATACTTCAGAAGCAGATAGTCATCAGAAGGAGACTTCATCAACCAAGGGCTTCATATCAAGAGGATAACTGTAGGATGAACACAGCATGCACCCAAAATCTGCAGGACAAGATCTAGTTCACCAGAGCTACAGATTGTCTTGCTTTAATCTTCATGCCTCTGTTCTTTTTTTTTTTTCTACATCTTTATTGGAGTATAATTGCTTTACAATGGTGTGTTAGTTGCTGCTTTATAACAAAGTAAATCAGTTATACATATACATATGTTCCCATATCTCTTCCCTCTTGCATCTCCCTCCCTCCCACCCTCCCTATCCCACCCCTCTAGGTGGTCACAAAGCACCGAGCCGATCTCCCTGTGCTATGAGGCTGCTTCCCACTAGCTATTTTATGTTTGGTAGTGTATATATGTCCATGCCACTCTCTCACTTTGTCACAGCTTACTCTTGCCCCTCCCCATATCCTCAAGTCTATTCTCTAGTAGGTTTGTGTTTTTATTCCTGTCTTACCCCTAGGTACTTCATGACATTTTTTTTTCTTAAATTCCATATATATGTGTTAGCATACGGTATTTGTCTTTCTCTTTCTGACTTACTTCACTCTGTATGACAGACTCTAAGTCTATCCACCTCATTACAAATAGCTCAATTTCGTTTCTTTTTATGGCTGAGTAATATTCCATTGTATATATGTGCCACATCTTCTTTATCCATTCATCCGATGATGGACACTTAGGTTGTTTCCATCTACTGGCTATTGTAAATAGAGCTGCAATGAACATTTTAGTACATGACTCTTTCTGAATTATGGTTTTCTCAGGGTATATGCCCAGTAGTGGGATTGCTGGGTCGTATGGTAGTTCTATTGGTAGTTTTTTAAGGAACCTCCATACTGTTCTCCACAGTGGCTGTATCAATTTACATTCCCACCAACAGTGCAAGAGGGTTCCCTTTTCTCCACACCCTCTCCAGCATTTATTGTTTCTAGATTTTTTGATGATGGCCATTCTGAATGGTGTGAGATGATATCTCATTGTAGTTTTGATTTACATTTCTCTAATGATTAATGATGTTGAGCATTCTTTCATGTGTTTGTTGGCAGTCTGTATATCTTCTTTGGAGAAATGTCTATTTAGGTGTTCTGACCATTTTTGGATTGGGTTGTTTGTTTTTTTGTTATTGAGCTGCATGAGCTGCTCATAAATTTTGGAGATTAATCCTTTGTCAGTTGCTTCATTTGCAAATATATTCTTCCATTCTGAGGGTTGTCTTTTGCTCTTGTTTATGGTTTCCTTAGCTGTGCAAAAGCTTTTAAGTTTCATTAGGTCCCATTTGCTTAATTTTTTTCCATTTCTCTAGGAGGTGGGTCAAAAAGGATCTTGCTGTGATTTATGTCATAGAGTGTTCTGCCTATGTTTTCCTCTAAGAGTTTGATAGTTTCTGGCCTTACATTTAGGTCTTTAATCCTTTTTGAGCTTATTTTTGTATATGGAGTTAGGGAGTGATCTAATCTCATACTTTTACATGTACCTGTCCAGTTTTCCCAGCACCACTTATTGAAGAGGCTGTCCTTTCTCCACTGTATATTCCTGCCTCCTTTATCAAAGATAAGGTGACCATATGTGTGTGGGTTTATCTCTGGGCTTTCTATCCTGTTCCATTGATCTATATTTCTGTTTTTCTGCCAGTACCATACTGTCTTGATTACTGTAGCTTTGTAGTATAGTCTGAAGTCAGGGAGCCTGATTCCTCCAGCTCCGTTTTTCGTTCTCAAGATTGCTTCGGCTATTCGGGGTCTTTTGTATTTCCATACAAATTGTGAAATTTTTTGTTCTAGTTCTGTGAAAAATGACAGTGGTAGTTTGATAGGGATTGCATTGAATCTGTAGATTGCTTTGAGCAGTAGAGTCATTTTCACAATGTTGATTCTTCCAATCGAAGAACATGGTCTATCTCTCTATCTATTTGTATCATCTTTACTTTTTTTCATCAGTTTCTTATAATTTTCTGCATACAGGTCTTTTGTCTCCTTAGGTAGGTTTATTCCTAGATATTTTATTCTTTTTGTTGCAGTGGTAAATGGGAGTGTTTTCTTGATTTCACTTTCAGATTTTTCATCATTAGTGTATAAGAATACCAGAGATTTCTGTGCATTAATTTTGTATCCTGCTACTTTACCAAATTCATTGATCAGCTCTAGTAGTTTTCTGGTAGCATCTTTAGGATTTGCTATGTATTGTATCATGTCATCTGCAAAGACAGCTTTACTTCTTCTTTTCCGATTTGGATTCCTTTTATTTCCTTTTCTTTGATTGCTGTGGCTAAAACTTCCAAAACTATGTTGAATAAGAGTGGAGAGAGTGGGCAACCTTGTCTTGTTCCTGATCTTATTGGAAATGCTTTCAGTTTTTCACAATTGAGGACGATGTTGGCTGTGCGTTTGTCATATATGGTCTTTATTATGTGTAGGAAAGTTCCCTCTATGCCTACTTTCTGCAGGGTTTTTATAATAACTGGATGTTGAATTTTGTCGAAAGCTTTCTCTGCATCTATTGAGATGATCATATGGTTTTTCTCCTTCAATTTGTTAATATGGTGTATCACGTTGATTGATTTGCGTATATTGAAGAATCCTTGCATTCCTGGAATAAACCCCACTTGATCATGGTGTATGATCCGTTTAATGTGCTGCTGGATTCTGTTTGCTAGTATTTTGTTGAGGACTTTTGCATCTATATTCATCAGTGATATTGGCCTATAATTTTCTTTTCTTGTGACATCCTTGTCTGGTTTTGGTATCAGGGTGATGGTGGCCTCGTAGAATGAGTTTGGGAGTGTTCCTCGCTCTGCTATATTTTGGAAGAGTTTGAGAAGGATAGGGGTTAGCTCTTCTCTAAATATTTGATAGAATTCGCCTGTGAAGCCATCTGGTCCTGGGCTTTTGTTTGTTGGAAGATTTTTAATCACAGTTTCAATTTCAGTGCTTGTGATTGGTCTGTTCATATTTTCTATTTCTTCCTGATGCAGTCTTGGCAGGTTGTGCATTTCTAAGAATTTGTCCATTTCTTCCAGGTTGTCCATTTTATTGGCATAGATTTTCTTGTAGTAATCTCCCATGATCTTTTGTATTTCTGCAGTGTCAGTTGTTACTTCTCCTTTTTCATTTCTAATACTATTGATTTGAGTGTTCTCCCTTTTTTTCTTGATGAGTCTGGCTAATGGCTTATCAATTTTGTTTATCTTCTCAAAGAACCAGCTTTTAGTTTTATTTATCTTTGCTATCGTTTCCTTCATTTCTTTTTCATTTATTTCTGATCTGATTTTTATGACTTCTTTCCTTCTGCTAACTTTGGGGTTTTTTTGTTCTTCTTTCTCTAATTGCTTTAGGTGCAAGGTTAGGTTGTTTATTCGAGATGTTTCCTGTTTCTTAAGGTAGGACTGTATTGCTATAAACTTCTCTCTTAGAACTGCTTTTGCTGTATCCCATAGAGTTTGGGTCGTCGTGTGTCTCCATTGTTTCTAGGTATTCTTTTATTTCCTCTTTGATTTCTTCAGTGATCACTTCGTTATTAAGTGTTGTATTGTTTAGCCTCCATGTGTTTGTATTTTTTACAGATCTTTTCCTGTAATTGATATCTAGTCTCATAGTATTGTGGTCAGAAAACATACTTGATATGATTTCAATTTTCTTAAATTTACCAAGGCTTGATTTGTGACCCAAGATATGATCTATCCTGGAGAATGTTCCATGAGCACTTGAGAAAAATGTGTATTCTGTTGTTTTTGGATGGAATGTCCTATAAATATCAATTAAATCCACCTCGTTTAATATATCATTTAAAGCTTGTGTTTCCTTATTTATTTTCATTTTGGATGATCTGTCCATTGGTGAAAGTGGGGTGTTAAAGTCCCCTACTATGAATGTGTTACTGTCGATTTCCCCTTTTATGGCTGTTAGTACTTGCCTTATGTATTGAGGTACTCCTATGTTGGGTGCATAAATATTTTCAATTGTTATATCTTCTTCGTGGATTGATCCCTTGATCATTATGTAGTGTCCTTCTTTGTCTCTTCTAATAGTCTTTATTTTAAAGTCTATTTTGTCTGATATGAGAATTGGTACTCCAGGTTTCTTTTGGTTTCCATTTGCAAGGAATATCTTTTTCCATGCCCTTACTTTCAGTCTGTATGTGTCTCTAGGTCTGAAGTGGGTCTCTTGTAGACAACAAATATATGGGTCTTGTTTTTGTATCCATTCAGCCAATCTGTGTCTTTTGGTGGGAGCATTTAGTCCATTTACATTTAAGGTACTTATCGATATGTATATTCCTATTCCCATTTTCTTAATTGTTTTGGGTTCATTATTGTATGTCTTTTCCTTCTCTTGTGTTTCTTGCCTAGAGAAGTTCCTTTAGCAGTTGTTGTAAAGCTGGTTTGGTGGTGCTGAACTCTCTCAGCTTTTGCTTGTCTGTAAAGGTTTTAATTTCTCCATCAAATCTGAATGAGATCCTTGCTGAGTAGAGGAATCTTTGTTGTAGGTTTTTCTCCTTCATCACTTAAAATATGTCCTGCCAGTCCCTTCTGGCTTGCAGAGTTTCTGCTGAAAGATCAGCTGTTAACCTTATGGGGATTCCCTTGTGCGTTATTTGTTTTTTTTCCCTTGCGGCTTTTAATATGTTTTCTTTGTATTTAATTTTTGACAGTTTGATCAATATGTGTATTGGTGTATTTCTCCTTGAATTTACCCTGTATGGGACTCTCTGTGCTTCCTGGACTTGATTAACTATTTCCTTTCCCATATTAGGGAAGTTTTCAACTATAACCTCTTCAAATATTTTCTCAGTCCCTTTCTTTTTCTCTTCTTCTTCTGGAACCCCTATAATTCCAATGTTGATGTGTTTAATGTTGTTCCAGAGGTCTCTGAGACTGTGCTCAGTTCTTTTCATTCTTTTTTCTTTATTCTGCTCTGCAGTAGTTATTTCCACTATTTTATCTTGAGCTCACTTATCCGTTCTTCTGCCTCAGTTATTCTGCTATTGATCCCATCCAGAGTACTTTTAATTCCATTTATTGTGTTGTTCATCGTTGTTTGTTTCATCTTTAGTTCTTCTAGGCCCTTGTTAAACGTTTCTTGCATTTTGTCTATTCTGTTTCCAAGATTTTGGATCATCGTTACTCTCATTATTCTGAATTCTTTTTCAGGTAGACTCCCTATTTCCTCTTCATTTGTTAGGTCTGGTGGGTTTTTATCTTGCTCCTTCATCTTCTGTGTGTTTTTCTGTCTTCTCATTTTGCTTATCTTACTGTGTTTGGGGTCTCCTTTTTGCAGGCTGCAGGTTTGTAGTTCCCGTTGTTTTCGGTGTCTGTCCCCAGTGGCTAAGGTTGGTTCAGTGGGTTGTGTAGGCTTCCTGGTGGAGGGGACTAGTGCCTGTGTTCTGGTGGATGAGGCTGGATCTTGTCTTTCTGGCTGGCAGGTCCACATTTGGTGGTGTGTTTTGGGGTGTCTGTGGACTTATTATGATTTTAGGCAGCCTCTCTGCTAATTGGTGGGGCTGCGTTCCTGTCTTGCTAGTTGTTTGGCATAGGGTGTCCAGCACCATAGCGTGCTGGTCGTTGAGTGAAGCTGTGTGCTGGTGTTGAGATGGAGTTCTCTGGGAGATTTTCACCATTTGATATTATGTGGAGCTGGGAGGTCTCTTTTGGACCAGTGTCCTGAAGTTGGCCCTCCCACCTCAGAGGCACAGCACTGACTCCTGGCTGGAGCATTCCAAGAGCCTTTCATCCACACGGCTCAGAAGAAAAGGGAGAAAAAATAGAAAGAAAGAATTAGTAGAAGTAGAAAGAAAGAAAGAAAGAAAGGAGGGAGGGAGGGAGGAAGGAAGGAGGGAAGGAAGGAAAAATAAGAAAGAAGATAAAGTAAAATAAAATAAGATAAAATATAATAAAGTTATTAAAATAAAAAATAATAATTAAAAGAAAAAAAACAGACGGATAGAACCCTAGGACAAATGGTGGAAGCAAAGCTATACAGACAAAATCTCCCACAGAAGCATACACATACACACTCACAAAAAGAGGAAAAGGGGAAAAAATCATAAATGTTGCTCTCAAAGTCCACCTCTGTAATTTGGGATGATTCGTTGTCTATTCATGTATTCCACTGATGCAGGGTACATCAAGTTGATTGCGGACCTTTAATCCGCTGCTTCTGAGGCTGCTGGGAGAGATTTCCCTTTCTCTTCTTTGTTCTCACAGCTCCCAGGGGCTCAGCTTTGGATTTGGCCCCGCCTCTGCGTGCAGGTCGCCGGACGGCCTCTGTTCTTCGCTCAGACAGGACGGGGTTAAAGGAGCCGCTGATTCGGGGGCTCTGGCTCACTCAGGCCCGGGGGAGGGAGGGGCACGGAGTGCGGGGCAGGCCTTGCGGCGGCAGAGGCCGACGTGACGTTGCACCAGCCGGAGGTGCGCGTGCGTTCTCCCGGCGAAGTTGTCACTGCGTCCCGGGACCCTGGCAGTGGCGGGCTGCACAGGCTCCCTGGTAGGGGGGTGTGGATAGTGACCTGTGCTCGCACACAGGCTTCTTGGTGGCGGCAGCAGCAACCTTAGCGTCTCATGCCTGTCTCTGGGGTCCGTGCTTTTAGCCGCGGCTCGCGCCCGTCTCTGGAGCTCCTTTAGAAGCAGCGCGCTTAATGCCCTCTCCTCGCGCACCAGGAAACAAAGAGGGAAGAATCTCTTGCCTCTTTGGCAGCTCCAGGCTTTCCCCCGGACTCCCTCCTGGCTAGCCGTGGCGCACTAACCCCCTGCAGGCTGTGTTCACGCCGCCAACCCCAGCCTTCTCCCTGCGCTCAGACGAGCCTCAACTCCCAGCCCCGCCGGAAGCCCGGCGGGTGAGCCGACAAGCCTCTCCAGCTGGTGAGTGCCGGTCGGCCCTGATCCTCTTTGCAGGAATCTCTCTGCTTTGCCCTCCACACCCCTGTTGCTGTGCTCTCCTCCGTGGCCCCGAAGCTCTCCGCCTCTGCCACCCGCAGTCTCCGCCCGCAAAGGGGCTTCTAGTGTGTGCAAACCTTTCCTCCTTCACAGCTCCCTCCCACTAGTGCAGGTCCCGTCCCTATCCTTTTGTCTGTTTATTCTTTTTTCTTTTGCCCTACCCAGGTACGTGGGGGGTTTCTTGACTTTTTGGAGGTCTGAGGTCTTCTGCCAGCGTTCAGTAGGTGTTCTGTAGGATTTGTCCCATGTGTAGATGTATTTCTGGTGTATTTGTGGGGAGGAAGGTGATCTCCACATCTTACTCTTCCGCCATCTTCCCGGAAGCCCTGGGACAGGATCATGCCTCTGTTCTTTATTTTCCTAAATGATTTCTGTCCTCTGCTGGATTAAGGTTTTGAATTTTTACAAAAATATGTTTTTTCTTAACCGTAGTACTTACAAATTTTACACTTCACGTTGCTTTCTAAATCCTCATACTCCTTGGTATGAGTCCAATCCCTGGTTGCAATCTTTTCATGATTCAAACAAAATGTACAGTTGAACTGTTTGGTTTGAGTACATTTACCTCTGAGTGCCAACCAATTTCTTTAAGTATCAATCCCTTGTAAAAACACATTTGCTCTCATCAATAATTGGACTCAAACATGACATGACTTTTTAATCTGGTAGATAACATAATAGTCCAGGTAATCAAACATGTAAAAACCCCTATCATAAAATATCTATAATGGAAGGTTTCTGCTTCCACTGAAACAATAGCCAAGGTCCATTTGTAATAAATAGACTCTATAACCAAACTTTCACAGAAAGTTTAATTCTCAGAAAGAAAATAGGAAATAAATGGCTTGCATTTTACCTCTGTTACATTTACAGACCTTACAAAGAAGGCTTAATATGTAAGCATCTGATTCCCTATCAGATCTAACCATTTATCTGTTTAATCATGTGTCCACTTTATAATCTCCTGCCTAGCACCTAACAACTTCTGAATGGGGCTGAAACCATGCAATGAAACTGAGATACCCCATAGGGATATTATAGCCAAGACCACATCATTAGATAGACTCCAAAGCCTGGTATTGAATTTATGGCAATAATAATAATGATAATAATGTATTGGATACTCTCAAAAAGCTGGACAGGATCTAGTTATCTCAGTAAAGTGATGTCTGTCTTCAGAATGATCTCTGATATCACACAGCGTCCATTTTGGCCCCCTATTTCTCCTTCTTTGAAAAAGAGCTCACTTTATAACTTGATACAAGAAGGAAGAAAACTGGGCCTCAATTTGAGGTTCAAAGCCTTAGTCACTCAATGGAAATTCTAGATAGCTTTGTTCTGTCCTCAGGGCTTTTCATATTATGCTTTAAAGGAGACACAGAAAGTGAGGAAGCTCCTACCTGCCATGGTTCAATGACTGACAGAGGAGCTAGACAATCTCACTAAGAACTGCATGAGATTGGAAATATGATGATTTGAAACAGAGGAGCCCTCGACAGAATACTGGCATCTTGAGGTTGTCAATATGCCATTTGAGAGGAAAATTGTTGTACCTTCATCTCTACAAAATTTATGAGACCTTTAAAATTACTAAGAAGATCTGAAAAACCAATGAAGAAATTATGCAATTAATTGATTTGGCTAATACCTCCAAATCTGGTTGTGTAGACTCTTCAGAATGAAGATAGGATCTGTTTTCTTTGTTTAATTTAGGTACTCTCGGATTTAGGCTTAGAAGTCTGTAAACTCTGACTATAATTATGCTCCTCATATTTGTCTGAATGGCACAGTTCAAATGTGTGATCTCCAACATCTTATACTGAAACGGAGCAGGACCCTATGGTCTATGCCCCCCCCCCCCCCACATGTCCTCTGCCTGCCTTTTTTTGTCTAGGAAAAACCTTAGCCAAAGATTGAGTTTAATCAGAGAAGTGAGAAAATGCAGAAACAAAGGAAAACAGTCACAGGAGACCAAATAATAATAGTTTAGTCAGTAAGCATAGTCAAGGACTTTAGTTCCTCCTCAAGGGCTATAGATAATATTCTGAGCCATATCCTGTGGGCTGTCTTGTAGATACTGAAACCCCCAGCAGGTGGAAGAAGTTAACTACATGATGGCCAGACTGTAGCCATGATATAAGCTGCCACAACTCCGAGAATGGGCCTCAAGGAAATGGGGACAAACCGACCCTGGAACTGAAGATTAACTGTACTTGAAACAATCAAGGTGACGCTGGTCAGACCAGCGATGACCAATTTCAAGATGACTGTCAGAGCTGACTGTGCTGTTTCTGCATGGAGCCCCCTCCCTTCAGCAATAAAAGCTCTTGCCCACTGGTTGTAGGAGGGGAGTAGGCCTTTGGACAGGCATCCACCCTCCCCACCCCGTTGCCAGCAACCAAAATAAAGCAAACTTTCCTGTCCACCAAACTTGCCTCCTTATTGGCTTTTGAGCGGCGAGCAGCCAGACCCCAATTTTGGTTACAATACCCTACTCTGCAGTCACCGTCCTATCAAGTGATCCCCCAAAATGATCATATTACAAAAAGAACAAGAAAACCTGATATGTGTAGCAGTTGAAATAACACCACCAGCAACTTGCTATGCAATCATGACTTTACAAAATGTGGTATAGATCTAGACTGATTGTTTCCCCAGATACCAATGATCTATCTATCCTCCAGCCTGAGAGGAAGAATGACAGCAAATAAGAACTGAGAATTGAAGGCATCTGTGTCACTATGACAGCAGAGACTGTAGATCACCTGTTAACCTGACTGAGTTCCAAGAAATTTTGCCGAGAGAAAAATAAAGCTGTAAACCAATAAATAACTTCACTCTTTGCTTGCTATGTACTTGCCCCAGTCCCCAGCTAATGCTTATTCTAGCTTTAGATCAGCACATCTCCACTATGATAGCTTATCATAGGGGCGGTGAGGGGCGTGCCCCTCTACTAGTTTCCCTGGTAAGGGATGAGCCAACCTGATGTCAATTTCCACTAAAACAGGTAACCATCCCTCTCCCGGGAGTGAAGACTGCTGCCATGTCTTGTTCGCCATCCACACATGGTGAGGTGTTGCTCCAGGACCTTGCTTCAGACAAGTAAGCTGCCCCTATCCATTAAACCATTGATGTCTCTGTTGCTGACTCCGGGCTTTTTCTTCAGTCTTGAAGCTGGGCAAGTACAGGGCTTGCAGCGAGGTGCAGCCCAACAATTGGCGGAGCCAGCCGGGATACTGAGGAAGCTCCCGTGAGCGCCGAGATGTCGGGAAATACGTGTTGCAGGAAAACGGGGTGTGAGAGAATGGTCACATCCCAGGTCCCGGGTGAGTCCCTGGGACAGCCCACCAAGTGAGGGTCCTTGGCTTCGGGCAGGAAAGAATTCAAGAGTGAGCCATAGTAAAGTGAAGGCAGGTTTATTTAGAAAGACACATTATCCATAGGCAGAATGCAGTCTGTCTCAGAAGGTGAGAGCGGCCCTGGGCCTTGGGAGTTTAGTTTTTATGGGCTGGGCAATCTTATACGCTAATGGATAGGAGGAATAGTCTAACTATTTTGGAGAAGGGGAAGGGATTTCCAGGAATTGGGCCGGCCTCGGAGCTGTCATGGTGCTCGTGGGTGTGTCATTTAGTATGCTAATATATTACAGTGAGTTTATAAGGAGGCTCAAGGTCTTCTGGAAGTCATATCTTCTGCCACCTTGAGCCTAATGAGTTCTAACCAGTTTTTGTCATATCCTGTTATTCTTAAATGGCTGTGTCATTCTTTAATGTTTGTGCCCTGCCCCCCAAGGTGGGTACAAGCCCACCTTGAAATTCCTGTCTGAGAAGGACAGGGAATGGAAAATTGCGGGGGCCATGCACTAGCCCGTCGTGGGGGTAATCCCAAAAGTGGCTGTCCACTAGTATGTAGGGCCCAGTGGTGGCTGTCCTCGAGGAATGGGGCTTGCAAGAGAGTACAGAGAACTCATAGACAACCCATAAGGCTGTTGCGGAGATACTGGACACCATTACGTGGGAAAAAGGAAGTTAGACAATAGGTGATGGCAATGGCTGTGGGCTGGCTATTGCTTTCTATGTTAAGAAAGGCCACAGATGCTGAGCTAATAGCTGAGGTGAAGGTTAGGCGCCCCAGCACTGGGATGACATTGTGTTAACTGGCCAGGAAATGTTAAAGATGGCCTCTGTGACTAGCCACCCAGCCCTGCGACAGTGCTTATATGGGGCCATCAATGAGGATGAAGTGATTTCCCTGCTCTCCTGGATAATGGCCACCTGTCGTGTCACCTGGCCTAACAAAGGGGATGTACCTACTACTCCTCTCTCTTGGTAAACCATGGGAGAACTACAGGGTGTATGAAGAGAGATAGGCATGAAACACGCTGTGTATACTCAGCCGTATCTGGGCACATACAATGAATTATTTATAGCAGGAATGAAGGACACGATACTACATTACACTCCTGGAGGATGGGTTTGGGGCTTTTAGTTTCCATCTCAGTCCCTTAGTAGGTCATTCAGTTGCTCAGGCTGCATAAGTCATAGTAGACTTGGGAGAAACAGAAGAAATACGGTGCTGGGGCGATCAGAGCTCTGTTCTATCTTGTAGTTCACCTAGGGTATATTTTGCAAAACTGTCGACCTTCAGGTATGCCCTCATAAATGAAAGAAAATATTTTTATTGTAAGGCTATTTGGCTTCAGTACTCCTTGAGACCTGGAGAACAATGCCTTTAATGGCTCCACTTGTATCAAAGTGAACCTTTTGTGATTGGTTTGGCTTTTATCTGGAGTGTGTGCAAGAGTACCTTGAGTTCAAATCCTATTCTCTCTCCCTGGTTTTGACCTTCATTAGGGAGTTCTAGTAACTTGAATGCTGATTCATGTTCCTCTGAAAGTGAGGCATGTGAATGTGAGTGAATGATATGTATTATTGTCTAATACTGTTATTTGTTTAAACCGAATTGGTTATTTAGAAACTGAAAAAAAAAAAACAAAACCCTGAAGATGTCCAAGATGGGACTCTTTTGACATTCTAAAACTGTTTTTTGTATATGTCGTTGAGGAAGTTAGCTTTCTAGAAGGAATTGTTATTTCTCTTCCTGTGCCTTTGAGATGTAAATGGTCTATCTGGGAATCTCAGGAACTTGCATCTAATTCCTGAGCTTGAAGGAAAAAACAGAAAAGAGAGAGCTGCCTTTTTAAAATCTAGCAGGAAAACTGTGAGATCTCTGTGTCTATATGGATATATGTGCGTATATGTGTACCTTGTAAATATGGCATGCCTCTGCCTCCAGATGGCTTGCCAAGACTGGTTTGTGATGAGCTCTTTAGAGTCATCAGTGTTAAATATAATAATTCTGTTGTATCTTGGTTTATTAAGGGCAAGTAAGACCTTATTATATCTGTTGCAAATTTTTAGCAAGTAAAGTGACTTGATATGATGAAACTTTAAGTGACTGTAAATAAGAGCTTTTGGGTAAACTCTATACAAATAATTATCTTTTGGGAATGTCTATCTATAATAGTTGCTCCAGATTTTGTTAACTTGAAACTGAACCAAGTTAAATGAAGAGAATTCATTGACTACCTGGGTCATTTCAAATAGGATAAAATATTGGAACATTAATTGCTGGGTAGGTCTAAGTTTACCTACCTTTGCCTTCTCAAGAGAGGAAGATGAAAACATAAGTGTCCCAATCAGGAAATGCTGTTATGACAAACAGTTCACAATTACTTACTTCTTGGTTTTTTGCCAGAGATTAAGGTTTTTAAGGGTTAATATTATAATCAGTCATAAAACTGGTTATTGTAAACAAGTTTCTTATCGATTACATTGTAATCAGGTATTTAACCGTGCTTTTAAAGTCTGTTGTCATTCAAGAAAAAGAAATAAAAGGTATCCAAATTAGAAGGGAAGAGGTAAAATAGGCAGATGGCATGATACTGTATATAGAAAACCCTAAAGACTCCACACAAAAATTACTAGAACTGATAAACAAATTCTTCAGGGTAGCAGGATACAAGATTAACATATAAAACTCAGTTGCATTTCTTTACACTAACAATGAAATATCAGAAAGGGAAAGTAAAAAACAATCCCTTTTAAAATCTCATTAAAAAAAAAAATACTTAGGGATAAACCTGACCAAGGGGGTGAAAGGCCTATATGCTGAGAACTATAAAACACTGATAAAAGAAATGGAAGATGATTCAAAGAAATGAAAAGATACTCCATGCTCTTGGACTGGAAGGATTAATATTGATAAAATGTCCATTCTACCCAAAGCAGTCTACAGATTTAGTGGGATCCCTATCAAATTACCCATGACATTTTTCACAGAACTAGAACAAATAATCCTCAAATTTATATGGAACCATAAAAGACCCAGAATTGCCAAACCCATACTGAGGAAAAAGAACAAAGCTGGAGGCATAACTCTCCCAGACTTCAAACAATTCTACAAAGCTACAGTAATCAAAACAGTATGATACTGGCACAAAAACAGACATATGGATCAGTGGAACAGAATACAGAGCCCAGAAATAAACCCACACGCCTGTAGTCAATTAATCTTCAGCAAAGGAGGCAAGAATATAAATGGAGAAAAGACAGTCTCTTCAGCAAGTGGTATTGGGAATGCTAGACAGCCACATGTAGATCAGTGAAGTCACAACATTCCCTCACACCCTATACAAAAATAAACTCAAAATGGCTTAAAGACGTAAATATAAGACATGATACCATAAAACTCCTAGAAGAGAACATAGGCAAAACGTTCTCTGACATAAATCATAGCAATGTTTTCTTAGGTCAGTCTCTCAAGGCAAGAGAAATAAAAGCAAAAATAAACAAATGGGACCTAATCAAACTTATAAGCTTTTCCACAGCAAAGGAAACCATAAACAAACAATAAAAAAATAATCGATGGATTGGGAGAAAATATTTGAAAACAATGTGACCCACAAGGGATTAATTTCTGAAATATGCAAACAGCTCATACAACTCAATATCAAAAAACCAAACAACCCAATCAAAAAATGGGCAGAAGACCAAAGAAGACACACAGATGGCCAAAAAGTATATGAAAAGATGCTCAACTTCGCTAATTATTAGAGAAATGCAAATCAAAACTACAATGAGGTATCACCTCACACCAGTCAGAATGGCCATCATCAAAAAGTCTACAAATAGTAAATGCTGGAGAGGGTGTGGAGGAAAGGGAACCCTCCTACATTGTTAGTGGGAATGTAGATTGGTGCAGCCACTATGGAAAACAGTATAGAGGTTCCTAAAAAAACTAAAAGTAGTCACCATATTGATGACCCAGCTCTATTCCTGGGCATATATCCAGAGAATACTCTAATTAGACGTAGAGAATGGACTTGAGGACACAGGGAGGGAGAAGGGTAAGCTGGGATGAAGTGAGAGAGTGACATGAACATATACACACTATCAAATATAAAATAAATAGCTAGTGGGAAGCAGCCACATAGCACAGGGAGATCAGCTCTGTGCTTTGTGACCACCTAGAGGGGTGGGCTTGGGAGGGTGGGAAGGAGATGCAAGAGGGATGAGATATGGGGATGTATGTATATGTATAGCTGATTCACTTTGTTATAAAGCAGAAACTAACACACCATTGTGAAGCAATTATACTTCAGTAAAGATATTAAAATAAATAAATTTATTTATTTATTTATTTTTTAAAAAGATACATGCACCCCCGTGTTCATAGCAGTGCTATTTACAATAGCCAAGACATGGAAGCAACCTAAGTGTCCATCAACAGATGAATGGATAAAGAAGATGTGGTACATATATACAATGGAATATTACACAGCCATAAAAAAGAATGAAATAATGCCATTTGCAGCAACATGGATGGACCTAGAGATTATCATACTAAGTGAAGTAAGCCAGAAAGAGAAAGACAAATATCATATGATATCACTTATATGTGGAATCTAAAATATTATGATACAAATGAACTTATTTACAAAACAGAAATAGACACACAGACATAGAAAACAAACTATGGTTACCAATGGGAAATGGAGACAGAGGGATAAAGTAGAAGTTTGGGATTAGCAGATACAAACTACTATATATAAAATAGATAAAAAACAAGGACCTACTGTATAGCACAGGGAACTATATTAAATATCTTGTGATATACCATAATGGAAAAGAATATGAAAAAGAATACATACATATATATATATATATATGAATCACTTTGCTGTAAACCAGAAGCTAACAACCTTGCAAATCACCTGTATTTCAATAAAAAATAAACGAAGTCTTTTGTCATTTATAGACAGTTATTGTTGTCCTCTGATGCTTTTGTAAAAGTGCTTCATCTTCAAGAAGATTCATAGCAAGGACCTTTTGACAACTACAGGTCTCTGATAAATTTCAGATCATACACAGAACTGGGTAAGAAATTAAAGAATCCTAGTGGAAAACCTAATGGCTTCATTAAAAGTCAACAAAAGGTTGTTTACTGAGTGAACTGGTGAATATATAGTTATAACTTTTATGGGTTTTGTCTAGAATATTATTTGTTTTGATCTGTGTTTTCCAGATATAGGGAAGCCCTTCTCCTCAAGTTAGTTATGACTTAAGAGCAATTTGGTAAACTATACTGTGGGTAGAATTGAAATATTTTTCTTTTCTCTCTGCCTGGTCTTCTCACTAATCTAGGGTGTCTTTGATGAATATTTTTAGGGACATTTAGCTGGTAAATGGCAGAGCCAAGATTTTTAACTCAAGGTGAAATTCAAAGTCCAGAGGCCTTCCATGATTTCATACTCTACTCCTCTCTGACCACATTCTCTTACAACTCTCTTGCTCATTGTCCTGCAGTTTTACTGGCCTTCTAGTTGCTCCTCAAACATCCCAAGCAAGCTCCTGACATAGGATTTTACAGTTGCTCTTGCCTCAGCCTAATACCTCCTTCCTCAGAATCCTGCAGGGTTTGCTCCCTCCACTCTTAAGTTCTCTGCTCAAATGTTACCTCAGCATAGAGGCCATCTCTAACCATTCTATTAAAAAAATGGCACTTTCCTGCTGTTATTCTGTATATACTAAACATGTTTTATTTTTACTCATAGCATTAACTACCGCTGGACATATTATACAACTGTCTGTCTACTTATTTATTATCTTTCTCCTTCCATTAGAATATGGCACCATGAGAGCAAGGCTTTTGTCTGCTGGTCATTTCTGTGTCCCCCATATCTAGAACTGTGCTTGGTACACAACAGATAACAATAAACATGAGTAGATGAATGATGCAGTTAAGCCTATTTTGCACAGTAATTCTCATTTCTGTTGTGTATTTTTATAAACAGTATTTCTGACAATTCATTTTTAAAAGTGTCAGAGCAGAAAGAAATTTACTATTACAATAATAATTGTCCCTATTTATTTCATAATAGTTCCCATTACTTCTTCCGTAAACACTCCATTCTGTAAAAAAAAATATAACAAAGAATATGTTTATTAAACTTTGAACAAATGGGGCATTTTTCATCTGACTAATAACATTTGTTTAGCTAAATAAAAACGTTATGATCTAGCCACAACAATCATCATATAATGAATTAGCAACCATTCACTTACTAACAGAGTTACAGAATCTTTTTCTTTTTTTCCATCTCTCTTTCAGGATGAAAATAGAGAGAAGTTATTTTCTAATTATTTTAAAGAGTCTGAGATTGTGACTTTTACTGGCCTGAAATTTACCCTATTTTCTAGCTAACAAGTTTGCCTGCCAGTTTCATAGATGCTGACATAATACACAAGATTACTGTTCAGAGACAAATAATTTTATTACTACAGAAATGGCAGTAATGAAAGCAACAGCATTTGAGCCAGTTCTCTGATCCTGGGTTCCCAAAGACGGATGTGAAAGGGGCCATGTGATGTCTGCCCATCCAGTGCATTGCACTACAGAGGAGAAACCCTAAGCTTAGGGACCTTGACTCTTTGATAATGGGCAGTAAGTGAGCCTGACTTTTGTTCAGAAGGAGATATTACTATAGTGGACAATAAACAAACCTGTCCTTTGCTCCAAGAAGAAAACACTACTTCCATCTTACAAAGCTGTTTACTATACATACATTCTTGAAAAGATAGTCTAGAAAAATAGCAGTTAATGTCTGCTCACAAGATGTACAGAAATGTGAAAGACCTGTGGAGAACTGTCTCTCCACAGGCACAATTTGGCGTTAACTCCAATACAGCAATAAAGTTGTTAATGCACCTTTAGAGCTCTTCACCGAAGTGCTTCCCTTTTCCAACATGCCTCCATTGACACCATTTGCCTTTTTCCTAATTATATTTTAGAAATCAGATTATAAATTGCCTCCTCTGGGGAACCTCCCCTGTCTCTTGAGGTTGAAATAGGTGCGCCTTGCTCCCACAGAATTCTACACGTCCCCTAATTTCTATATCACACCTCATTCTGTATATTAATGGCCCATTGAATTGTCTTTTACCCCCTTAAGCCATAAGCTTTTTGAGGGCAAGAGCTGTGATTTATTAATCAGTCTGCTCCTAGAAACTTAAATCAGGATTTGACCCATTGTTAATACTCACTAAATATATCATCTTGAGAGTTTGGGATAGTTAAGAGATTTTCATAAAATACAGAATTTTTGAACTCTTTATTAACATTAGGCATTGTGCAGCTGTTTCCTGAGATGCGTCTTCATGAAGAGGTGACATTTTAGTTAATTCAAGAAAAAAGAAAAGTAAAATTTTCAATTGCAAAGAATTAAACCTGATGAAAATTTGATGCCACTAAAATTAATTATTCATGTTAGCTTAAGAAAATGTATTTTAATAGTCTGTCACAATGCTCCATTAGTTAGATGGAAATCTTTGACAGGCAGATGCAGATTTTGAGATCTTATACCTTTCAACACTAGACAAAATTCTGTGATTATTTTCAAAGTACAGAATGATCTGTTCTTAAACCAACAGTCTAGGGCAGTCTTACATTTTCTAGGAAGTATAAAAAGAAAAAAAAAATTGTCTCATATGCTTTGATAGTTTTAGTTATCTCTAGGCAATTATTCTTTTTTTTTTTCTGGTTTCTTGTCTGCAGATAGAAATCTGAGAGTGTCCGCCCTATGGAATTAAGCGTGTTGTATTAAAGACAAGTACTTTGCATACTAAGTAAGCACTGTAGGAGATATAATTTTCATAATAAAAGCATACTCAAAACTTACAGCACATTTTATTTTCTTTATTTTTTAAAACTGAAGCTACCATAACAACAAAGTAACCTGATGGATCCTGTAGCCCATTATTTCAATTAGGTTTATATTTTTCCTAAGAAAACAGATTATTTTGTTCTCCTTCAAGAATTTGTAATGTACTGGGCAAAATCAGCTATAAAATCAGTTACAATGAAAATATACAATTGGAACAATGCATCTTTTAGAAATAACATCTGCCAGAAATTTCAAAATCCTACAGAGTATTGAAATTATTCGTTCCTCTACTTAATCCCCAGGCATCTTGAATTTCAATACTTTTAAATAATTTCTCTGACAATGCCAAATAGAACTAAGGGTGAAATGGCAACAATTAGCTATGAATTGGCATTTTGAATGACAATGCAAAACTCAACATTAGTTGGGATTTGGCCAAAAGATCATAGGGTAGAGAAATGACATTCTTTCCTTATTAATTAGGTAGTTCTAATACTGCACACTATTTTAGAAATTTGAATAATTATTTTTATTAAAAATGTTAATGCAGGTGCTGGTTTTCAAAGAGTTTCCCCACCAATATTGCTTCCAGGGCATGATCGTTCTAAAATCCCACAGTGCTAAAAATTACATTTAAAGAGTTTAAAATATAATAGATTTTAGCCCACTCATTTGCATTCCCAACAAAAGATAACGTGAAGGTCATTCAATGTGAAAGTGACTATACTACCCAAAGCAATCTACAGATTCAACGCAATCCCTATCAAATTACCAGTGGCATTTTTTACAGAACTAGAACAAAAAATCTTAAAATTTGTATGGAGACACAAAAGACCCCGAATAGCTAAAGCAGTGTTGAGGGAAAAAACGGAGCTGGAGGAATCAGACTCCCTGACTTCAGGCTATACTACAAGCTACAGTAATCAAGACAATATGGTACTGGCACAAAAACAGAAATATAAATCAATGGAACAGGTTAGAAAGCCCAGAGATAAACCCACACACCTATGGTCAACTAATCTATAACAAAGGAAGCAAGGATATACAATAAGTGGTGCTGGGAAAACTGGACAGCTACATGTAAAAGAATGAAATTAGAACACTCCCTAACACCATACACAAAAATAAACTCAAAATGGATTAAAGACTTAAATGTAAGACCAGACACTATAAAACTCTTAGAGGAAAACATAGGAAGAACTCTCTTTGACGTAAATCACAAGAAGATATTTTTTGATCCACCTCCTAGAGAAATGGAAATAAAAAATAAACAAATGGGACCTAATGAAACTTTTGCAAAGCAAAGGAAACTACAAACAAGATGAAAAGACAACCCTCAGAGTGGGAGAAAATATTTGCAAACGAATCAACGGACAAAGGATTAATCTCCAAAATATATAAACAGCTCATGCAGCTCAATATTAAACAAACAAACAACCCAATCCGAAAATGGGCAGAAGACCTAAATAGACATTTCTTCAAAGGAGACATACAGATGGCCAAGAAGCACATGAAAAGCAGCTCAACATCACCAACTATTAGAGAAATGCAAATCAAAACTACAGTGAGGTATCACCTCACACCAGTTAGAATGGGCATCATCAGAAAATCTACAAACAGCAAATCCTGGAGAGGGCGTGGAGAAAAGGGAACCCTCTTACACTGTTGGCAGGAATGTAAATTGATACGGCCACTATGGAGAACAGTATGGAGGTTCCTTCAAAAACTAAAAATAGAATTACCATATGACCCAGTAATTCCACTACTGGGCATATACCCAGAGAAAACCATAATTCAGAAAGACACATGCACCCCAATGTTCATTGCAGCACTATTTACAATAGCCTGGACATGGAAGCAACCTAAATGCCCATCGACAGATGAATGGATAAAGATATGGTACATGTATACAATGGAATATTACTCAGCCATAAAAAGGAACAAAATTGGGTCATTTGTAGAGACGTGGATGCATCTAAAGACTCATACAGAGTGAAGTAAGTCAGAAAGAGAAAAACAAATATCGTATATTAATGCATATATGTGGAACCTAGAAAAATGGTACAGATGAACCAGTTTGCAGGGCAGAAATAGAGACACAGATGTACAGAACAAATGTATGGACACCAAGGAGGGAAAGTGGCAGGGGGTGGTGGTGGTGTAATGAATTGGGAGATTGGGATTGACATGTATACACTAATATGTATAAAATGGATAACTAATAAGAACCTGCTGTGTAAAAAATAAAATAAAATTCAAAAAAAGAAAAAGAATATTGAGAAAAATATTCTGTGCATTTGTGTAACTCATTTATCTGGTTAAATACGTTGGTTTCTGCATCGTTTTTGCTGAATACACTCGTTCTATGCCCAGGATTTTTGGAATTGGTTCCCTTCATAATCCTTTTTGAGAATGTATATATCAAATATAGTTTAAAACAGCAACAATAATGAACCCCAATGGAAAAAACTAAATTGAGCCCAATTTACTACCTTTCCACATCTAATTAGAATCACTAAGACACACTAAGAGTTTCTTATCATGTTAACAGTTATCAGTCTAAAGGAGAAACCATTAGAATATGAATAAGGAGTTAATATAAACAATTCTAATTTACTGAATTTCATTTGTTTATAAATATGAGACTTCATATAGCTAGATAAATATTAACTTAATAGTTAAATCAGTGACTATTACACATAGATATGATTTAAAATCTGATGGCTAAGCAGAAATACAAAGTGTGCAAGCAGCATCGAAGCTAACCTTTCAACTCTGAGCAGAATACATTGTTCTAAGTTTCTGTCTCACAGTAGAGTTTATGTAAAGCTGTTACTGGAAAGTAGTCATTGGGTAACAGTCAATGATACACTGTGTGCCAGGCACTGTATTTTATAGACATAATTAATCCTTGCAGAAGCACTGAAAGTAATAGTACCATCCGCATTTTACAAGGTGATGAAACTGAATCTCTCAGAGAGACAGGGGCATGACTAAGGATGCACAGAGAGTGGAATTCTGAGCAGTGATTCTGACCCAGCCCTGACTGACCCCATGGCCTGGACTCTGAGCCACATGTTACAACCCATTGGTTTAGTTTTCTCTTTACATTTGTTTTTGGTTGGCGTTTTAATTGTATGGCAATCTAGTCCTAAGATGGCTACTATGCTCAGAGCTTGACATTTAGCAGCTTTGAGGTGTCCTAAGATACATTGGTCATATGATCTGAGACAGCACTGGGAAAGGGACAAGAGGGAGAAAGGTTGTTTACACCCCGTCCCATTTAGGGTTGTCAGGTTTAGCAAATAAGAATACAGGAAACCCAGTTACATTTGCATTTCAGATAAACAACAAATAATTCTTTAGTCTAAGTATGTTCCAGGCAATATTTGAAATCCAAATTTTATCTGAAATTCAAATTAAACTGAGTGTCCTATATTTGACCTGGCAACCTATTCCCATCTACCCCAAACACAGCTGTGAATAGTAACTATAGCTCAAATTCCAAATGAGACTTTTGAAAATACATTAGTATTAATTTTTTAAAACCATAATAGGAGATATCAGGGTTGACGAGCCCAAAATCTATATAGAAAAATATTGTTAAATGGAAAAAGTTTATGAGTAAACATATAAAAGACATGAACTCATTTTTACATGTACTAAAACAAAAGTACAAAAATACATTTTAAAAAGTACAAAAATGTACAAAAAATAAACTAAGAAAATAGCAATAGGATGTTAAATATCTTGACTTTGTAACAATACATATTAGAAAGTTGCTTTCCATTCATGTTTGTTCTCGAGATTTTTATGAGAGAAAGAGGACAGATGCTATTATAATAGTATTTATAAGAGACAAGAATCATATAAACTAGATTCACAAAGTACATTTCTGGGTTTGTGGCTTTAGCAGGCTTCTAACTATTGGCTTTTCTTAAGTTAATATATGGTGGTTTGAGTTATTCAGAAAGCATCCCTACATTCCACGCTTTCACTCATATTGCTTTATTTTTGAGAAAACATGAAATTTGAGCTAAGTACCTTTTCTAAAGGTCTTTTTATCCTCTTTATAAAGTTGTAGCAAAATAAACATCTCTTCTGTAGGTTTATCCCTAGAATATGATTACACACATTCTCAAGATACAAACTTTTTGTACTAAATCTTTTTTTCAGTTGATTTCAAAGAAAGTCCTTTCTTTCTTTCATAATAGTCTCCAAAACCACATCTGGCTTCTTTTGTAAAGCTGCAGTCCACTTATTCTTTAATCTGAAATACTCTGTGACTGTATTTTTTTTTAGAAGCTGAGTTTCCTGGCAATTACCAGCATTCTGCACACTTTAGGAGAGGAAGAGAGTTGTTTTTTTCCGTTTTTTTTTTCTTTCTTTCGTTTTTTTTTTTTTTAATTTTTTTACCACAATGAGTCACCTCCTACTTGGTGTCCAAGAAAACATTATCTGGACCCATGATACTTCCTATCTACCACCATTAACCACAAGCGATGGAACTTCATTTTCATTACTAATTATTCATTTAATGTCCAACAGCATATATACTCCACAGGCACTAATTATTCATTGAGATTTGCAGTCCATTCACTCCTCTTCAATTCCATTATCTGTTACCTCATTCTCCCTTTCATTCCTTACTAAGCTTATGTTCCTTGATCATGATTATAATCTCTTCTTGAAGGCATCCTCCACTCCTCATCCTTCCCTCCCACTGACATACACATCTGGCAAAACTCCAAGTTTGCCTTCTCCAAACCTGCAGTCAAGAAGCTGAATGTTGCTGACAAAGGTACATACCTGGGCTGAATGGTTTCACTTTAAATTCATGATCCTAAACCTCAAATAAACATACAACTGCCTAGTCATCCTACTCTTTTTTCCTAGTAAGTTTGCTTCCCCATTCTGAAAATGGCAATTGTGTCCTTTACCCTTTCTCCTCAGATCTCATACATTACATTATTGCCCCACTTTCAACCAACAGACTCACTTCATACCTCTTTCATAGCCTTCAAATGAGAACTCCCCCATCTTCCCACTCTTCAATCCGCCAGCCTACTGCAGCAACACTTACAACATAAGCAGTACTTACATTGACTTCCTTTCCTTTGTTACAAAAGTCCATCCTTTTACCAAAGGCCAATTCTTCATCCTAGACTTTCAACCATACGACCTCTAACGTTCCCATGTATTTGCTTCTGAGCTTATCTTCTCTCCTTCTTCTTATTGCTCTCTACACTAATCGTTGCCTTCAACATACATGCTGTACTATCACCTGTCTTCAAACAAACATTCCTTGATATACATCCACTTACAGCTACCACCTCACTTTTTAGATCCATTGCCATAAAAAGAAGTCTGAAAAAATATTTACATTCACCATTTCCACTTCCTTACTGTCTGCTCATTCTTAACCCCCTTTCAGTCAAGCTTTAAATTGCAAGGTCACAACAAACTTCCATGTTGTAACTTTAAAGGACACCTTTCAACATATACCTATCTTACACAATTTGAGAATATCTGGCTTAATTGATCACTGGTCCTCCTTGAAAATTTTCTTTGTTTCTGTATTAGTCTCTTTTGGCTGCATTATACTATATAAATTGTGTTGCAGAATTATACTGACTTAAGAAAATGAATAACTATTTCTGATTCTAGTTACATGCCAGCTTCTGTTCTTTGCAAGCCAGGCTCTGCTCCAAGTTGTACTTTGAGTTCGTATCTGCTACATGTGTCTTCTCACTCTGGGACCCAGATCAAATGGGCAGCTTCTCTCTGGGACATACCCTTCCCTTGGCAGAGGAGTCAAGAACAAAAGACCTGGTAGAAACTTGCATTGCCTCTAAATCTTCTCCTCGGACATGGTGTACATCATGTCTATTCACATTTCATTTGCCCATACAAGTCATATGACCGAGTCCAAAGTAGTGCAGTGTGAAAGTATCCTTCTCTAAGACTTGTATGGCAACAGGCAGGGTTGACTAATCTTCTTAGAAGACAGAGAGTGGATAGCTAGGCACAATGATACCATCTACTAGTTTCTGAGATACCACACTCTTTAGATTTTGCTCCCATTTCATCGACTCCCTTCTCTTAGTCTCTTTTCAGTTCCTCATCCTCTTCCTGTTTAATGTTGAAGAATTGCTAAGATTATTTCTGGGCAAACTTTTCTTCTATATATATACTATCTTCGTACTTTATCTCTACCATTCCAATGGCATTTAAATATTAACTGTAATTTAATGACTCCCAAATGTACATTTCATCCCTGATCAACTGCTCCCTTAATATCTACAAAACAGAGCTTTTGATTCACACACACACATACACACACACAAATGCAGTATTCCTTATGCTTCCACATCTTAACTAAATAGTTCCAGTTGTCCGAGACAAAAACGAAGGATTTATCTTGATATATTTCTCTCATCTGTTACATCTAATCCATCAGCAATTTCCAAAGTTTTGCCTTTAATATATATTCAAAATTGTTTACTTCTCTTCATTTCTACTACCTCTACCTCATTTCATCTCCAAGGAACCAGGATCATGGCAGGTTTGGGGGCCATATTTTTTTTAAAAATAGACACAATCTCATTTCTCAAAGAGCTCTCAATTTAACAACATGGAACAACACATGCATTTTTTAAACTGTGAAAGATCACATAGTACATGCTAAATTTAAGGAAAGTACTTTAGTGCTAAGGAACACTAAAGAAAAAAATTAATTCTGGTTTTGGTAGTAAGAGAAATTAACCATGAGAAAAATATCTCATCATTTTCTTACAAGGATTGGTAGAATTTTATCAGCTACACTCTGATAATGGCTATATATGTGCTGGTGGAGAATATTTAGGGGAAAGTAATATTAAAACAAAGGCTGGTAGAGAGAAGAAAAAATAAGCTAGATAACTGGTTGGAAGAAGATGAGCAATTCTGAAAACCTGAACTCGGGTACTGAATGTGGAGACTGAGAAGACAGAAATTCTGTAGATAGGTGTTTACCTCTTTTGAACAACTCAGCTTTAATGATGAGAGGAGATAAATGCCTTTACAGCAAGATATAATAAGAGAGAAATCCCTCAAGATATTTATAAATCTTGGTGGTTTCCTCTATACTTAAATTTTATAATGTATTTCAACATCAGAATAAAACAATAAAAAAGATAGAGACCTACTGCTATTATAAAAATATCTTATTCCCTGTATACATTTTTAGAGTGTACCAAAAATTTCAGAAAATGGAAGAATATCACTAGATATCACAGCTATTTACTAATTTAAGCAATACCTTAGTCTCTAAAACTCGGGTTTGTTTCAAGTTGAAGATTAATGAAAACATTATTGAACTAACATCTGAATATGAAATGTACCTTCACCCAAGCTATAAATTCAGAACTCAGATTATGACTGCCCCATCAGCCCAAAGCCAAAGACTGTTGTAGGAATCTGAAAATAAAATTTAAGGTAGACAGACATCCAAGATATGACTTTTCATGCTTTTATATTTTTAGTATCAGCACTGAAGCTGAAATTTTCACTATTCTGTTGGATTTATCTTGGATGTACTTTAAGCATCAAGAATAAAATGACAAATCCCGTCAGTTATTTCAAAACTTTAATCTATAAAATGCCCTGTGAGGTTCCACATATGTCCATAGAAAGATAGTAATGTGTTCTGATAAATATAGGTAACAGATTATTCCCTTTTGTCTTCTGCCAGTCCACTACACAGATGCATCCTTGGCCTCGAGGGGCATATGTGAGGTGACATGTTTATGTATGCCTAGAAATCCCTGTTTGGCAATCCATCCTCTACACCTCCTAGACTGAGAACAAGTTGGGTAACTGGAAGGAGGAAAACTGTGCTGAGATCAAAGTAAATATAAATAAATCCCACAAGAGTTCTTTTGATAAAATCCAGTTTTCTTTCCTAACTCTCCACTGCATTTCTGAAACTTTGCTTAAAAACTACCCATTTTGATGACAGAGCCATATGTTTTTGTTTGGGCTTTTAATATAAATGTTTATAGAGCCCTTACCATATGTTAAGGTATTGTGCTAAATGGTTTAAATGGATTATCTCACACTAATTTAAAAAGATATATGCACCCATATGTTCACTGCAGCATTATTTATAGTAGTCAAGATATGGAAATAATGTAAATACCCATCAGTGGATGAATGGATAAAGAAAATGTGATCCACACAGAAACACACACACACACGAACACACACACACACACACACACACACACACACACACGCTGGAGTACTATTCAGCCATAAACAAGAATGGAATTTGTAACAACATGCATGGACATTGAGGTCGTTATGCTAAGTGAAATAAGTCAGAGAAAGACAAATACTGTATGATCTCACTTATGTGTGGAATCTAAAAAACAAGACAGAAAAACAAAACAAAACAAAAACCAAGTTCATATATAGAGAACAGATTGGTGGTTGCCAGAGGCGAAGGGATGGGGTGAGTAAAATGCGTGAAGGGAGCCAAAAGATACAAACTTATAAAACAGATAAGTCATGAGGATGTAATGTAATAATGTTATATGTCAATTATACTACAATTTTTAGAAAAGACAGTTCATTCACAATGTAATTTAACAAAGACTATATAGTCATTCCATATTTTATTAACTATTTTATTCATATATTTAGACCCTATCTCATCCCACAAAGGAATTGAGTTGTTCAGACAATAATAATTATGAAATCCAAATACATTGTATTACATCTAGGTTTAAACATCTGGAGTGAGGAGAAACTCAGCATATACAGAGGCAGATCATTCCTTCAGCTAGGAATTTATTTAGATAGCTTTTTCTCATATATTAAGCCAAAATCTGTTTTCCTGTATCTTCTACTTCTTTATCCTAATTTGGGGGCCATTTTTTCTAGCAGCTGTATTGAGATTCACATACCATATGATTCACCCATTTAAAGCGTACTATTCAGTCCTTTCAAGTATATTCACGGAGCTGTGCAGCCATCCCTACAATCCATCTTAGAATACTTTAATCATCACAAAAAGAAAACTTGTACCATTCAGCAATCACTCCCCATCTCTCTGTTCCAATATCCTGAGCCCAGGCAACCAGTAATCCATTTTCTGTCTCTGTAAATGACTTAGTCTGAACATTTAATAAATATGGAATTATACAATCTGTGGTCTTTTTTTTTTTTGGACTGGCTTATTTTCCTTAGCATAATGTTCTCAAGATATATCCAAATTATAGCATATATCAGTACTTCATTTATTTCTATTGCTGAATAATATTCCATTGTATGAATATACCACATCTCTCCTTTAATCAGTTGATCAATATTTGAATTGTTTCTACATTTTCGCTATTTTGAATAATGCTACTGTAAATATTGGTGTGTAAGTTTTTTTGTGGACATATATTCTCATTTCTCTTGGGTATATGCCTAGGAGTAGAATTTCTGGGTCATGTGTTAACTCTACATTTAACATTTTGAGTCACTGCCAAACTTTTGGTTTGTTATTTTTCTGAACATAGCTCTATGAGATATATATTCAAAATTATATAAAGTATACTTGTATAGTTTAAGGTATATTAATAAAACAGATACCTAATTTAATCAGTTGAAGAGATAGGACATTGACAACATCCTGGGAAGTCTGAAATTATGCCTTCCTCTATCATGTCCTTCCCCCTCCTGCCTGGAGATATCCAATGTTCTTACTTTAAAAAAAATAACCCTTGCTTTTAACAATGTAATTAGTTTCTGTTTTTTACTTTAATTGAAATAATATTGTACATACTATTAAATTAGTTCTCTTGCTTATCATTATATTTGTCAGATTCATTCATTCATTATTACATCTAACTGTACATTGAATTTCATCGCTATATGACACCCATTCTATGGGTATACCACACTTTTTAAAATTCATTTTCCTGTTGATGAACATTTGTGTTGCTCTCAATTTGGAGTTATTTTTAAAACCTGTCACTATAAAAATTTTTACAGTTATCTCCTGATACAAACATGCAGGAGATTCTCTAGGGAATATATTTGGAAAGGAATAACTAATTTTCATATCTTCAGCTTTTCTAGATAATGTCATACTATTTCCCAAAATATTTCCCAAAAAAACCTATACTTCACATTCTTGCCCCACAATTTTTTTTTTAAATTTCATGTCCTCCTCTGGTGAGTAATGATGTCTAGTTATGACTTTATTTTGTATTTTTTGAATAATAAATGAGATTGATCAGCTTTTTATTTGTCCATTGACCGCTTAGATTTCCTGTTGTGTGAAGTCTCTGTACAAGCCTCTTACCCATTTGTCTATTGAAATGTCTGGCTTTCCTCATTAGTTTGTAGGAATCTGTATGCATTATGAATATGAGTATTTCATTGGTTATATACACTGCAACTTCTACTCAGTAATTGTCTTTATTCTTTTTATGTAAAGAAATTTTAATGTAGTGAGACTAATGGTTAGGGGTTTCCACATCTAAACAAAGAAATAATTCTATATATCAAGTATTACATAAATATATTCATTGGATATTCTAAAATCTTAACTTTAGTCACCTGCATTTGACTTTTGTACAAATGCAGAAAATGGTATGAGCAACTCGTTATCATTTCTGTTCATTTCTTGACAAACATTCAATTACCCCACTACCATAAGTTGAAAAGGCCATCATTTTTTTTTCCTAACTGCAGTTAGGCACACCTCTGATATATATGCCTGGATCTGTTTCTGGACTCTGTTCTATTTCTTTGGTCTATGTATTTAAACTTGTTCCAATACAACACTTTATTTTATAGCTTTATAAGGAGACTTAATATCTGTTAGAGGAAGTTCACCAACAATCATATTCTTTTTCTTCAAGAAAGTCTTGCTTCTTTGCATTTCATGAAAACATTAGAATTAACTCCTCAAATTCAACAACAGCAGCAGCAACAAATCTATAGTGACCTCAGTGAGAATTGCATCAAATCCACAGATTAATTTGGGAAGAACTGATATCTTTACAATACTGTTTTTCAGTCCATGATCATAATATATCGGTTTATTTAAATATATAGTGACCTTCAAAAAAAGTCATAATTTTATCCATAGAGAGCTTGCACACTTTTGTTAAACTTGTTCCTAAGTACTTGATATTTTTGTTGCTATTGTGATGTTATATTCAAAACTTATATTTTCTGTTTGTGGCTGATACAGCATTGTATAGTGATTTATTGTTGGGTATTAATTTTGAATCCAGAAACTTTGCTGAATTTTTTCATTATTTGCATAATTTATGTGTATAATGTCAAACAGAATTAGTATTATTTGGCATCCAGATTGCAGATCTCAAGAGAAAGTTTTCAATATCTCATGAAAAATTGGTATTTGGTAATAAAATTTCATGAGCCTTATTAAATGAACTAGAATGTTTCCTCCAATTCTAGCCTCTCCAAGAGTTTGCATAAGACAAGAATTTCTTATTTAATCTGATAAAAGCCATCTGGGTCTGAGGTTTTCTTTGTCAAAAGAGCATTAATCAACTCATTTTATGTTTATAGAACAATTCCTGTTTTCTCTTGCATTGACTCACTTTGAAAAGCTATATTTTCCTAGGAATTTGAACTTTTTTTCCATATTTTCAAATTTATTGGCATAAATTTATCATAACACCATCTTTCTGTTTACTGTCTGTAGCACCTATGCTTATGTTCCTTTTTGCATTCTTTATAGAGATTATTTATGCCTCCTCTCCTTTTTTCATGATCAAACTTACCAGAAGTTTGTCAATTTTATTGATCTTTTCTCTTCAAAACAGCCAACTTTTGGTTTGGTTGATACCTCCTCTTTTATATTTGTTTTCTAGATCATTAATCTCTGCTCTTATATTTATTATATTCTGTCATATAGTTTTGGGGCTTATTTTGCTGTTTCTAACTTTTGGAGACATGTAGTTCACATTAACACTCAGCCTTGTTAGCTAAGGTAATATTTACAGCTCCAAATTTATAATTATTACATTAGCTATGTCCCCTTAGATTTTCTATTTAGTATTGTTTAATTAAATTTAAAATAGCCTCTAATTTCCTCTCATTTCTTATCAGAATTTCCACTTATGATTTTTTTCTTTGAACCATGAACTACTTAAAACCATGTTTCCTAATTTTCCATTTTATGGAGATTATCTTGTTAACTTAAAAAAACATTACTTTCAATACTTAAATGCACTTTGGTGAGATAACATGTTGCACATCATTTCAGTCCTTTTAAATTTTTTGAAACTTTACTTAGGGAACAGTCGATTTTTAAGAATTTTCTCACACATACTTTAAAAGTATGTATATTCTTGAGTTTCAGAGTCTGCTAGGTCAACAATATGCTAATCATATTGCTCATATCATACTTATTGTTTGGTCTGTTTGTTCTATCAACTAATGAGAGATGTCTGCTAAAATCTACTACCATGACTGGAGATATATGTATTTGTTGTGGTAGTTCTAAAAATTATTCCTTCATATATGCCTATATGGGTACTTGATGCCCATATATGTATAATTTTTATAACTTCCTTGAGAATTGAATTTTTTACCTCTATGAAGTTGCTGGCTCTATTGCTAGCAATCCTGTTATACACAGTCAGTTTCATCTGATAGTAATAGAGCTGCACCTGTTTGCTTTTGGTTACTATCGGCATGGTAAACTATTCATGGTTGGAGGATTATTTTGTTGTTGCTGTCTTTACTCCCCAAGTGATGAGAATTTTTACTACAACTCAATTCAGAATTCCACATGTGACCATAATTTCGGAAAGACTTGTTTTTCTTTTCTCCTGCACTGCTAAGTGGCAGAGAAACTTTTTTTGTGAGATCTGGGGATGAGAGTGTGGGTAGAGGCAGCTTTAGCTCCTTGTTCACACTTACCCTGAAGCTGTAGGCCTTTGGGGCCTCAGAATTCCTGCATTAATCCACACACCACCCCTACCCCACCCCACCATGTTTTATAGTATCCTCAGCTTTGACTCCACACATAGTTCCTCACAAGGTCATCAGATCTGAAAGTAAAGATAGCCTAGCCCAGGAAAAGCCCTCAGGGAAAAATCACCTTCAGCGCAGCCTATCTTTCAAAGTTCTTGGGATCTTAATTTGCCACTCAACACATTTGTTATTCCTCTAAAAACTTTATAATTATTCTTTCTATATCTTAACCAGAAAGACTGTATATTATAATAGCTAAGAATGCAAATGCTAAAGTCAAAGTGACCTGATAAAACCCAGTCTCAACTGTCACAGTAGGGAAATTTTACTTCACCCATATGTCTGAAAGTCAGTTTATTCAGTGGTTCAAGGACATTGTCAATGATTGGGGTCTTTTTATCTTTCTTCCCTGCTATAGTTCAGTATGTTGGCTTCTTCCCACCATGGTCTCTAGATGACATTGGCAACTTCAGCCATCTTTTCTTCATGGTAAGGTCCAAAGACCTTAAGAAACATTCTCTTTGTCATGTTTCTAAGAAACTTTCCCACCCACCTCTCCTTACAGGTCAAAATATTCTCTTATGCCCATTTCCAAACCAATCATTGGTACAATGGTATGGAGGCACAATGATTGTCTTAAATCAGTCATGATTCTGGGGCTGGGGGTGAGGTTTTTACCCTTGAGCACATGGCTGCTATAAAGATAGTTAATAGCTGAAGAAAACCAGGGTCTTATTAAAAGGACAAGGAGGGAGTTGGCTGTGGGTAGAAATAAATAATCTTGTTTTTCTTACTTTTCATTATTATCATTATTATTATAATTATTCAATATATTAATTGATAAAATGTATTTCATAGAGGACAGCCAAAGCTGAACCCTGAAACACTGTTAGAAATTCTCTTATATGTTTATACTACTTCATTAATCTGGACCCTTTAAATAGTGCTCCCTGATCGATTATTTTTCTAATTAACTGTTCAAGCATCTGTCTTTTTTTTTTTTCCTTTATCTTGTTCACAAGTATAAGATAAAAGAGCTTGTCTATTGACTTACTAAAGTTCAGAAACACTATACCTAATGATATTGGAGGGGAGGGTGTGAGGTTGATTATCAGTCTAGTATTTCTGTCATATTTCTGTCAAAAAAATTTTATTTGGACTGATATGATTCATTTGAAATGACTCCATCTTGGCTCCTGATGTCTACTTTCTTTCCTTTTTTTTTTTCTTTTGGTCAAGAATCAATATCAAGTCATAAGGTCTCAAGGCTATAGTTATGCATTCTACTTTCTTCTTTTCGATATATCAATAACTTTCTTCAGCCTTCTAGATCCTCTACACGATTCCTCACAGATTATAAATATTACTGGCAGCAGCTGTAACAGTGCGGGAAACATTTTGGAGCAACTTGCTATGTGGCTAGGCTTGTGCTAGGATCTTTAAATATACTAAAGTCATCTAATCCTCAGAGCAACCCTGTAAATTTGGTATTGAGTTACAGAGAAGACAAGTTACTTGCCCCAGACAAAAGCATCTTAAATCTGGAGCCCACACTCTGGGCTATTGTGCAGTAATGTAATATAGCAGGCAGTCCCTTCAGTTATACCCTAGTCCTATAAGGAATAATTCAAAATATGGTCATTTTTAATCTTAGTTCTCACCAAGATCACACCAGGTTCTACCATACTAAGTTTGATTATTTAACCACCTAGCATCTCAACCTTACTTAAATTGCTAAATAAATTCTTAGTCACTATCTTATTAATATAATTTGCTTCTATTGATGCATAATTTCATGTTTGAGATCCCCTTACGGCTGTAATTTATACTACTCCCACTGTTTCCTAATGCTAAACCAGTGTATTGGACCTTATTTGTGAAAAAATTCATAAAACCTTCACATCAAAAAAACCTGACAAATGTCAACAAAATATGTGTGAAAACTTACAATAACTGTACTATAAATCACCTGTATGATGTAGTAACAAAAGTGAACATTTTCAACCTTATTTTTAGAACATGTCTGTATGTAAAACAGGAAATATTTGATTACGTTCACCCTAAGTAATGTCTGGATGTTAGCTGGCTTTGAGGGAACAAAAGTTTAATATCAACAAATAAAATTCTCTGTTAAATTCACACACATTTTGTGAATTTAGAATTTTTTTTTATTTAGAATATTTTTATAGGAATTACAAATATAGCTATATACAATTAATTGAAATGATCCCATTCCATCACTTTTTCTAAAATGTAAAACCTTGTCCATGTATAATATATTGCATCACTGTAGTCACTTTTTAGCACAGCTTTGGTTTTCATCATAAAATGGCAGTCAGTGAGTTACATCATATGTCCAGGGCATCATTTGTATTCTGCCTGTAGCTTTTTCTAAGTCCAGAACATTTTTCTATCCCCACCCAAATGTCAGTACACAGCTGTACTTCCTCCCAGTTTTCTCAGTGTATATGATTGCTTCTTGGTTCATCATAATAAAATATACTGTATCAATATCCATATATAGCAATGTTAGCAAATCCAGACTGAGCCTCAGATTTCATAGGCAGTAATGTAAATACCTTTAGGAGGGGATGAGTAACATACACAGCACTCTCAAGTTTTCCCTTTCCAATTGTTCTCTCTGTTTATCTTTCCCCTCTTTTACTGGATTTCTTTGGTTTTCTGACTCTGACTACATAAGGCAATGTCTTATTCTTAGAAGTGTGGTTTGATGTATAAACAGCTTTGAGAAATTAGTAAACTATGCATCATCTCACTTAAAAAAATGCCATATGTACACATGTACATATACTCACACGCAGAGGCAAACTAAATGTAACAAATCACCTTGTTATTTTGATATCGTGCATTCACAATTCAAGTGTATTTTCTCACCTGCTAATGAAGAATTCCGATTAGATGACCTCTAGTCTGGCAAGCTATGAAAAGAAAAAAGAAACAACTTCTCATTACATAAATTTCCCGCACTTGGCTGTATGAAGCATTGTAATCATCTCTTTTATCAGGGACTTTGAGGAAATTGATGAAGAAACTATTTACATCTGAGGGGATAACAATTGATGCCACTGGTAATTAAACCACAGATATTTTCCTTTTCTCACTGTTTCCACCCAATTAAGGCACAATGACCCTCTCCTAGGTGTCATTTGGGTCTCAGATGGTGGCCTTATTACTGAGAAAAAAAAGTGCTAAACATTAATTAGGGAGAATTTTTTTTCACTTTTTTGGGTACCAATCTTAACACTTTATTCTGTTTGTATTTATTTTAAAATAGACAACTACAGGAAATTCAGCATAGAAGTCTTGTGTCACATGCAAGTCCAAAATGTGGCTTGCACATTTTCAACTGCTCTGGTTTTCTTGGTTTGGAGTAGGATTTTCTTCTACATTTATTTTCTTGTCCTCTGACGAGCTCGTGAAAAGCTATGCCTTTTGCACCCATAGCTAACAAGTTCCTTTCAAATGCCACCTCACTTTTCTTGGTGGTAGAATATCTCTCAGGGTTTGATGCATAGCCCCAATCTCTGGCTGTATGCTGAAGGGGAGGAACTGGTATGGTACAGAGTATTATGATAATCTCAAAGTCAGTATTCAAAAAATAGGCAGTATATAATGAAGGGGTGAGAGAGGGAGTGGGGTCACAGACAAAATACTAGATCTGTGAGTATAATAATGACCAAAATCTGACTCAGTTCTTGCCCACCTGAAGCTCACAGTCAAGTTTGGTAAAACACATTAATCAAATAATAATACAGCAAAGAAAACGTACATGATGTCTTGAGAGTTTGCAACTGGCGAGCTGAACCAACCTGAAAGGCCAAAAAAGCTTCCCTGAGAAAGTGATACTTTGATAGATGAATGGGAATTCAGTGGGCAAGGGAACTCTGACCTTCCCAGGCTACCAAGCAGCTGGAAGAGCTTGTAGCTGGAAGAGATATGGCTCATTTGAACAAATAAAATAAGTTCACTGTTAATGGAACAGAGGGAAAAGAGAGAGTGATTGAAATAGAGACTGGAAAAGAAGGTGGTATAAGACCAGAAAGAGCCTTACAGACCCAGAATAAAGATTTTGGTCTTGAACCTGAAAGCAATACAAAGAGATAAAGGTTTGTGTCTCTGTAAAAATACAAAGTCATGATATTAACAGATTTATGTTTTCAAAGATCACTCTGGCTACAGTTTTGAGCTCTATCCTCAGCTGTCTACCTTTTTTGGAGCTCGGAGTTGTTGCTGCAGAGGATTAAAGCAACTTACTCTTCCATCACACTGAATACATCAGAGTACATAGTGACTTGTTTTTCACATCTATATTGAATTTAAGGTATTTATTCCCATCTCTCATGCCTAAAGCTGTTTAAATTACCATGGAGATGGTTTGCCTACAGTCATAGCATCACAGCAACTAATCTTAAGTGGCAAGCTTCTCTTGGTGGTGTCTCCCTCTGGAATTTATTAAATGAAATCTACATTTTGCTTTCTAAGAAAAATGCAAACTCATATATTTATTCTGACACCTATCTGATTATTGCATTTAATTACATGTAAGAGTCCCAGTCAATAGACAGGCATTTATATGTATAACAATTTTAAATTGTATTGCTAAGACATTTGCACTGTTTTTGAGATATATCTTAATACATGGAAATAGGAAATAACTAAATATTATCCCATGCTCAGTAACACACTTAAGATTTTTTTTCTGAGATAAATGTGATTGTCTGCTTAAGGCATCAATTCAAAGCAATACATCATACTTTTAATATGAACATTACCCAGTTTCTAACCCCTTTGAGCTATTTTATTTCAGTAATTCATTATCACTTTTTCTCAAATCTTGATGAAAGAAAAGCTGAAATTGCATAATTTATGTGACTAGGAAATTAATAAATAAGCTAAGGAAATATATCATCAAAGCACAGTTAATTCTAGAATACTTTCTTCACTGGTCCTCTTCTTATGAGCTGAAGACTTTTACAGTGAAATAAAGCACCAACTGTCCTGTCTGGACAAGTCTTGACAATCTGTCATGTATCTACATCCCATGATGCCATTTGTCATTTCTCCTCTCAATTTGTAGAAATTCTAAAAATACAAAAAGACTTTCTAAGACTAGTAGTATTAATATCATGAAACAGGCATGCTATTTTTTTTTTTTTTTTTTTTTTTTTTGCGGTACGCGGGCCTCTCACTGTTGTGGCCTCTCTCGTTGTGGAGCACAGGCTCCGGATGTGCAGGCTCAGCGGCTATGGCTCACGGGTCCAGCTGCTCCGCGGCATATGGGATCTTCCCGGACCGGGGCACGACACGAACCCGTGTCCCCTGCATCGGCAGGCGGACTCTCAACCACTGCGCCACCAGAGAAGCCCAGCCATGCTATTTTTAAGTTTTGTTTTCTGTTGCTCTTTTCTGGTAAAACTAGCTCCATGCTTCCACCCAGTGAGGTTTCTTCACAAAAGGACTAAAGAAAGAAGAGGAGAAAGAGAAGGAAGGGGAAAAAGAAGAATAAGAAGAGGGCAAGGAGAACAAAGAACAAGGAGGACAAGGAAGATGAAGGGGGAGAAAAAGAAAAAAAGCACTTTTTTCTTTCAAATCTTAGTTGGAAAACCTGAGTGTCTGCCTTTGACCCCAGGGCCATTTCCCCAAGGACAGCAACTGCTGAGCTGTACCCAAAAATGTCTGACCTCTGTTTAACAGACTGTGATCTTGCTATGGGCAGGAATCCTAGTAATACAAATGTCTGATTAGCAATACCAATCTAATATTGCATTTGACAATATTTCATTCTAATGCAGCAATTTAGAAAGACATGTATTTGAAGCTCCAATTTAATACTTTTTGAAAATACATTCAGAATGAGGCCATTTTAGTGCCTTCATATTTTAAAATTTCTTTTAGAGGCATTATTCTAGATGGATACAGAAGTATTTTATATAGAAAGATATCTAAAGAAAAATAATTTGCATAATTTTCCCCAATAGATGCAGTTTAAGTGAATTTCCAGAACTGGCAAATATGTAAATACCATTGATTCATTTATTCAATAAACATGTATTGAGCATATAACAGTGGTGGGAACTGGAAATATAAGGATGATGAAAAAAATGTGCTGCCCTCACAGAGTTTCCTTTATTGTGAGGAGACAGCATACAAACAAACAAAGAATATAATGTCAGACAGTGGAAAGAGTTGAAGAAAGTTAAAACATGTTAAAGGAATATTATAAATAATTTGGCCAGGGAATGTCTCTGAGCAAGTGACATCTGAGCAAGGAACAAAATGATACAGAGGAATAAGATGTTGTTGAAGAGCATTCCAGAATGAAGGTATACGGTGGGAAATGGCTGTGAGGTGGGCATGTATTCAAATAACAACACAACAGTAAATTGTACTTTTGCCAAGTAAGTATATAAGACCGAAAATTATAAAACATTTTGAAGGCAGTCACTGATTTCTTATAAAACATAGTTCCAATTTAACCAAACACTTTGAGAACCATCCATATTCTCCTAATTAAAGTAAATAGCAAGAGCTTATTAATAGTTTTATTTCAATTACTTTGAGGTGGTTATGAATTTTCAAGGCCATGTCCCTGGATACACAGACTAAAGTTTTTGTTTTTCTATAACTCACCTTCATCTTCATTTTGAATCAACACTTTTCTTGATGGAAAAGCATAATCTTATTCAATTCCAAGTCAGTTATTTCAGACCCTCTCCCTGAATGACATAAATTCAAGAAGGCTTACACAACACCATGACACAGAGGTAGGAGGTTGGAGGGAGAGGTAGGAAGTAGGAATGTTTTATTTTCTCATCTGTTGAAGTTCAAATTCCTGCTTGGTCTTTTGATATGTTCCTTTTATGACACTGGCAACTGCGGAAGAATTCTGCCTTCTCATTAAGTCAACAGCCGCATCACCTATGGTTGTTTTCTGCTCTGTATCATTGTTATCACTTTAAAGATCCTTTAGGTCCTCATCATTCTCAGATGCAAAAGAAAACAATGGTTGCTTCCCCTGTCCTTTGAGAGTATGTGATGATAAAAGATGCATCCCCAAATCTCCTTTCAGAGGAGGGTTTGGGGCCCAGATGTGGGGAATATGGTCAGCAGACAGTCTCTAGCTGTCAACCCCTTCTCAGTCAGTCGCAGACTCAGTGAGCTGTCCTGCCTGAGGTCACACATATTGCTGGATGGTCTATACCCAGTGAAGAGCAAGGTGGGGAGATAGAGATCCAGCCATCTCAGCCGGTCTAGGAAACTGACTGGCAATTCTTGTTCCAAAGCTTCCCATGAGGTTGGCCAAGGCTGTATCACAGACTTATCCTATCCTATCCTGTTTCTTCCCTCCTTCCTTTCAAAGATTTTAAACCCCTAATAAACATCTTGCACCCCAAACTCTGTCTTAGCATCTGCTTCTGGAGCACCTCACTTGTAAAAGGGTTTACATCAATTTGTTGAGCCTACCACACCCTCTTCTGCCCAGGCATCTGATACAATTGTTCTGGTTCTATTTTCCTACACCATGGTTATTAGATGGATGTGCCATTCTGCCACCCAGGCAACCAGGGGGAATGTCTGCTTTAATCTCCCAAACTCAGAGAGGGGGATGATTTTTACCACCCAGCTTAGAACTAACACCAGAATGGGAGGCAAAGCATGAGGGTCCTTCCCAGTGAAATCATTCATTCTCAGCAATTTCTTTCTTCTGCAACCCTTCTCTCCTGAGACCTCAGAACTGCAACTGTAAAAATTGGTTTAGCAAGAATTCTCCCACACATGCATTCAGATTCTGGATCATGGCTTTTTGTCTAACTTTAAAAGTAAAAATGCGTACTTTTTCTCTGTTCCAGGACAGCTCACCCCCCACCCTCAAATGATGGGTGAATCATGTTTAGCAGCCGGAGTTAAAGGGAAGGGAGAAGGTCACAGAGTAAAAGTAAATTCACAATAAAAGAAACATACGTTTCCAGTGAGATCCAACCTCCATCTCTCTGGGGCAGTCACAGGACACACACCTAACCAGTCTAAGCCCTTCCCTGGGCTTCTTAATAACTGGAACAGAATGTGGGACACAGAGTTTTAATACCTAATGACTAAGCTGCAAGAAGTCCTAGATACTGCTAGGCGTCATGTACACCCCTCCCCTGCTCCTGGGCATAGAAAACTCACCTGCGTGCCAAAACGCAGAGGAAAGGCAAGATAAAAGATCTAGGAGATCAGACAAAACCATCCTGATGACATTCAATCCCCTGAATCAGTCAGTACCTATGGACCCCAGAATTATCCTATTCCTGCTTTCCTGAAGCTGATGTTTGGCTACACCTTGGACTCTAAAACCTCTCCCAGAATCCTTCCAATATTTTTTTCCATAAGTTGGTATAAGCTGGGGTTCATTATATGGAAACAAAATAATACACCTTACAAAAATCACTGGAACATTTGAATGTCCAGTGGTGACTTTTGGCCTGTGAAATGTACCCACTTACACACACACACACACACACACACACACACACAGAAGATTCTAGGCCAAGGAATAATCTGATCTCTGAATGACAACTTAATACACTCACATACTCCCAACTCAAAATATTTATTTCCACCTGTTATTCCTGGGCAATTTGTGTCAGTATCATTTGCTTATAAGAGCTGAGAAAGATGTACTTGATTTTCCTAGTGTTGAGTGTCATATGTATTGATACTTCCTTAAGGGAGTCCAAACATTTCTGGAAAAAATTAGTTTTCTAGTAATGCACTTACCAATGAGAGCATTCAATGATTCCAAAAATCGCTGGTTCTTAATATTGGTTCTTATTTTCCATCTTTGACATCACCTAGTCATTTTCACACATCCCCTGAAGAAGAATTCATCATTTCAATGATTCCTGATAGCATAATATATTCCCCAGTGTCTGTAATTCAAATTTCACTTTGAAAACTTTCTCAGCTGCTTGTGATTGAGATTGATAGACCTAAATGACCGTGGCTGCTGTAGAAGCCCAGAAGAGCTCTAAATTTTGGCTCTTATTCCTATGCATGTGATTCTTAAAGGAGCTCTGTCCAACAGAACACAACTATTCACTCCTTGTGGATAATAAAACCTCAAGAACCACATTTAAGGTGAGATGCCTTTAACTAAGAGAGTGGGTATGTCACAATGTAACAAATGCAACCAACTGCCACAACTTAGCACTCCATGAATTGTGTAGTTAAGTGGTGACAAAGATGGTATTTGCTGTTCTTTGTGTATCTCAACTGCAAGACTATTGATAAACCTAGACATCTAACCTAAAACCTAGATATTTAAGCCAGGTATCTAACCTAAAAATAAGAATACCTGACTGTGCTGGAACTGTCAGTCCCTAAAAATAGACTTTGCCCTATTTTTGAACGAGGAATTCACCATCACTCAGCCTACCTTGAACCTCATCTTCCTCACCTGCCAGCAACACAGACTGATCTAGTTGCCTAATTGATTCGCTGATATCCGCATGAACTCCTATTTGCACCCATAAACATATTCCATTACTGGTATTCTTCAGTATGTGCATTTCTGTCTATAGGTCCTTTCCATGAAGGTCCATGGACACCTTTTCTGATGATGCCACAGCCTTACCTGGAGCCATAACACACTCCACAATATCTGTCTGGACTTTTCTTCACCCATGTTTGCCATCTGGTAATTCAATAAGTACTAATTGTGATGTCCATACCTGGGGGAGAGACTACCCTGAAAAATTCCAAAGCTTTTCCTACTCTTCAGGCCAACATACATGGCACAACCACAGGGGAATACATTAGTGAACTTAATTGCTTTTGTGCCAGCATCATTATCAAGGACTCTTTCCACAAAATGACCCATTTGATATCCTGCTTGAAATCAGTCACCATAGTCAAAATGTTCTCTAGTTGGTATGATAGATCTGAATACACAGCCTCACAAAGTAGATATTTAGGATTACAGGAATGGTCATTTTCTATTTGTGAAATGCTCTCATAAATAAAACCAAATTAAAGCTTCCTTATAACACCATAATGCCAATAATTTCTACCCAGGACTAGGCACATAAATAATAGCTATTGAAAATGATAATAACCATGACAGTTATAGTTTGAAATATTCAGCATATATTTCCTAATTGCCTACAATATATCATGCTAGAATATAGAGAATCAATAATGATGAAATAATTTGGATGTCTACTGTCATGGAATTTAGAGACTAGCAAAAAAGACCAATGAACAGTCAACTACAAATAAATGTCTTTTAGTGACATAATAGAGGAAATAAGAAGTACAGGATGCTATAAGAGCACGTAATGGAAATGAATTGTGGGGAGGGAGGGTCAAGAGAAGCTCCTTGGAGGAAGTGGTACTTAAATTCAATCCTGAAAAATTAGACAATTATCAAAGGAGTTGAGGTGAAGGGGAGAGATGAGAAAGAATCTGTGTTCCAAGCAGAGGGATCAGTGTGGTAAAATGGCTGGATGTGAAAAACAAAACAACATTCTTGGAGAACTTAAGGAAATTCATTCTAGTGGCACAAAAAAAACTGCATGAGAAGGAAAGAACTGGATGGGCAAGTACGGGGCAGATAATGAAATTCATTTAGTAAAAGACACGCTAAGAGAATTAGAATTTATGCCAAGAGCAATGGGAAATCACTAAAGGGTTTTTATACAATGGTATAATAAGATTTGTGATTTAGAAAGGATGGCATGGATACAATGTGGAAAATGTCCTATAAGAACACAGAACTATCCTCATCACTGCCATAATAAACTCTACTGCTTTTTGAATCCACTTTCTACTGCCCATTAATGTAAATGCATTTCTTGCAATATGGTAAAGTAGAAAATCTAAAAGCCCTCAAACTACAAAACCCATAAGACATTGAATAGATATAAAAAACATTTTTAAATACTTAGTAGGTCAGAAGAAAATATCAACATTTCAAGGAAATTTGAAAAAATGAGTAATTCAAACATGAAGAGTAAACTAAAATTCAAAACTGTGAACACCAAGTTGGTACTGTGCATGGGTAGAATGTACTGCTGCTCTAACCAAGAGCCTTATGGATTACCTGCCTTGAGCCCTTGCCCCTCCCCTATAAAACTAGTATCCTCACAGGGGGCACCTTCATGCAAAATGAAAAGCTATAAAAATGCACCCATGAGAGGAAAATGAAAAGGTAGCATATCTGTTCTCCTAGTCTGGTTCTGTAAGAGAGAGGAAAAGAAATCTGTGCTAAGAATTTGTGATCACAGGCCTGACCTCAGTCCACGTTTGGTGTTTGAATTCCCATCACTTGCTGAATCCAAATCTCCAGAGCTTGAAATTAATATAAAGTTTTGCCCAGTGGCTGATAAATTTTTAAGACTCTTGGTAGAATTAAATGCAAAAGTCATTCTTAAAGGATACGCCCCAAGTCCGGGCAATAGACGATTGCCTGCAAAGGATGAGCAGTCCAAAATTAGAAAGCACACAAGGAAACTATCCATTGAGAGCAAAAATCAGCAGATACTATAAACAGCAGATAAGACCCCCAAGACTTCAGATAATAGAACAATCTTATATAAAATACTAAGTGTATTTAAATGATTAAGTGTATATAGAAGGGAATAGAAAACCTAAATAAAAATAACAAATACAATCAGAAAAATCCAAGCAGATTTGGAAAAGAGCCAAATATACGTTTTATTTATTTATTTATTTTATTCAAACAGAAAGTTACAAAAATATAATCATCCTTATCAGTTCACTCAGTCCCATGTAATTCATTTTTTTATCTTGATCTTTTGTTAGCACTTTTATGAATTCATCAGTTTTCCATTAGAGTTCTGAAAATGCTTATTCATTCAGTTCAGCAATATAGTCAGTTACCAGAAACCTGTACTTGTCAGAGTCTTTTCCATGAATTCCTTGAAGATGAAACCCTTTTATAGGAACATTATTGCAAAAGCATCAGAGTACACCCAGAACTGTCTGTATATGACAAAAGACCTAAAAATGACCACAGTTAAAGATTTGATGAAAGTTCATAATAATGCAATTGACAAGGAAATTTAGTTATTTCTGAGATATACATTTTAAAATAATAACTAGAATTATGATTTATTATAACAGAACATACAAGAGTTTTAGGAATTTCATGTAATGTCTGAAACATTTATATTAACATATTTCCATACAAATAACCCAAAGAAAGTTTAGTATTAGTTTCTTTTTTTTTTTTTTTTTTTTTTTTTTACGGTACGCGGGCCTCTCACTGTTGTGGTCTCTCCCGTCGCGGAGCACAGGCTCCGGACGCGCAGGCCCAGCGGCCATGGCCCGCGGGCCCAGCCGCTCCGCGGCATGTGGGATCCTCCCGGACCGGGGCACGAACCCACGTCCCCTGCATCGGCAGGCGGACTCCCAACCACTGTGCCACCAGGGAAGCCCTAGTATTAGTTTTTAATTTAATTTTATTTATTTTTTTTATAAGCAGGTTCTTATTAGTCATCAATTTTATACACTCCAGTGTATACATGTCAATCCCAATTCATCACACCACCATCCCCACCCCTACTTTCCCCCCTTGGTGTCCATATGTTTGTTCTCTACATCTGTGTCTCAACTTCTGCCCTGCAAACCAGTTCATCTGTACCATTTTTCTAGGTTCCACATACATGCGTTAATATATGATATTTGTTTTTCTCTTTCTGACTTACTTCATTCTGTGTGACAGTCTCTAGATCCATCCACATCTCAACAAATGACCCAATTTCGTTCCTTTTTATGGCTGAGTAATATTCCATCGTATATATGTACCACAACTTATTTATACATTAGTCTGTCAATGGGCATTTGGGTTGCTTCCATGTACAGGCTATTGTAAATAGTGCTGCAATGAACATTGGGGTGCATGTGTCTTTTTGAATTATGGTTTTCTCTGGGTATATGCCCAGTAGTGGGATTGCTGGGTCATATGGTAATTCTATTTTTAGTTTTTGAAGGAAACTCTATACTGTTCTCCATAGTGGCTGTATCAATTTACAGTCCCACCAACAGTGCAAGAGGGTTCCCTTTTCTCCACACCCTCTCCAGCATTTCTTGTTGGTAGATTTTCTGATGATGCCCATTCTAACTGGTGTGAGGTGATACCTCACTGTAGTTTTGATTTGCATTTCTCTAATAGTTAGTGATGTTGAGCTCCTTTTCATGTGCTTTTTGACCATCTGTATGTCTTCTTTGGAGAAATGTCTATTTAGGTCTTCTGCTCATTTTTGGATTGGGTTGTTTGTTTGTTAAATATTGAGCTGCATGAGCTGTTAATATATTTTGGAGATTAATCCTTTGTCCGTTGATTCGTTTGCAAATATTTTCTCCCATTATGAGGGTTGCCTTTTCATCTTGTTTATGGTTTCCTTTGCTGTGCAAAAGCTTTTAAGTTTCAATAAGTCCCATTTTTTAATTTTTGTTTTTATTTCCATTACTCTAGGAGGTAGATCAAAAAAGATCTTCGCGTACTTCCAAAAAAAAAAAAAAAGATCTTGCTGTGATTTATGTCAAAGAGTGTTCTTCCTATGTTTTTGTCTAAGAGTTTTATAGTGTCCAGTCTTACTTTTAGGTCTCCCAGCTCCATTTTTTTCCCTCAAGACTGCTTTGGCTATTCAGGGGTCTTTTGTGTCTCCATACAAATTTTAAGATATTTTGTTCTAGTTCTGTAAAAAATGCCATTGGTAATTTGATAGGGATTGCATTGAATCTGTAGATTGCTTTGGGTAGTACAGTCATTTTCACAATACTGATTCTTCCAATCCAAGAACATGGTATATCTCTCCATCTGTTGGTATCATGTTTAATTTATTTCATCAGTGTCTTATAGTTTTCTGCATACAGGTCTTTTGTCTCCCTAGGTAAGTTTATTCCTAGGTATTTTATCCTTTTTGTTGCAATGGTAAATGGGAGTGTTTCCTTAATTTCTCTTTCAGATTTTTCATCATTAGTGTATAGGAATGCAAGAGATTTCTGTGCGTTAATTTTGTATTCTGAAACGTTACCAAATTCATTGATTAGCTCTAGTAGTTTTCTGGTGGCATTTTTAGGATTCTCTATGTATAGTATCATGTCATCTGCAAACAGTGACAGTTTTATTTCTTCTTTTCCAATTTGGATTCCTTTTATCTCTTTTTCTTCTCTGATTGCCGTGGCTAGGACTTCCAAAACAGTGTTGAATAATAGTCGTGAGAGTGGACATCGTCGTCTTGTTCCTGATCTTAGAGGAAATGCTTTCAGTTTTTCACCATTGAAAATGATGTTTACTGTGGGTTTGTCATATATGGCCTTTATTATGTTGAGGTATGTTTCCTCTATGCCCACTTTCTAGAGAGTTTCTATCATAAGCGGGTGTTGAATTTTGTCAAAAGCTTTTTCTGCATCTATTGAGATGATCATATGGTTTTTATTCTTCAATTTGTTAATATGGTGTATCATATTGATTGATTTGCGTATCTTGAAGAATTCTTGCATCCCGGAGATAAATCCCACTTGATCATGGTTTATGATCCTTTTAATGTGTTGTTGGATTCTGTTTGCTAGTATTTTGTTGAGGATTTTTGCATCTATATTCATCAGTGATATTGGTGTGTAATTTTCTTTTTTGTAGTATCTTTGTCTGGTTTTGGTATCAGGGTAATGGTGACCTCATAGAATGAGTTTGGGAGTGTTCCTTCCTCTGCAATTTTTTGGAAGAGTTTGAGAAGGATGGGTGTTAGCTCTTCTCTAAATGTTTGATAGAATTGACCTGTGAAGCCATCTGGTCCTGGATTTCTGTTTGTTGGAAGATTTTTAATCAAAGTTTCACTTTCATTACTTGTGATTTGTCTGCTCATATTTTCTATTTCTTCCTGGTTCAGTCTTGGAAGGTTATACCTTTCTAAGAATTTGTCCATTTCTTCCACGTTGTCCATTTTATTGACATAGAGTTGCTTGTAGTAGTCTCTTAGGATGCTTTGTATTTCTGCGGTGTCTGTTGTAACTTCTCCTTTTTCATTTCTAATTTTATTGATTTGAGTCCTCTCCCTCTTTTTCTTGATGAGTCTGGCTAATGGTTTATCAATTTTGTTTATCTTCTCAAAAAAACAGCTTTTAGTTTTATTGATCTTTGCTATTGTTTTCTTTGTTTCTATTTCATTTATTTCTGCTCTGATCTTTATGATTTCTTTCCTTCTGCTAACTTTGGGGGTTTTTTGTTCTTCTTTCTCTAGTTCCTTTAGGTATAAGGTCAGATTGTTTATTTGAGATTTTTCTTGTTTCTTGAGGTAGGCTTGTATAGCTATAAACTTCCCTCTTGGAACTGCTTTTGCTGCATCCCATAGGTTTTGGATCGTCATGTTTTCATTGTCATTTGTCTCTAGGTATTTTTTGATTTCCTATTTGATTTCTTCAGTGATCTCTTGGTTGTTTAGTAACGTATTGTTTAGCTTCCGTATGTTCTGTTTTTTACGTTTTTTCCCCCTGTAATTCATTTCTAATCTCATAGTGTTGTGGTCAGAAAAGATGCTTGATATGATTTCAATTTTCTTAAATTTACTGAGGCTTGATTTGTGACCCAAGATGTGATCTATCCTGGAGAATGTTCCATGCACACTTGAGAAGAAAGTGTAATCTGCTGTTTTTAGATGGAATGTCCTATTAATACCACTTAAATCTATTTGGTCTATTGTGTCATTTAAAGCTTGTGTTTCCTTATTAATGTTCTCTTTGGATGATCTGTCCATTGCTGTAAGTGAGGTGTTAAAGTCCCCCACTAGTATTGTGTTACTGTTGATTTCCTCTTTTGTAGCTGTCATGTTATGTATACATATGCCTTATGTATTGAGGTACTCCTATGTTGGGTGCATATATATTTATAATTGTTATATCTTCTTCTTGGATTGATCCCTTGAACATTATGTAGTGTCCTTTCTTGTCTCTCGTAACATTCTTTATTTTAAAGTCTATTTTATCTGAAATGAGTATTGCTAGTCCAGCTTTCTTTTGATTTCCATTTGCATGGAATATCTTTTTCCATCCCCTCACTTTCAGTCTATATGTGTCCCTAGGTCTGAAGTGGGTCTCTTGTAGACAGCATATATATGGGTCTTGTTTTTGTATCCATTCAGCAAGCCTGTGTCTTTTTGTTGGAGCATTTAATCCATTCACGTTTAAGGTAATTATCAATATGTATGTTCCTATGACCATTTTCTTAATTGTTTTTCGTTTGTTTTTGTAGGTCCTTTTTTTCTCTTGTGTTTCCCACTTAGAGAAGTTCCTTTAGCATTTGTTGTAGAGCTGGTTTGGTGGTGCTGAATTCTCTTAGCTTTTGCTTGTCTGTAAAGCTTTTGATTTCTCCATCGAATCTGAATGAGATCCTTGCTGGGTAGAGTAATCTGGGTTGTAGGTTCTTCCCTTTCATCACTTTAAGTATATCATGCCACTCCCTTCTGGCTTGTAGAGTTTCTGCTGAGAATTCAGCTGTTAACCTTATGGGAGTTCCCTTGTATATTATTTGTTGTTTTTCCCTTGCTGCTTTCAATAATTTTTCTTTGTCTTCAGTTTTTGCCAGTTTGATTATTATGTGTCTCTGTGTGTTTCTCCTTGGGTTTATCCTGTATGAGACTCTCTGCGCTTCCTGGACTTGGGTGGGTATTTCCTTTCCCATGTTAGGGAAGTTTTCGACTATAATCTCTTCACATATTTTCTCAGGTCCTTTCTCTCTTCTCCTTCTGGGACCTCTATAACATGAATGTTGTTGCATTTAAAGTTGTCCCAGAGTTCTCTTAGGCTGTCTTCATTTCTTTTCATTCTTTTTTCTTTATTCTGTACCACAGCAGTGAATTCCACCATTCTGTCTTCCAGGTTACTTACCTGTTCTACTGCCTCAGTTATTCTGCTATTTATTCCTTCTAGTGTAGTTTTCATTTCAGTTATTGTATTGTTCATCTCTGTTTGTTTGTCCTTTAATTCTTCTAGGTCTTTGTTAAACATTTCTTGCATCTTCTCGATCTTTGCCTGCATTCTTTTTCCGAGGTCCTGGATCATCTTCACTACCATTATTCTGAATTTTTGTTCTATAAGGTTACCTATCTCCACTTCATTTAGTTGTTTTTATGGGGTTTTATTTTGTTCCTTCATCTGGTACATAGCCCTCTGCCTTTTCATCTTGTCAGTCTTTCTGTGAATGTGGTTTTTGTTCCACAGACTGCAGGATTGTAGTTCTTCTTGCTTCTGCTGTCTGCCCTCTCCAAATAAAAGCTTTAGAAATTCAAATTTTAATCAAGAGTAAAAACGAAAGTTAAATGAAGCTGAAAACATGATTAATGAATTGTTAATGCTGAGAAAATTACCAAGAAAGCAATGACTATAAATAAGAATAATGTTAGTTTAGGGGATATAAAGTCAAGGTGGAAGTAAAAACATTTGATCACAATAACATGGAAGACATGATGGGAGTTAATAAAGAGAAAACATTCTAAATCAGTTATATTCTTTGGGGAAAATGCAGAAATTTGGATCTCTTTAAACTTGTTTAAATATATATGTTAAAATTTTAAGGGTAACATTTAAAAGAAATAAATAATCTCATTTCAGTGGAAGTACATAATTTTCAAATGAATAGAAAGATTAAAAGACTTAAGGCAATCTCTGTCAATCCAATAGAACACATAAGGAAAATGTAAGCATAGGAAATAATAACATAAAATAAAATGGTCAAAATAAATGAAAATAACAATTACAATACACATAAATGTAATTTTTATTTATTTATTTATTTATTTAATTTTTTTTGCGGTATGTGGGCCTCTCACTGCTGTGGCCTCTCCCGTTGCAGAGCACGGGCTCTGGATGAGCAGGCTCAGCAGCCATGGCTCACTGGCCCAGCCGCTCCGCGGCATGTGGAATCTTCCTGGACAGGGGCATGAACCCATGTCCCCTGCATCGGTAGGCGGACTCTCAACCACTGCGCCACCAGGGAAGCCCATAAATGTAATTTTTAAATCCCTAAAACATATGGGCCCCCCAAAAATGCAGATGAAAGGATAAAGGAAAAAAGGACAGCAGATGCTGTCAAATAAAAACAAGAAATACTAATAAAAAGAAAAATAGCATAAAACAAAACAGAATTTATAGACAAAAGAAAAAATATGTAAAAGTGTTATCAGGCATAAGGAGTGATTGAATGATAAAAAGAAAGATTTTGACAGGAAGATGTTATAGTTATAAACTAAACTATATGTATGTACCTAATAACATAACTTCAAAGCATTCTAAGTTCTTATTTAATTGGCACAGCAAACTCATAAACTGGGTATTGTTAGTGTGTACATTTTACAGAAGGAGAAAATCAGACACAAAGAGGTAAATAATTTGCCCAGACTCACACATCTAGTACATGATAGAGCTGGGACATACCCATTTGTACCACAGTCATTCAAGATTCAAAAGGTCATAAAAAAAAAATAAGAGTGGAAAGCAACTCCCACAATTTATGACAAAAACAACGAATTCTTCTTTGATACTTTAGACAAAAAGTAGAAAATGAACATATGTTTCCTGGTTATCAAGCTACAGACTGACCTGAGCGTTTTCATGGAGTCCTTCCTCTCAGCTCCTACAGCACTATGTCCACTCCTCTGGCACCTTACTGTTGCCTCATACGGTTAATCGCCTTAAATATATTACAAGGTCTTTGAGTTTAGAAGCCATGGCTTAGAGTTCTTTGTTGCATCCAGAGTACCTTATAGAATATATTATACATAAACTATATATACATCTTTCAGCCAGTGTCTGACAAACAGCAGGTAATCAATAAATGTTAGCTCTCTGAACCTCAAAATGGGGTGGCATGAATGAGTTCCATAAGTCAGGCAGACAGGTTTGAATACCACCTCTGCTACTACTTAGCTCTGTGACATAGGTCAATTTTCTCAATTTCTTTGAAATGTGGTTATCTCATCTGTTAAGAGTCACACAGTATATCCACCTTAGTGCTATAAGCATTAGTGAGAATAGTGTGTGAATAGACACTGATACATTGTAGGAGCTCAGTAAATATTACTTATACTCTCCCTCCATTAGAAAACTGATTTTATATGGTCTCTATCCTAGAGTTTTGTATTAGGCTTCTCCAGAGAAACAGAACCAATAGAGGCTGAGAAGTCCCACAATCTGCCCTGCAAACTGGAGAGCCAGGAGGCCAGTGGCATAATTCAGTGGCCTGAGAGCCAGAGAGCTGATTGTATAGATTCCAGGTCTAAAGCCTTGAGAATCCAGAGCACTAAGGGCAGGAGAAGTTCAGTGTTCCAGGCAGACAAAAACTGAATTCAACCTTCCTCTGCCTCTTTTTTTTTTTTTTTTTTTTTTTGCGGTATAAGTGCCTCTCACTGTTGTGGCCTTTCCCATTGCGGAGCACAGGCTCTGGACGCGCAGACTCAGCAGCCCTGGCTCACGGGCCCAGCCACTCCACGACATGTGGAATCTTCCCGGACCGGGGCACGAACCCGTGTCCCCTGCATCGGCAGGCGGACTCTCAACCATTGCACCACCAGGGAAGCCCTCTTTTTTTTTTTTTTTAAGTTAATTAATTAATTAATTTGGTTGCTCCAGGTCTTAGTTGTGGCTCACAGGCTCCTTAGTTGCGGCTTGCCAGCTCCTTACTTGTGTCACATGGGCTCCTTAGTTGTGGCATGCAAACTCTTAGTTGCAGCATGCACATGGGATCTAGTTCCCTGACCAGGGATCGAACCTGGGCCCCCTTCATTGGGAGCATGGAGTCTTAACCACTGCACTACTGGGGAAGTCCCAGAATTCAATTCAAGCCCTCAGTGGATTGGAGGATGCCCACCCTCATTGGGAAGGGTCATCTGCATTACTCAGTTCACCAATTCAAACGCTAATCTCTTCCAGAAACGTCCTCACAGACGCACCCAGAAATAAGGTTTAACCAGCTATCTGGACATCCCATGGCCCAGTCATGTTGACACGTAAAATTAATCATCACACTTTATTACAGACATTAGGTCCAGAGTCAACAAGAGAATTGCTCTTGTATCTTCCCGAGTATGAAATGTGAAACACAGATCTCATCGACAGCGCAGTCTCAAAATATCAGCAGTAGTCCATTAACACCAAACGATTTTTTGAAACACAATTTTAATGGACAGGATCTAAATTCAGAATGGATGAACATAGTTATTGTGACCACTACATTTTAGCAAACTGAAGCTACTTAGACAATAATAAGCAGCTCACACAGAAAAGAAGTGCTTCAGAAACATTAGAGGAATAAGATGACAGAGAATGACTAAAAGGTAGAGAATAATGCAGCCAGATGAAAAGTCCAGCACCAGCAAGTTCACCCTAGTGTGCTGCAATCAGGAACAGAGAGTTTTCTGTGTGAGGTGAGTGTATTTTAATTAGGTACATTTAGGCAGATAGTGCATATAAAGTTGGGTTGTTGACACTACGAATTCTACAAATAGCAACCTGTTTGAATAATAAGGAAAAAAATGTGCATATTTTCAAACTGCATTTCTCTAGATTGGACCCGCCACAGCAAGACCGCAGATTTACAGGTTTTATTCTGAAAGAATAAACTTTCCTTATAATAAAAGAGAAGGGTCCTCAGGCCCTGAGCCTTCTGACCTCTACCTTCAGTCAGATCCAAGGAGTAAACCAAAATTGGGGGAAGCTTATCAACTGTTATGAAACATAGAACTTAATCTATTTTATGAAATTTCTTTGTACTAGTGTTTGTGTCTAATACATCTTAGTACTGCCAGCACCTGGCATCATATGTAGTAGGGTTGTTGCTTCAGTATATTACTGAATTAGCCTAATTATGTTAAAAATAAACATCTATACTCAAACCATTTGAAACTCAAGTCAAACGTTGAAACTCATGCTCAACAAAGGATAAAAATTTTGAACCCATCAAGCCAGTTGGTAATCAGCCTGTCTCAACATTTCTCTTTGGTGTCTGTAAATTCTATTTTTCTCTGATTGATCACAGATTCCAATCCTCCCTCTTTAAATATGCTTCCACCAAAGTATAAGAAAAATATATTTACTCGTGGAACTCCTGGCTTGACGATACTTGGAAATCTCTCTCCTAGAACCCAATAATAAGGCATTTTGTTGTTCACAACTTGCAAATGTTGCTATGCAACCACATGGAGGGAAGGCGGGGTTTCAAGCCATAGGATATAGGCACAAGAATTGAGGTGTTAGAATAAAATTATTTGAATGTGTATGTGTGTGTGCAGGCAAATACTGTTTAAATTATCAAACAGGGCTTCCCTGGTGGCGCAGAGGTTGCGAGTCCGCCTGCCGATGCAGGGGACACGGGTTCGTGCCCCGGTCCGGGAGGATCCCACATGCCGCGGAGGAGCTGGGCCCGTGAGCCAGGGCCGCTGAGCCTGCGCGTCCGGAGCCTGTGCTCCGCAACGGGAGAGGCCACAGCAGTGAGAGGCCCGCGTACAGCAAAAAAAAAAAAGAAAAAATTTATCAAACAGTAATAAGCTGTAAGTATAAAGCAGTGTTTCTGTGAGGAAACAAAATGAGCCAGAAGAAGCAGATTTTCTAGTTAGAAGCTTATAAAGTTCTTACAGTTAATTAGGCCTATCTTTTAATTTGGTGTCACACTCAAACCGCAGCATAGGCGTAAGGCGAAAAAGAAAAGAACAGTGGGTGGACACTTAGCAACCAAGTTGGGCAGGCAGCACACACCAGTATAACTCTCTTTTTTTTCTTCTTCCATTGTGGGTAGGAAGAGTGTAAGAATATATAGAACCAGAATTTTTACTAAACCATGTGTGACAGTCATTGTAACAAGATGGAATTCATGATATTCAGAACCTCACACTTTTAGGCAAGCAAAATTTAAGGATACACTGAGAAATATGTGTGAACAGAGCCTACATGATCTGTAAAGGCAAAAGCAAAACGGAGGAGTTCAAATGGTAGTTTTCTTCTCCTACCGAAATAGATTCCCCCAAACACCCCAAAGCTTTATGTGCTGAAAAAGTTCTTTTAAAATTTTTCTCACTTGGGAAAATAGTAGTATAAATGAAATTGTTTTCCTAGAATCTGGTTGAGCAATTGCACTGCCTTTATCCTTGCCCTTCAGCTAAAGACCACCAGAAACACATCTATAATTGAACAAGTTGGGTTTATCATTCGCTGAAGCAAAGAGGGAAGCTGCATGGGGAACTGTGGATCATCTCAGTAAGGGGGTGTTAGAATGTATTAGAGGGTTTGGGCTTTGGCTGGGAGCTTTTGAGGAGAGTCTAAGAAAGCAGGGCTTCACTCTAGATGCTATCAGAAAGCAGGGATGTTTCTGTGGTTGGGTATCGCAATAAAGCTCATCTGTATGGACAGCCCACCAAAGTAAGGCTAAAGCTGTAATTGGTAATGAAGTAGCAGCCCTCATGTTAGCAAGGGGAGGGGGATGCTTGCCATTTTGTGGCTAGCACAGTGACCTTGTTTTCGTATGTGCTTAAAAAGTTATGAGGTGTCCTTGTTTTGTCTCACTCTGTCGTGGTCTCAGAGTGGCCTTGTCTGATGTTGGTGTTTTATTGTTTCTGTGCAATGGGAGAACCACTAGCTGTAAGTACCAGGCCTGCACCAAATAACTCTGAAGCCTAGAGCTGTGTCACAACAGTTCCCCAATGTCAAGGGCTACTTTTTTCTTTCTCACCTCTGAATGCTTTTGGAATAATAAATCTTTTACTTATTGTGAAATTAGAATGTACATATGAACTAGGCTTGAGATCTTTGGGTACCGTGTTGGATTTACCATACGAAGCAAAAGACTTACCACCACACATTATATGATCTTCTTTCGTTCACATTATCATAGATCTGTTTTCTCTGGAAATCAACACAGTCCCCTCTGCTCAGTAACTAGGCTGCCTATAAATATAAGTGACAAGCACACCCCTACTGATTAAATTACTACAACAGTCAACATTTATGTAGTCCTTATTTACAGAAGAGCTTTATATCACCTTTTCTGTTATTCCTCACAAAAAGAAGACCATGGATGACCTAAAGAGAGCAGGTGGCTTTCCAGAAGGCACAGATTAGAGGGGCTGAAACATGAAGTCGCATTCTGAACTGAGAATCCATTCTTAGTATGTTCACCCTTAAATTTGTACAAACTAATGTTGAACAGCATGGTGGCTGAGAGAGCAGCTCTGAGACCAGGCCACCTCCTTGTGTTTTCTCTTCTGCCACTCACTACCGTTGTGACCTTGAGAAAGCTGTTCCACCTGTCGGTGCCTCAGTTTTCATGTAGTATGAGCTAGATACTAAGAAAAGAGAATTTTTCATGGTATCTAGCTCACAGGTTTGTTTCAAAGATTAAATAAGTCAGTATGTGAAATGAGTTGAGAACACTGCAGACTCATCATTAGCATTTATTAAGTGTTAGCTATAGTTCCAGTACCTCAGAATGTGACTTTATTGAAGATTTGGCCATTAAAGAGTTAATTAAGTTAAAATGAGGCCATTAGGGTGAACCCTAATCCAATCTGAATGGAGCCCTTATAAGAAGAGGAAATTTGGACACATAGAGAAACACCAGGGCTGCATGTGCCCAGAGAAAAAACTATGTGAGGATACAGCCAGAAGGTGGCCATGTGCAAGGCAAGCAGTGAGGTCTCAGAAGACACCAAACCTGCTGACACCTTGATCTTGGGCTCCCAGCCCCTAGAACTTGAGAAAATAAATTTCTGTTGTTTAAGCCACCCCGTCTGTGGTATTTTGCTATAGCAGCCCTAGCAAACTAATGCAGACACATTTGTGAATGTTAGCCATTACTAATGGTTGAACAATCCCAACAGATTTGTTTCCAGCTCTTAAAATTTGTACATGAAGATATTGATGAGATACTGAAAGAGAACACAAAATTACTCTTTCCAATTTTTAAGAGCTGATATCTTCTCTTCGATTTTTTAACTGTTGATTTCTTTCAAGCTTCTCATAAAGATCTCTTTCCTCCTGTCCTCACAGATTCCACCTTATATATACCTGTATATAAAAGTATACATTTATTGCTTCATGCATTTAAATTAGTATATGATATAATCCACATAGTGAAGATAAAAGGAGAACAGTTAAAGAGGAATAGAAGGATGATAAAGCCATAAATAAGTCTATAACTAAGCTATAAATGAAAGCTTAGTTAGACCATGACCAGTCACCAGGAAAAGATTCCTTCTGTTAGCGCTTTTGTTTTGGAAATTAGCAAGACCCAGTAAAGAGATTTTTACAATCCACAGCCACATACCTTCCAGCCTCTGCTGGAAGAGACACTTACGTCTACTCTGGACATAGAAAGTTAATCCATGCAGATACTGGGAATGCTCAACCAGTTCTGACAATAAAAATGTTCTTCCAGTATTGGCATATCTGAGAACAGTTACTTCCAATGAAGCCTCTCAGCCATGCAATCCTAGGTCACCTAAAACAAGGCCAGCTTCTTCACATGTCTGCAAATCTCTCTTTATCCCTTATTTTTCTTTGCTAATCTCCTGTTCCTTCTTCCCTCAAGCTGTTGACTCTACTATTTCCACTGTACATTCTAGCACCTCGCTCCATTACTGTTTAGGGGGAAAAAAGAACTTAGAGTCAGAAGAACCAAGTTTGAGAACTGGCAGCTGTGTGAAATCACCTAAGCTAATTATTCCTTCTATTTCTCTGCTTATTCCTCTGTAAACTCAGGGAGTGCTGGCCAGGAAATAAATTAAGAAAAGAAGTATATTGTATGGAAAAAATATAAAAATAATAAATATAGTATAGAAAAAACATACATTAAATATATTGTATACAAAAATGTAAATGTTATATATAGTACAAATATATATATATATGTTTAGGAAAATATAAATTGTATATATTACATTAAAAAGGCATCAAGTCATTAATTTCATATTTTCATCAGAATCTATGTAAATTATCAGAGACAGAAAAGAGAAAACAAAGAAAGAATATGGATAGACCATGGAATACTGTGGATTCTTTTACTTACGAGAGTAAGGGTAGCCAAGAACAACAAGGAAACCAATCAAGTTGAGTTAAATGTCTCTTGCAAAATTGCAATGTACAAAAAAGCCTCTCCTGGTTGTCCTGGCAATAGACACCAACCCCACTCCTACTTACGGCAATAGCATTAAAATAAGAAAAAGCACAAGTAAATAGAGCAAGCATTAATTAGAAGTAGATCCATAAAAGGATAATGAAAGAACTGGGGAGGAGTGTGAGAAAGATTGTATCACCAAGACTGATGTCATTATGGGGGAGAATATGACCCGTGTATAAATGGACTAGCTTGAACCTGTGAACTTGAGAAACCATCTGGACCTATTCCTTCTCTCACTGTTATTTAGGCTAGGCTGCTGAAATAAAGAGAGTTAACAATAATTGAGTAGCTTTAAGAAGACAAAAGTGTATTTCTCTCATCTGATTGTCTGAAAGGAGCAGTCCAAGTCAAAAGGCTGCTTTGCTCCATATGGTCATTCAGAAACCCAGGATCCTTCCTTCATGTTTGTCCACCATTCCTCAGTGCCTGGTCTTGAGCTTGGGAGGGAGACGAGATGGCAGAGTAGAAGGATCTTGAGCTCACCTCCTCTCATGAGCACACCAAAATCACAACTAACTGCTCAACAAACATGGATTAAAAAAAGACTGGAATCTACCAAAACAAGATATTCTACATCCAAAGACAGAAAGAAGAAACCTTCATGCCTGGTCTTTATCATATGATTAAAGTCAGGTCACTGTCACATTAAGATTACATTTGGCTAATAGGCAGAAGAGATTGTAGTGGGACATACCCTAGACTAGGTCCAGAAGTGACACACATCACTTCCATTCACATATTTTTAGAGAAAATTTAGTCACATGACCATACCTAACTTGGAAATAGAACCAGCTGTGGGGTTTGGGGGGTCTAGGGGAGTTGAGAATGGAATCTGCCTCAATATCAAGGCAACAAAATCATGCTAAAATAACTAGAAAGAAAGATAAATGGGAATTAAAGATGTGCATCTATTTAACTTGGATTTTTTTGTGTCTTTTTCTCACTGAATAAAAGTAGGTATAATAGAAAAATGTCTACCAATAGCTAATTCACATAAAAATTCTCAGAATTTTCTAGAAACAGTATAAAGCATATTCAAATTCTTTAGGGGAAAGTGTGTTATAAAGTGTAAATCATCACCACATGTTGTTTGGGATATTTAATTGAAACAAATTTTGTAATTATTTTATCTTTTCTAATCATGTAAAAATGTAATTTAAAATCTGTTTTATGCAATTCCAAATCACTTTAAATCCTGTTCTCATTTTACATATTACAATAGCAGGAACCCAAAAGAAAACTTTTCATTTAATAAATGCAATTCAATATTATATGTTTTTGTGGTTACCTAGGTAATAGTTGCCATAGCTCTGGAATGCATAATCAGTTTAACATTTTATTCATAATTGGTGCTACACTGTAGCTTCAGATCACTATTTTAAATACAGTCATAAACAAGTGTATTAACCTTCGTGTTATCTATCAGTACCAAATATGCCTATTTGTTCCATCAGGGTCAATATTTCAAGTGCCAATTTATAATCTGTTCTTCTCTGCCTGTTCCCCTCAAGATCAAGAATTTTATAAAATTTCATAATTGTATATCTATATGTGTATTGGTCTTAAAGATGCTAATAGCTATACAACTGAATCTATATAAAAAGGAGATAACAAGTGCATTTCTATTCTAAGAATATATATAGAACATATAAACCCCCAACATATTTTTAATATAAGATTTATTTCTACTAATTAGGTCAACTGTCATAATTATTTAGCCAACCACTCTCTATCTAGGAAAAGCAAAAAATCTGACCTTAATTTACATGTATAATTCCTAGATCTTTAATTATTGGGTTGTAATTCATTCTGAAGAACTTAAAAGTTTTGATTGGTGTCATACCAGGCATAAATGATTACCTCTTTTAAGCTGTTTGGTAATTTTAAATCAAGAAGTAGCATTGCATACCAGAGTAAGCAAGAGCCTAACGTCAGACTTGCAATCAAATTCTATGTCTGAAACTAGCTATGTGATTTTGAGCAAGTTACCTGAAACTCAGAGCCTCACTTTTCTCATCTATAAAGGAGTTTTTCAGGATCATTTTTAGTATTAAATGAGATAATGTATGTGGAAACAATCTAATAATAATGGCATGTGTGAGCCCATAGCAATTACTATAACTTAACTACCAATTAATTTTTCCTCTACTTGGTTAATTATAGATGCAGAAATGTAAATTGTATGCTGTCTCAAACAACAAAGTTTATATAATTTATATTGATACATTTAGCTCTTGGCATCTAAGGTAGAAACTTTTGCATTAATGAAATTTATCCAACTCTTTTTATCAAACACAGTATTTATAAAGGGTTTAGCACTACCTGGATTCTAAAACTGTAACAGTAGAACTTGAATGCCTTCATCAACTCACTAACTTATTTCAGATCTCTCATCTGTAAGAGAAAATAAAAAATGTAGTCCAAAGAGCACAATGTATGGTGCCTTTGAAAAAATAATCTCTTCTAGGGATAAAATGTAAACGCGCGCACACACACACACACACACACACACACACACACACACACACAAACACACACACCTTTGCATTGCTTCTCTTTTCTCAAGTTCCAATTCCCTTTTTCTTAACCTTGCTTTCAAACAAGGCTTTCCTCTCTGCTATGAGCACAATGAAACTGCTCCTGTCAAGGTCACCATTGATTTCCATTTTACCATTTCCAAAAGTCAATTCCCAGCCGGCATCTTACTTGATCTCTTAGCAGCATTTGACATAGTTGATCATCTCCCCCTTTAAAAAAACAAAACAAAAGAAAACCAAACAAACAAAATCAAAAAAATGTTGGCTTTCTAGGACACCATATGTCCTGGTGTTCTTCCTTACAGTCTGACTGCTCCTTCCCTTTCTTCTTTGCTACCTACTCCTCTTTATCTCTACTTTTGGATTATGGAGTGCATTGGGTATACTTCTCTAGTTACACTCATCCACTCTCATTGCTGTAAACTTCATCTATACTCAAATGTAATCTCATCCACTCTCATTGCTATAAATTTCATCTATACTCAAATGGCTCCCAAATTTAATCTCCACTCTGCTTCTCTCAGCTTCATGATAATCTTTTTAAACTAATTGTTTACATGTCAACTAGAAATCTAACATACACTTACACTTAATATATCTGAAACAACTCTTTTTCTCCCCACTAGGACCATGAACCTGTTCCTCTCCCGTTCTTTCCCCCATGTTTCCTCAGGCCACCAGCCCAGAAGTCATCCTTGACTTCTCTCTTTTTTCATCACCTGCATTCAACTCATCAGAAAGCCATGGTGTGAAAATACACAAGAATCCTACCTCTTCTCACTGCAGCACCACTAATACCCTCGTGCAAACCACAGTTCTCCAATGTGACTTTTATCAAAATGTAAATCAGATCATGACACCCACCTGTTCAAAACGTTCCATGTTACTCAGAAAATATCCTAACCGTGGTCTTAATGTTTGTATTTATTTTCATAGCCTATCTTCACAATCCCACCCCCTAACTCTTTCTGTGATTTCTCTTCATTTCAGCCACGCTGGCTCGTTCCCATGTTCAGATCTTCTCACTGCTATCCCCTCTCCTGGAATATCCTTACCCCAGATCACCAAAATGATTGAAGCTAACTTCCAAATTTCTGCTCCATTATTATCTTATCAATGGCCTTCCTCACTAACCTATTCAAAATAAACTTCCCACTTTTTCTTCTTATCCTATTTTAATCTACAAAAAAAAAAATGAAATTAATTAAAAGATGCTCCTCTCAGACCTCCCTTCAAGAAAGGATCCATTGCCCAAAAGTGAGGAGTGGGCTTAACCAACAGCCCCACTATTAACTCCTTCAGAACCTGCCTCAGCTTTGAGTACAGGTGATATGCTTTTCTGGGTGACATCAGCCAACGTGTCAATACAAAGACCCAGCCATTTCTTTTTTTTTTTTTTTTTTTTTTTTTGCGGTACGCGGGCCTCTCACTGTCGTGGCCTCTCCCGTTGCGGAGCACAGGTTCCGGACGCGCAGGCTCAGCGGCCATGGCTCACGGGCCCAGCCGCTCCGCGGCACGTGGGATCTTCCCGGACCAGGGCACGAACCCGCGTCCCCTGCATCGGCAGGCGGACTCTCAACCACTGCGCCACCAGGGAAGCCCCCCAGCCATTTCTAATGAGAATTCTTTGCTCTAGAGTGCCTCAATTGACTAGTAGGAATATTGTCAGGGGCAGCATCATAGCTGACCTCTGCCCAACCCCGATTCCTTCCTTTTCTGTTCACTAATGTTAGTCCCCAATAAACCTTTTCACTCCTGTGTCCATTTCAGTGTTTACTTTCTAGAGCTCCCAAGAGACACAGCAAATTATATCATATACTTGTTTATTGTATCTCTCTCTCAATAGAATGTAAGTTCTATAAAAGCAGTGAGTTTGTCTTTTCAACTGTGTATGTTCCTAATGCCCAAAACAGAATTTAGGATAAGATAGATAATCAACAATTAATTATGACTAAATAAAGAATGACTTTGAATAAGAGAATTTACTAATACATAAACAATATTATAGCACCATTAATAAAATGTAAATAAAATAGGAAAAATACCAACCACAATTTTGCCATCCCAATAAATCATCTTTAAATTATCTTTGTTTTTCTTTAGCTACATCCTTACAAACTTATTTAGTTATATACTTTTAGTCACAACATCACAAATACAATTTTTATTCTATTGGTTAATTTTAACTTAACACAAAATTTTTCTAGATTATCATAGAATGTTCAGATTATACATTTCTAGTGGTATTTATGTTTCATGAGAGAGATATAGGATAATTTATTAAATTGTTGAGGTTTCTCTAAATCAAATTTTTCAGTATTAGAAGTAACAGCACAGTAAATATCCCTTAAATGTCTGAATATTTTAGCAGTGAACAGAGCTAGGTTGGATATTATATCAGTAATATTAGGTTGGGAATAAGGAATTTTTTTTATTATTATATGACCCCAGTTTGTTGCAGTTTGCCAAAAACAATGCTATGGATGTTAGAAAAGACCTCCTCATTTTGGATGGGCTTGGCAGAAATAATATAAATTAAAGGGAGAATAAGAGTTTATCATGACCTCTAGAAGTGTCTTTGAATTGTCTTTGTATGAACTCTTGAATTGCCTTCTAAATGGACATGCAGACTTAGAATTATGTTCTCAAGCTCTGTGCATACATGCTACAGATGCTAATAAGATATTGTAACTAGGTAGTGCAAGGTTCATATCAAGGCAGTTTAACATGCCTGGTCATTAGAGCACAAGTTATTTAATTTTAATAGCAAGAGACTTTTTCTAAGTTTAATAATCTAATAATGGTCTCAGAAAATTGACAATGTAAAAAAATTATATTTTATCACATTTTAGTAATACACTGAGTAAAGCATGATTTGAAAATGTATAATCCACTGGTACTTCCTAGCCCTTGACAGAGACGAGTAGAAGCTTCATGACATATGAGGTGATAGAGTAAGATCATTTGAGAATCCTTAAGTATCTGCCATACACTATAAGATCATTTACTGAAATTATTAAATACTGTTTCACAAAAACTCTTAAATACTCTCTTGTTCTAGTGCTCCAATTAATTCCTTGACCTATTTGCAACAAAGCTTCGTAAGGACTTTAGTCTTAACCTGCAGTACAATTGAAATTATTATATTCAATGTAATCCCATTACGAGAGCAAAACATGTATTTCATTGTATTTAGTTAAGTTAGGCTAAGCTATGGTAACAAATTCCAAAATTTCAGAAGCTTAACACACCAGAAGTTTTATTGCCCATGTGTCAGTGTGGCTCTTCTTCATGCAATCATCCAAGACCAAGTTTCTTTCCATCCTAAGGTTTTATCATTCTCATCAGCCTCTGTAAGTAGTCAAAACAAGAGGAAAGAAAGCATGGAAGAGGCCAACCTAATATTGCAAAAGCCTCAAGGGGCTTCCCTGGTGGCACAGCAGTTAAGAATCCACCTGCCAATGCAGGGGACGTGGATCCGAGCCCTGGTCCGGGAAGATCCTGCATGCCAGAGAGCAACTAAGCCTGTGCTCCACAACTACTGAGCCTGCACTCAGAGTCCGCGAGCCACAACTACTGAGCCTGCGTGCCACAACTACTGAAGTCCGCGCGCCTAGAGCCCCTGCTCTGTAACAAGAGAAGCCCGCGCACCACAACAGAGAGTAGCCCCCGCTCGCCACAACTAGAGTAAGCCTGCGCACAGCAACGAAGACCCAACACAGCCAAAAATAAATACATAAAATAAATAAAATTTTAAAAAAACCTTCAGATGAGAATGACACATATTATTTCACATATTTATAAATTTCACATATTTAGCCATATAACTACACTCTAATCACGAGGGAACTAACACAATCTAAATATGTTCATTACTACAGTCTTACTAATATAAAAGGAGAGAATGATTTTGGAAGAAAGAGTCTCTTAAATATTTATACAAAATTTAAACACTATAAACTATACTTAAAAATTGTACTTAAGACCACTCCTTAGAGATAACTACTGTAAAGGGTTGTTACATATTCCAACTTATTGTATTCATATGTTTAAATATATTTTAAATGAGTCCATAGTACGCCTAACATTTTTCAACTTTAGGATAAAATTTAAAATTCTTAATATGGCTAGCAAAATGCTAAATAGACAACTTCTTGGCTTCCTCTTCCCATCCGTCACTGCACCCAGCCACATAATCCTTTCTTCTGTTCTTAGAACATTCCCATTTACATCTGCAGTTTCTCTGTCTGGAACCTTCCAGTTTCCTCAGGACTAGAGCCTTTCCTTTCTTCAGATATCAACTCAAAAGTCATCTTCTTAGAGAAGACTTCCTTCAGCACTGATCTAGGATAGTATCTTCAATACATTGACTCTATCTCATCAACCTATTTAATTCCTCTTTAGCATTTATCACAGTCTGAAATTATCTTATTTATCTTCATTAGGAGATAAGTTCCCAAAAAAAGGATGTTTCTGTCAAGTTTGGTTTGTCTGGTGTATAGAATGGTACCTCGTGTACAATAGGTGCTCAGTAAATGAAAGAGTAAACAAATGAATGAGTGGTTCTATGACTTTGTAACAAACCAACTGAGAATTTAGTGGTTTAAAACAACAATGATTTGTTATTTCTCACCACTCTGTGGATCGGGAACTCAGGCAATACCCATCTCAGTGCTTCTTCTGCCCTAGATGATATTGACTAGTTTCATTCAGAAGCAGTTGCAGTCAACTGGAAGCTCATTTAAGAGCTTCTCAACCTTCAGAATGTCTCTCCATGTGCTGCTAATCATTCAGTCATCTAGCTTGGATTTCTTTACATCACGTCTGCTGAGATCCAAGAATGGGAAATGGAAGCTGCAGTATCTCTTAAAGTTTAGTGTAAAAATCCCAGAATTGCACTTCCACCGCAGTCTGTTGGTCTAAGTAAGTCACAGTCTAGCTCACATTCAAGGAGAGAGAAAATAAACCCCATTTCTTAGATTCTGTGCATGTACAGTGAAGGGAGAAAGTATTGACAGTCATATTTGGAAGCCATATACCATATACCCCAGTATATGGAAATGCTGGCATAAAGGATATGAACATTTTAAAAATCAATATTGCCAAACGGTCTACAAACAGGCTAAAAATATTGTTTTGGAGTCTGCCCTAATTTGCTCAGCAACCCTCTCCTGGATGGATCATACTTTGATTCTTATAGATCAATGAAAAGGAAATTTCAAGTCACAGAAAAACCAAGCTAAATCAAATGTCTTCAACCTGTCCTTTAGTCCAAATTAAGCATAATGTACCTAAATTATTTGAACATGACCACTCTGATTTGGGATTTCTGACTGAAGGTGGGAGTCCACCCCTCTGAAGCTTCCTGAGCTCCAGAGATATTAGAAGGTAAATGAGGAAAAAGGAGAAGAGGTGCTCAGATCCATTATTATTTTCCCTGGACAGAGAGTGATGCTGCCAATGAAATCTAGCCACGGTCCCCAGCCTTATTCCCTTTAGCCATCTGCTCAAGCAAAATCTCATTAGAGGAGCTTAGCTAAGAGATAAATGCTTTTCTCTCCATTAAGTAAGATAGGTGGGCAATTTTCCTGAACAGTAGAGACTCGAGAATGGGCTATAGATTTGTTATTCACTCTCCCTATTAGGAGAGGTGAAGATATATACTTATAAAAGAGATCTCAACCTAGTATATATTAGATTCCACTGGGAAAAATGTTTTAATTAGTAGTGTCTATGCTCCACTCCCAGAGATTTTTACTTGATTGGTTGGGGGTATTTTCTAAAAGTTACCAAGGAGTTTCTCACATGTAGCCTGAGTGAGACCTCTACCTTAGGGTAAAGAGTTTGGTAACAATTGGAAAACTTCACTTATAAACAATGTCTATAGTATTGTTTTTCTCCAGACCCATTAAAAGAAAAAAAAATTTACACAGCTGACATTAATTAGAGATTCTCCTGAAAAACTCCCCCATAGCAAATATTTGTTACTCCTACCCACTGTGTTTAAAAGTGTCTATTTCCTCACACCCTGCCAATTAGATATTATTAGTATTTATTTTTGCTGCCTTTTGTTAAACTAAGTAGAGGCAACCACTTAAACATTGTTTCAATCTGTAAATATGTATAGAAAATAAATATACACAATAACATTTTTACTCCTTTAATTCTTTAAGTTAAAACTGATGCTACAAATCTTTTGCTTGTAATAAAGCAACATGACCTTTGCAAGTCACTTAAATTCTCTGTCTCAAATTCCCTATGTCTAAAATAAAGGTAATAATATAGATTACAAGTGTTGTTACAAGCATTTAGTGAAATAATATATGAAAAGTGCTTAGCAGAATGCCATACATAAAGCCAACACCCATTAAGTGATAGGTGTTTTCATTCTATTATTGTTGTTACCTTCTGCTATATATATTATGAGGCACATGTTATCATTTGATAATTCATTTCATGTTTTCATAGATAAATGCACCCTAGTCAGGCTTTGTCTCCATCATTTCACAAATACTGTTTATGTCAAAGTCACCGATGTCTTACATTAAACCAAATCCTGTCTGCTCTTTTCTGATCTTATCAAAGAACAGAGCCTAGTGTTCAATAAGAATTTGTTCAATGTATACACAAACTTATTAACTCTCTTTATGACAGAAAAACTAAAACTTGAAGAGCTAGTGCAAAATATCTCTGGGCAAAAAAATAAGAGTAATCGCTTTCCCTGAAACTTTGCATACATTCTTTAATTACTTCTAAGTAAATTTGTCAATCAATTAATGTTTATTCAATTGCGAATTAAGTGCTGTCTGGAAATAAACAACAAAACATTAGGCATGATCCCTAATATCAAGGTGTTTTAAATTTAGATGAGACAAATAACTATACATAAAAAGTTAACTACCAGGTAGCAAACATTAAATGCTAAAGAATGACACAAATATGAATAAGGAGAAATAGTTTAAGATTCAAATGCATGTACTTCACAGGATAATAATCAGGAGCAGTTATTTTTGTTTTCTTCATTGTTGAAATGTAATTGCATTTTTTAAAGATTTTGATGCCCAACCGAATATGTAATCTGGTAACAAAATTTTGAGAAACCCTTAGAAAACTATTTCAGACAATTCAGGAAAAATAAAAACAAAAATTTTAATGATGCTTATTAAGAAAAATAACTAAATTGAAGTCATCTTCAGGAGGATTAAGTGTTTGGGAGAGGGAAAAGAAGCCTGTGCTGTTTGGGGCAGAAATTGACACATTTGGTTGTTCTGCCTCATATACATACTTGAGGAATTATTTGAAAGCTAATTATGTATTTCATAGTTGTAATTTTAAAATAAAGAGTTAATTGTATATCCCTAAGTGCAGAGATTTCTACCACATATGTGTGTTTCCCAAAAAAATAAATTTTTTTCTTCAGAGTAACTGTCTCTGAAGTCATGACTCTTGAGGTGAGTCTAAATAATGCAAATCAAAAAAGTGATATGATTTTTTATAAAAATCATAGTGTGGCTAAGCTTATCAGATTAGTTTATTGTTTGTTAGGAAGATCTGAGGTAATATAAGCTCATCAAATGCCTAGAGAAAATGAAGGATGCTGTTACTGGGGAAAAGGTCACAGAAAAGGGAAATGTAAAAATAAATGTTACCTACTTTACACTTTTGAAAACAGCTGGCCTGGTCATCCACCAACAGCAAAGTTCTTTAATTATTCTTGAAAGAAATGGCAGGGAGGGTCAAGTTTAAGTATAACCTATCAGCAAAAGACAACAGTCCTCAATTTTCCATGAAAACAATTCAGTAAGATGTAGTCTTGAAGTCATCCTGTATGGCCATATCACCATGGTAACCTCCAGCTCAGTCTGGATGACGTCTGCAGAGCATAAGAACATTCCTTTAAAGAGAGAAGAATGCATGCAGGTCACACACATACAAGCACGATGCAAGAGAATAAAAGATTCATTTACAGGGAAGTGCAAGCTGCATGTGGTAGGTGCGCAAAGTTTGGATAATAAAACCTTTCTGAGTCTCTTTTCTTATATGAGGCATGCAAAAATTTAACCCCAACTATTGAAGCTGGGAGCACCTCCGATTTGGCAAGAAGAAAATACCTATAAAATAAAATGTGAGTAATACAGGGATATTTTTCCTGGCTACATAATCCAGAAAGTTATTTTCCCCACCCAAAACCAAGGTGGGAGAAATCTGATTTCTCCTCTGGAGATACAAAACACCTTTTCTTGGAAGCCATGTACCTCTATTCCCAGGCATTACTGTGTAAGGCATTAGTGAAATATATTTGCACATAAGGAAAGCTGCATTTAATTCAATGTTAACGATAATACATTTATCCATGTGAGAAATAAGCACAGACAAAAATAATTAGAAATAATAATAACAAACACTTTTATAATGCTTATTATTTAATAGACACTTTACATATATTTACTTTCTTAATTCTTCCATCAACCCTGTAGTATAGGTGCTATTATTTTCCCTCTTAATAGACAAAGAACTAAAAACACAAATAGGTTAAGTAATTTTCTCAAGGCCACGCAGCTAATAAATGACTGATCCAGAATTCAACCTGAGACAGTTTGGCTCCAGAGTCTGTATTCTTAATCACTATGATAAGCCTATATTACCACACAGAATTCTTTTTTCTTTAGATTCAAATGATAAAATGCCTCAAGTCTGCTGTTGTGTTAGTTACCTATTGTTGCATAAAAAATGGTTTAAAACAATAAGTAGTTATTATTTCAAAGTTTTTGTGAGTCAGGAATTCCGGAGTAGCTGGGCTGAATGTTCTGGCTGAGGGCTTCTTATGAGCTCGCAGTTAAAATCCTAATGAGGCTACAGTCACTTGAAGGCTTGGCTGGAGCTAAAAAATCTGCTTCCAAAATGGCTCATTCTCATGACTGTTGGTAGAAGGTCTCAGTTCCTTACCACCTGAACTTCTCCATCTAGCAGTTTGGTTAGCCTTACCACATGGCAGCTGGCTTCTCCCAGAGTGAGAGTTTCCCCCAGAAGAGTAGAGCAAAACAGTAGCCAAATTGTCCCATACCATCACTTCAGGCATAATCTATTGGTCACACAGAATGCCGTATATTTATGAAAGCCATACACAAAGGTATGGGTATCAGGAGCAGAGGATCACAGGGAACCACCTGGGAGACTGCTGATCATAACTGTAATTTGAATTTATTTGATTAATGCAAGGCAGGGCTGGGACAAAAAAAAGGCAAGTGAGGTGTCTATGGGGTAAAATTTAAGGAGGCACCAGGGGCCTACCCTGCACTTCTGTGACCCAGAGAAGGAGTACTTCTGTATGTTTTGTTCCCTAGGCACCTTTCTTGCTTCACCCTAGTACCAGCCTTGGTACAAAGGATAACAGGTTTCCATGTTTTAACTTACTATTTTTCCAATTATTTAGTACTGTTGGTTTGCACCTTCAGGGGCTTCCCAGATGAAATCCAAAATGGGCCCTCGTACAGAGAGAGCATGGAGAGCGGAAGAAAGAGGCAGACACTCCAGATTGGTAGGTGGCGGATTTATTAAGCAAAGGAACTCGAGGATTGACTTGGGCACTGCAGAATGAGTAGATCTCTGCTCCATCTGCCAGAATCTTAAGAGTTTATACGAGGCCTTAATGTGGTTCAGATAGACACTTGGTCATGTGGTCTCAACAACACATTGTTCTCTCAAGGTTTGCTCCATAAACACTCTAATATTGTGATATTTGAGTTACATTTATGCCAGTTTTTCTGGGGCAGTGGTTTATGATCTTACCCTAAAAAAGTTAAAATTACTTCTTCATCGTGAATTACAGCATAATTTATTCAGACTTTGCAGTGTTTGCTCCTTTGTCCTACAAAACTCTGTCATCATTTTTAAATGCAAGAATGTGACCTTCATTACTAATTGTAATCTGGCAATAAGAACAAGAACTAAATTTCATTTTTTGAATTTAATTTTGTTTCATTGAACTTTATGAAAAAGGGATAACAAAAAATTTATGAAGTAAACAATAGTATAAAGTAGTGACAACAACAAAAGAAATAGTTTATCCCTACTCTGACATATAAACTTCTTTTTTAACCCGTTTTCTCCTAGTCATGGTCTAGTTGCACACAATAAATCCCAGCAAAGATATACTTGTTTTGTTTTTCACTTATATCCTAAATATTTATCTATGTATTATGCACTAACCCTCTCTATATGCACTACTGCCACATAATTCTTATATCATTTCACATCTTGTTTTTAAAAGCGTCTTATTTCAGAAAATTTCAATCACATAGGAATGTAGAGATATTGGTCTAGTAAACCCTTTTACCATAACCCAGCTTTGACAATCATCAGTCACCTAATCAATTCTAAATCAGAAACTATTCAAACCTCACGAAATTAAATTAGATATTTAACTTGAAAATTAAGTTTTTAAAGCATTTCTCAACTCCATGAGAGACTTTCACTATTTTACTGGTACATATGAGTAGCCTATCTCACCTTGAAAGGATACTTTCCATGGACTGAGCTGACAACTAGACAAGAATGAACCAAATGTCTTTGAGTTGCCCAAAAGGCTAGACTGCATTAGAAAATTCCAGACTGTGTTATATATATTTTAATAGATGCAAAATCATATTAGAAGAAATTGAAAGTCATCCCAAATTGAAAAATATCAAAGCCTCTAGAATCGTCAATTAATGGTGACTTGTTTATCTTTTTCAATTGCTTCAATCATTGTAAAAAAAAAAAATTTTTAAAGAAAAAAAAGTTTGAGAAATGATAAATCTGGAGAAAAAAAAACAAAATGTATTTTGTTATCTGAGACCTGGGGAGAGGAGCTATTGACTGCCGAGTTCAATTAAGTTTCAGAGAAGAAAGTCAGAATTAGCAAATCCTTAACAAGCCACTCTGGCAGGAAGTTAATTTTTGATTAAATAACATGATTATAGAGTGAGGGAGCTTAATTCATAGGGAGATATTGGATGATATCCAAATATATTACTTATAGCATTAAGCATTAAGATAACAAGATAAGATAAGATAATAGCATTAAGATAACAACTTAAGAATTGATAGCAACTAGTGATATCTACCTAATACTTAAATATTAACTATTAGCATGAGTTTGGCAATGTAATTCATACTAATATATTTTTAAACTTTTGTTTAAAATATGGCAAAGAAGTTTCCATTGTTGATTTGAACACACATAAAATAGGTAACAATGAAACCTACACTCCAGAGAGTTGATAGCAGCTGTAAAAGGAAAACTGGACTAGGTACCAAAAGATTTAGATTTTAGCTTTAACTCTTTCTCTAAATTCTTATATATTTGGACCTCAAAATAGTTTGTGTAAAAAGTATTGACCTGAACTAAGTTAAATAGATGATTAAGCTAAAATTAAAAAAAAAGATTCTCTAACATGCAATATAAAAGGATAATAATTAAATGTAAATGGTAGTTCTGTTTAAGGTTCTATTTTCAAATCAGAAATCATAGAAAAGCTCCAAATGATCTGTCTGTGTTGAACTTATATTCAGACAGGGGGAAAAAAGTATATGTTACTGTGTGATAATGTTACTATATAATATCAACCAGACAGGCTTTCTTCCAAAGCATAAAAATAAAAATACATACTCAGCATAACATAGCCATTCTAATATACATTACTAATTATCAGATATGTATTAACACTGCTTAATATACATTTCATTGTAAATCCAATTTATATTCTCCATTTGTGATGCAGCACTTAATGAGTCCAATTATTGAACTTTTGAGCAACGATTGTAACTAGCCTGGATTATTTGATACACTCTGGGACAAGGCCTATTTCACTACAGATTCTGAGTAGGAAACAGAAAATACTCTAGATCTCAAAGCGCAGTCTCTGGTTCGGCAATCCAGCAACTTCTTATATCTTGATATTCTTGCATCCTACCCCCATGCCTAATAAATCAGAAATTCTGGGAGTGCAGCCAGGCAATCTATGTTTTAACAAGTCCACCAGGTCTCTCTGAGTCACACTAAAGTTTAAGAACCACTGCTCAAGATATTTTATGTAAGAGTGAATGAAATACAGGTTAGGTGCTTACAGAATCATTGAGAAGGCTACAAGAGCAAGCTCTGAACAGGGTCTCCAGAAATAAAGAACAGAACAGAACTGACTCATTAGGGAATGACCACCTCTGGGTCCACTTCTGGAACAACTGATCTCAAGAACATATGCTGTACCTTCAGGATGCTGAAACTCAGAAACCACTGTTACTGCTTCCACCTATGTGCCTCTCAGTACCAGAAGCTGTGGAGTGGAGCCTGAGACGCAGCAGCAGAAGCACCTCACGTCTCCATGACTTTATTTCTCACAGAATAACAGTCAAAGCAGACAGGAAGATTGCCTCTGCCTCCCAAATCTGACACCAGTGCACATGGAGAGATCCCCTGTGCAACTAGAAACATGGCTACATGGGAATAACAGTGCCGACACTGGCATCCAATGGGCATCATAGTTCAATCACTACCTGGACATGATCTATACTGTTTTGAAGTACGTAACTAGCATTATCATTTGGTTTCATCACGGTCTTAAAGTATAATTTAAGAGCTACCGAGGAAACAAAGGTTTAGAGGCAATTTAAAAGAATTTTAAAAGAATCACAACTAATTTGCTACGTGTCATTATCATCATTTATGAATTTGTACACTTGCATTTTCACTGGGTAACTTGAACAAGTAAAACAATGCCCAGCTTTACCTTGGGAAAACGCACCTAAGCAATTTACATAAAGATGACAAATAGATAATTGATTGATAGATAGCAATAACTTACATTTGTATAATATAGTACTTTACTCTCTATACACTATAATTGAGGTAAGTAGAGTATAATATATGCATTTTCATATGAAGAAACCAAGTCTCAAAATTATAGATTGCCACATGATCGTAGCTGAATAATAAGTAAAAGAATGTATGTCTGGGCTTCCCTGGTGGTGCAGTGGTTGAGAGTCCGCCTGCCGATGCAGGGGACACGGGTTCGTGCCCCGGTCCGGAAGGATCCCACATGCCGCGGAGCGGCTGGGCCCGTGAGCCGTGGCCGCTGAGCCTGCGCGTCCAGAGCCTGTGCTCCGCAACGGGAGAGACCACAGCAGTGAGAGGCCCGCGTCCCGCAAAAAAAAAAAAAAAAAAAAAAGGAATATATATCTTCTAACTCCTAGGCCAGTGTTTATTCCAACACACTTTAATGCCTGACTATACGTCCTCTGAGAATTCTTACAACACACAGCATTATAGAAAAAAATGTGTACTGAGCCAGGGACAGGAAAATAGTGTGAGTGCAGGGCAAACAGGAACAAAGCAGGGGCCTAAGGCTGAGTTTTAAAGAACGATCAAATTCAACTGAAACCGTTGCAAATCTAATACAATTCTAGGTATATTTGCATATCCGTCAAGATAAGCTTAGCTATGCTGAGATAACAAACAACCTCAACATCTGAGTGGTTTAAAACTATGAAGGTTTATTTCTTGCTCCATTGAGGGATACGTGGGAACCCTAATCTGGCATATCTTCATTCAGGAACTCAAGCCAATGAAATAGCCATTAACTGTAACACTGCAGATCATCCAGCCAGAGGAAGAGCACACTCTAGAGAATTTCTTACTGGTAGTTAAATGACGCACTTCACTAGCTCACACGTCACTGACCAGGAGACAGCACATGGTCTAACCCAACTACAGCGGAACTAGGAAGTGCAATCCTATTACATGCTTGCAAGGTGGAAAGAAAGCTGTAAATACTTGGGAAATAGAATGAATGTCTACCACAATGTCAAAGCCAAATTAATAAAGGAAGTTTTTATCAAGAACTTGGAACTGAAGGTCAGAGACAGCCAATTAAGGTAGATGAAGCAATGTTGATATAAACTTGGTATCTGTGAGTAACCATTTTTCCATTATGGTCAGAGGGAAGTAGGAGAAGCCAGTCTACAAAGGAAAAAAAAAAGTGAGGCAAGTGTTTAGAGCAAAACAGAGAAAAGTGACTAATTATAGATCAGGGTCCTGATGGCTTTCTTGATCTTGACTATAAGTGATTTGAGACCCCTTAGCTGCTCTTGAGTTCCACTGGGTAACTCAATATATATCATTACAGTTCCTGTTTTTCCTAAATTCACTCAAGTTGGTTTCTGTTTGCAATCAATAGAATATTAATTAAAGCAATCATACTAATTAATTCCATAGTATTTCTCTATCAAGTAAAATGCAATATAGAGTCCAACCAATATACTAGTTTCTCACATTAATGGGCCTTACTTTATTTTCCCTGCCCACAGCATACTGATACAGAAAATTATTTTAATCTGGAATTGCTATCACAATATTAAACAAAGGAAGATAATGGTATTAAAGAATTTGGATATTTTTCTCAAAGTTAAAAAATTGAATTCCATTAATCTATATGAACTCCAATGAAAATAAATTGTAAATTTTAATAGTTTTTTGCCAAAACAGAAACAAACAATGATGAGATTTTTTTAAGAACTGACAAACTGCCAAATGACCAATCAAGTCATATAAAATTTAAAATATTAAAATAAAATTCATACCAGCCAGAGAACAAATTATTAGAATGTATAATGATATTCAGAGAAATGGAACACTGTTCAACTCAAGCAAACAAAATGTTCAAATTCAGAATGACATGTAAATTACTCCTACCAGCGAAAGTAGAATATATAAGAGAAAATTTCTAAAGTTCCTAAAATTCTTAACATGATTCTTCCAGGAACATTTCATAACAGCTACATATGTCATGTCCTTGAGTGCAGCTGTGATCTTCCATATATTCTCAAGTTGCAAAGTGACAATTGTGGGACACAACCCTTTTTTTGTTAACTTTATATGCAAGAAAATCATTTGGTTCATATTGTGAAAAAATTAGACAGTCATGAGTAAAGGCTGTCAGATAGTCCAAGCTGTCAACTTGGTCTAAACATTTCTGAAAAGACAAAGTAATTTGACCAGAACTGCCAAAAATGTGCAACTACTTTAAGTGCATGCTTGAATAAACATGAAACAATATTTGGATTTACTGATCAAAGATAAGATTTTGTGTTACATTTATAAAATTTCATTCAAAAATGTTTTCTCTTAGTAAGATAGCCAACAGTGCTTTTAAATATCAAACACTGGAATCTATTTCTTCAAAAATGCAGCATAAATAAAAGTATGATATTAATCACACAAAGGTTAAGTTTGATGATCTGAAGTAAAACACATACTACCTATGATAAGATTGTGATTCAATTGTTATATCTTCCTGCATAATCCCCCTAATTTGTATCAGCAAATCATACTTGTCTAAGCACAGTATTTTACAATATTTTTCTTTTCTATTTACATGGGTTATAAAAATTGTGATTTTCTTATCATTCATAATCTGTAGTCTCAAGTAGATTCAGAATACTGACCAGCCATAAACATTAGCAGACAGAGACCCAGTGGTGAGTGGCTGTCTGCAACATGGTGGTATTGATTTATTTTAAAAATAGTTGAGTGTCTGCTCAGTGCCAGGCATTGTTTTAAATGCTTGGGATTCAGCTAGGAAGATGACAGGCAAGGTCTCTACTTTAGTAAATGTTAATAACTTGTTAGAAAGATATTTTAAAACAAACAAAAATATGGGATATAAGTGCTATGAAGAAAAGTTAAAGAGAGTAAAATTACGGACATATAATGCACCAATGCCGCTGCTCAGGACTCAAATTGGATATTCCAACAGCCTCTTTTAACCTCATTTCATAACCTCAACATTAGAGTATTTGTTTATCTATAACATGTGTACACTAGTAATAACATGTTTATCTATAACATGTGTACACTAGTAATAACATGTGTACACTAGTAATAACTAGTTTTACATGTAAAACCATAGCTTAAAAAATATATTTATTAACATTAGCTTGGTTTTTCCTCAAAATGGAGCAACAGAAACTTTTTTATACCCATTTTAAAATAGAGAAAATGAGCCTCAGGGACCTTAAATGGCTGGCCCAGGTCTATGTGACATGCAGGGACTTGAACTCAAGTGCACTGAAGAAAATTTTATTGCAATTCTTTGCTATGTCAGGCACATGATGGATATTATAACAATGAATATGGCATATCCCTGACTTGAGTGTTTTATCCAGGATATGGTTCACTGTTCTTGATCCCTGGGTACAAACACTAAAATTAACCTGGAAAAAAATCTAACCCATAGAAAACATAGGATCCTCTGAAATAAGTCAGAGGCTTAGTCTCTGTCAGTCTTCCTTCTGGTAGATGACTGTATCACCTCCAAACCATCAGAGATTGCATGCAAAAAATTCAGGTTTTCCATCTTAAGATTGAACCTTCCTTTTTACAATTTATAAATATCACCAAAGATAAATGGAAGAACCAGAGAGCAAGCTCAAGAGAGAACATTAGCAGAGACATCCTTGTTTTCCGCACGCATGACTGACGTAGTCACACTGGAAGACTGAGGTGGGGGTTACCACAGCCCTAGTGGTCATCAGCAGAGTTGTACTCAGCGTCCTGTGCAGGACGACGGAAGTGGCTCTTCTTACCATCTTAAATGTGATTTGATACAAATAGCTTCTCGGGATCATTGATGTGCTAAATGGCTTTTGGAGAAATGGACTTAGAAAGCTAATTGAGAGGCAGTCCAATAGATTTCCCTAGAGGTACACTAGTAGATTTTCATGACGAACAGTGTTGCTAAAAATGAAAGTGTTCATGTTGGTGATAAAAGGCCTAATATTGGCTAATGTCCACAGTAGTACAGAACAATCAGCAAATTTTTAACAAATGCTTTCATTTATGCCTCCAATAATATAGGTAAGGTTTGCAAATCAAGTCTTCCTTGACTCAATGAATTCATGTTATTAATAAACATGAAAGTATCTTTTTAAAAGTATATTTGACTTTATTGTACTCTATATCTCAGGGAAATCTCTTACATATGTATCACTTGTCAAAACATTACAAATTGCATAAAACAGCACTTAAACATTAGAATTAAAATAGTAAAAGGGGAATAATTCACTATTTTTAAATTCAATTCTCTATCTTTATCCTCCTCTCAGAATTATCTAATGGATATGGCTAATTACCTTGGAGAATATGCTTCTATACAGTTTTCTTGCACTAGGACCCTGGTTGTTGGAGGTCATTGAGAGGATGTGACCACTGCTTGACCCCAAGCTGGCTCTAGGCAACTGTAGACTCCCCAACCCCTTCCCTGTTTTTAAAATGTCCATTCTGCATACCGTTCCCAGAGCAGTTTTCACGAACAACGCCTTGAGAGAACAATGTGTTGTTGAGACCATCTGGACCGTGTACCTGACTGAATCCAGTTAAGGCTTCTATAGAAACTTTTAAGATTCTGGTGTGTGGGTGTGGAGATCTACTCATCTTGCAGATACCCAAGACAAGCCTCATATGTAATTTCCCTTGCTTATTAAAACTGCCACCTACCAGGACTTCCCTAGTGGCACAGTGGTTAAGACTCCATGCTCCCAATACAGGGGGCCTGGGTTCTATCCCTGGTCAGGGAACTAGATCCCACATGCATGCCGCAACTAAGAGTTCACATGCCACAACTAAGGAGCCGGCAAGCCACAACTAAGGAGCCTGTGAGCTGCAACTAAGACCCAGCACCACTAAATAAATAAATATTTAAAAAAGAAAAAGAAAATACAGATCTCTCTCAGGATAGCCACAGCTTTATTAAAAAAAAAAATGCCACCTACCAACCTAAGTGCTCATAAATGGATGAATGGATAAAGATGTGGTATATATATACATATATACATGTACAATGGAATACTAGTCAGCCATAAAGAAAGATGAAATCTTGCCATTTGCAACAATATGGACTGACCTGAAGGGTATTATACTAAGTGAAATAAGTCAGATGGAGAAAGACAAATGCCATGTGACTTCACTCACGTGTAGAATATGAAAAACGAGCAAACAAAATAAATGAACAAACCAAACAAAAACAAACACATAGATACAGAAAGCGGAGTAGTGGTTATCAGAGGGGAAGGGGATGGAAGGCAAAATAAGTAAGGGGATCAACTCTGTGGTGACAGGTGGAAACGAAATTTTTGGTGATGAGCACTCTGTAGTGTATACCGAAGTAGAAATACAATATTGTACACATATATAATACATAATGTTATAAACCAATGTTACCTAAGTAAAAAGTGAATTTAAAAAAAAGAGAAAAAAAAGCTGCCTCCTTTTGTGTGTGTTGGGGCAGGGAGCATTCAGATTTCACCTGGGAAGCTTCCAAGGTCACAAACCAATGCCAGTCAGTCAAGGTACAAGTAAATGAGGACAAGACCCCAGGAATCTGTATAACGATTTTGTTCTCAACAATTCCTTCCAAGGCTCCCATGCAATCCTGACACAGGCCAGACCCTTGGAACCTATTGTGCAGGGGACATGGCCATGCATGTGCTGTGAGCCTGGTGCATAAGGATGCTGGTTCTCAGGCAGCCCAAACACAAGCCCCCGGCATGAGCACCTGTGCCCAAACAGCAAGGATAATCTCCCAAATTCAAACTCATGGCTTAACAGAACTTGGCACTGTTGGAGCACTCCATGAATACCTATTTAATTGATTAACTAATGATAAGGGAAAGTGGCAGAATCCAAAAAGTGAGCATAATACTGTCAGATTTTAAAAACAGCAAAGCAAGAAGAGTCAAGAAAAGATGATGAGACTTTCCTATTTAATTAGTATGCCTTTGATGAATCATAAAATGTGCAATATGGTGAAATCATGTCAGTTTAGACTGACTAAATGGAGTCTACAGTACATAAGCCCCACTCCCTTGTTCTCAGATAGGTGAATTTCTCAACTTTCCAACAGAATGGTTCTCTCATCTTTTTTAGAAAACCTCCAGGGACAAATGATTCCACATCTTCCTGAGCAGATTGACATAAAAATTTCATGAGAATAAACCTAATGGTGTTAGATATAAAATTGGTGATTAATCACTGTGCCATCTTGAAACTTAATTTTTCTTACTCTCCTAGTAAATCCTTTATAAGGACTGTTTCTATTTTTTTTTTATGAGTATGTTGAAGAATTCACACAAAAGGTAGAATTCTCACTTCCCTTTAATTTTTACAGATAATCTTAGAACAATTCAGGTAACTAAGGTTTTGGGGGGAAACAGTTCTTACTTGTACATAAAGAACTATTACATGCTCCATTTTCCTGTAAATAATTCCATTGGCTGGATTAACAAACACTGTCACAAAAACACAGAATTTTTTTAAAGCCATAGATCACTGCATATATATTTAGAAAAAGCCATAAACAAACATGCATTTCTCCTTATTAGGAGAACTTAAATAGATGTTTGAACATTAAGGCAGTGATGATTCTAGAACATAATGAAATTCTAAGTTAAGCCTTTATGTTTGTTTTGAAACCAATATTCATAGGCAACTGTGACCAAAGCAAACTTTTATCTACCACGTTGAGTTCATCTGCCCAGGGTATGTTATTTATCCACTACCAATAATTCTTCTACAGAACAGGAATTAGTAGCAACACCATTGATTTACTTTAATGAATTCTTAGGAGTGCTTCTATTTAATTTTTATTTATTTTTCTGATAATAACAGAATTGTAAATATAAAAATTAATATCAATTTTATTTGTAGAAATTTTGGAAAACTGAAAATTATGAAGAGAAAAATAAACCACTTGTATTCCTGACAACCAGCATTCCAGCGCTAAGTTCTCCTTATATTTTTGGTATATTTCCTCCTGGACATTTTTAATTCACAAATGTAAGTAAAATTAGGGTTATTTACTGAGGGTATGTGTGTCAGTAGCTATATGTCTATACACAAATACACAACATATGTTTAAACAGTTTTGCATCATCATTCTTAATTAGACATTAAGTCATTTACACAGCACACAATATATACTGACAACAAACAGGAAAAAAATGTGGAGCAAAAATGAAATGGATATATCAAACTCAGAGTAATAGAGTTACCCTGATAGAGCTTTAAACTTAACACTAAGCTTCCTGGCTTAAAAAATATTTGATACAACAAAATCAGGCCTGCCTCTGCTATCACATAACAAGTGGCCCACAGGGCTTTTGTAACCTTTGCTTGATTGAATTACTGCTACTGAGAGATTCAGTGAAGCATTTTCTACTTCACAGCAGTCTCCATCATTCTGATATTTACAAATATCAAAGAGCAGCAGCCTGCAGACAAAATCTTTCATTGGAATAACAAAGCTTTTTCAAAATATCTATAAACTAGCCCCTTTGTAAGTTCCTACTAAATCATCAACCCCCTTTTATCTTACACGTTTGCAGTGTTTTCTAATTTCTTAAACTTTAAGGAAAGAAGCACATCAAAAATGTTTAGAAACGTTATTCATTCAAGACTTTCCTGTGTTTATTTGTATGTTCTAGCATTTTTTTTTTTTTTTTTTTTTTTGCGGTACGCGGGCCTCTCACTGTTGTGGCCTCTCCGGCTCTGGAGCGCAGGCTCCGGACACGCAGGCCCAGCGGCCATGGCTCACGGGCCCAGCCGCTCCGCGGCACGTGAGATCCTCCTGGACCAGGACACGAACCCGTGTTCCCTGCATCGGCAGGCGGACTCAACCACTGCGCCACCAGGGAAGCCCCATTCTAGCATTTTAAATGAGTGCTCATGTGATCAAAAATAAGTGACAAAATACTAAGGTTATTAACTATTCTACAGTCACTTTCTCTGAATTTTTCATGAGTTTGATTTTCAAAAGTAAGTTGGAATTACATTTACTCTACTCCATACATTATTTCGGTTTTGTATTATCTGCATTGTATGTATAAATTTATGCCAAAAATTATCCTTGTTCAAAAGAAAATTTAGGTTCTTCTCTAAACTATGTAACTTCGGCTGAAAAATAATAATAATAAAAATAATAATAATTTAAAAGTGGGAATTCCCTGGTGATCCAGTGGTTAGGACTTCGTGCTTTCACTGCCGAGGGCCTGGGTTCAACCCCTGGTTGGGGAACCAAGACCCCACAAGCTGCGTGGTGTGGCCAAAATAATAATAATAATAACAATAATAAAAGTATGTGACGTATGGTGAGCCAACAAATATTTAGGCAAGTTTTGATTATATAGGCATAAACTTCTAATAATAAAGATATTTGATGGAATAAATATTTTGAATTCTTAAATTTATTCCCTAAATCAGTAAAAGAACACGTTTAAATAATTTTTAATTCCTCACTATTAAAACAGTACCTTGTACACCCTCTGCTGGCTTGAAGAAATAGTTTAACTGTAAAAAGACTTCATATATTTGTATAGTGTTCTAGCATAGAAAAAACAGAAACACTTTAAATGTTACATAAAGACTTCAACTATAATAATAATTCAAGTAAAAATAAGCATATTTATTCTATTTCAGGCTAAAATATTAGTTTAGTATCATAAGAAGTGAGTGTTGAAAGAATATTAACATAAGATCACAGTAATCAAAACAATTTGAGGCAGGCACAAGAAAAGACAAAAAGTGTAGAGTAGAGCATCCAAAAGAGTGTATTAGGAATTTAATAAATGACAGACATGACAGTTTAATCAAGTGGGGAATGAGGACTTTGATAACAATGAATGGTGACATAATTAGTCACATTTCTGGAAGAAAGCAAAGATTAAACCTTTACCTCTGTACAAAGGCAAGTTCCAGATGAAATTTTAAAACTTTAAATATAAACTCTAAACCCATATAAACACTAGAATAACACTTTGGAAAATTTCATAGCTCTCGATGGGAAAAGTCTTCCTCAACAAGACAGGAGATTCAGAAGTTATTAGGGGAAAGGTAGTCATATTTAACTACACATACATTGTCATAAGAGGAAAACACCATAAACAAAGTCGAAGGCAAGTGATTTGGGGCAAATATGGCAACAGATATGATAGGTAAAGACATACATTCCCTCAGACACAAAAAGGGTTTATAAGTTGGTAAGAAAAATACAAGGAACCTAATAGAAAAAAGAAACCAAAGTCTTACTCTAAGGAAATTCATAAAAGAAGAAATCCAAATAGTCAATAAGCATACAAAAAGCTGCTCATCCTCCCAGGTAGTTGAGAAAAGTGAAAGTGAACTGCAACCTCACAGCTGTTAGAATTCCTATTATCGAAAAGATGAGGAATAACACGTGTTGGAGAGGATGTGGAAAAAAGGGAACCCGCATACATTGCTGGTAGGAATGTAAATTGGTGTCGCCACAGTGGAAAATAGTATGGAGATTCCTCAAAAAATTAAGAATAGAACTGTTATACGACCCAGCTATTCCACTTCTGGGCATTTATCTGAAGAACAAGAAAATACTAATTCGAAAAGATATATGCACCCCTATATTCATTGCAGCGTTATTTACAATAGCCAATATAAGAAAACAACTTAAGTCTTCATTGATGGATAAAAGGATAAAGATGTGGTATATATACACAAGGAAATACTACTCAGCCAAAGAAAGAATGAAATTCTGCCATTTGCAACAACATGGATGGAACCTGACAGCGTTTTGCTAAATGAAAAATGTCAGACAGAGAAAGACAAATACCATATGATTTCACTCATATGTGGAATCTAAAAAAAAAAAAAGAGGAACAAACAAAATAAAACAAAAACAAACTCATAGATACCGAGAAAAGACTAATGGCTGCCAGAGAGGAAGAGGGTTGGTGGGTAGGTGAAACGAGTGAAGGGTGTCAATGTATGGTGGTGGATGGTGACTAGACTTGTGGTGGTGATCACTCTGTAGTGTATACAGTTGTTGAACCATAATGCTGTACACCTGAAACATAAAAAATGAAAATGAAATGCACAGTGAGGGTTACAAGTCATTAACAATATAATTATCTTCAGCCTTGTGCTAATTAGCAAAATTTTAAAATACAGTAACATACAGTGCAAGCTGCTTCAGTCTTTTAAAAAATATTTGGCAATATCTATAAATCAAACACACACAACTTTTGATGAAGTAATACTACTTGGGGGAGTCTATCCAATAAAAATAAAAGCGCCACAGTACAAACATGTCAGGCCATGTATTTAGTGACATTTAAGGTGATATATTTGTAATGGCAAAAACTAGGGAGCATTCAAATATCCATCAAAAAACTTTGGTACAGTCGTTCTCTTATGCAATTATTTAAAGGAAGATGTAATTATATGCATATATATTGATCAGAAAGAGATATGTATTGATCATAATGACTCATTAAGATGAATTTAAGAAAAGCCATAACAGCAATAGGCTTTTTATTTATGATTTTTTATGTTTGTGTGAGCATAAAAGACATCGAGGAAGAAAAAGAACTAGGCCCTTTTTTTTTGCGGTACGCGGGCCATTCACTGTTCTGGCCTCTCGTGTTGCGGAGCACGGGCTCTGGACACACAGGCTCAGCGGCCATGGCTCACAGGCCCAGCCGCTCCGCAGCATGTGGGATCTTCCCGGACTGGGGCACGAACCCATGTCCCCTGCATCGGCAAGAAGACTCTCAACCACTGCGCCACCAGGGAAGCCCAAACTAGGCCCTTTAGAGTAGCTACCAAGTGGTAGGAATGAAGAGGGTGGGAGCGAATTTTAACTTCATTTATATATCTTTGAATTTTCAATTAGTTAAAATGATTACCAATACATTCATAATTTGAAATTTTAATAAAGAAGATAAAATTGAAAAGAAAGAATTAATACGAAGTATTTATCTTTCAGGACATAAAGTACATTCTGTACATATTTAAATTATAGGCTCTATCTTAATTCCTCTTTGTTTTTCTCCCCTTCCCTCCTCCCCGCCCCTCAAAAAAGTAAAAGAAATTCGATCCACCCAGCAGTGTGTGTCCATGAAATATGGGTGGAGAGAAGTGAAAAATGGGAGGGGAATTTCCAGTATGGAGTAGGGGAACAATGACATGCCAAGCACACATATTTGAGAAAACTCCCCAAGGGGTATTGAACCCCAATCCCGTGCTGAGAACTACAGTTTTACGGATTAGGTAGGGAAAACCTTCTCCTCAGTTGCTTACCATGAGTTTCACTGTGGGGCTGGCTGTGATCACAGGTGCCAGCAATACTGACTCCCAAATAGCTTCAAAATTTTTCTAGAAAAGTCGTGTAGTATTTTTTTCTCATCTTTGGCTGCACGTTAGAATCAACTCGGGGGCAAACAAACAAAAGAATAGTGTGTGCATGCTGGTTGAATCAAAATTTTGGAATTGAGGATTGTTTCTCCTCTGCTAGTACATTTTAAAAGCTCTCCAGATGATTCTGAAGCACAGGGGGTTTGAGACCATTGACAGGGTTAAGCGCCTTAAACCTGGTGCTGAGACAGTTAACTAGAATCCTCTGCATGCCTCGGCCAGACTGCCTGAAGGAGGTAAGAAGATGGTTGTTGCCAGATAGAAGAGGATTTGAACCCAGGAACTTTAGACACACTGCTGTATTTTTTTTTCTTTCCATGAATTTTTAGAAACAGTTTTACTGAGGTATAATTTGGGGGCTATCGTGAATAATGATTCTTCTATAAACTTTCGTATCCAAGTCTCTGTATGGATATATTGTATATTTTTTCTCTGCTTTTTAAGTAGATACCTTAGAATAGACTCACCAAATTGTATGGTAAGTGTATGTTTAACTTTTAAAAAAACTGCCAAATATTTCCAAAATGTCTGTACCATTTTACATTCTCACCAGTAATGTTTGAGGATACTGAGACAACTTTCATGTTTGTGAGCAGAGCAATTGACTGATCTCTTGTCTCAGGCTATCTCTTTTTAAGTATCTTCGTATAGTGAACAGCCTTGAAAAAGCCAGGAGCACGTTTGCTTACTACCTAGCAGAATAAGATAATGTCTTCCTCTGAGGCAAAGATCAGCAGATTTGAAGATTCAGTTTCAGAAGATTCAGATTCCCTAAGCTTAGGACTCTTGAGCTGTGATAAATATCCACTGCACTCACAGCATCCACCTGGCCCTTACTGCCATCACCCTGTGGGAATTAGGGCTCAGGGACCTGATGCAGGAAAATAATACTCTGGCTACTGCTATTGTTTTAAGTGATAAACTGTCCTTTGTCTCAGAGTCGGGGGTCTTGTGTCTTCTGCCAGCATTCACAAAATGTGGAAGGCTACTTTGTTAGCTTTCATGTAGGGTAAAATCTCAGACCTTTCATGGTGTTTGGCAGAGAGTTCCAGTTTCTCCACATCATCATCAACCCTTGGCATTTTCCCTTTTGGATTTTAGCCATTCTAATAGGCGTGATTTTAATTTGAATTTTCCTAATGACTAATTAAACTGGGCATCTTTTCATGTACCTACTGCCATCCTTATGTCTACTCTGGTGATGTCTTTATTCAAATCCTTGCCCCTTTTTTAATTGGGTTGTTTGTTATTATTAAGTTGTGGACGTTCTTTATGTATTCTGGATGCAAGTCCTTTATCAGATATATGATCTGCAAATACTTTCTGTGGCTTGTGTTTTCATTTTCTTAATGATGTCTTCCAAAGAACAAAATTTTTAATTTGAAGAAGTTGAATTTATCAATGCTTTCTTTTTGGGATCATGCTTTTTTTGTCATGTCCTAGTAACCTTTGCCTAAGTCAAGGTCACAAAGATTCTCCTGTGTTTTCCTCTAGAAGTTTTATAGTTTTAGCTTTTACATTTAGACCTATGAGCCGTTTCAAGTTTTATATAGGTCAAGGTTTTTTCTTTCTTTTTCTTTTTCTTTTCTTTGTGTGTGTATGTGTGTGTTTGTGTGTGCATATGGTTATCCTGTTGGTCCAGCATCATTTATTGAAAAGATAATCCTTTCCCCATTGAATTATCTTGTCACTTATGCAAAAAAAAAAACCAAAAGCAAACCTGATCATTTCTACATAGGTCTGTTTCTGGGCTCCATGCTATTCCATTCATCTTTATGTCTATTCTTATATAATTTGCAGCATCAATAAGTGGGAATCTGGTTTTATGGTCTATTTGATAATCTCTCCTCATTCTGATATTTTTGGTTGTTCTAATAATTAACTACTTCCATTCATCAGACTTATCATCAAATGATAATTTCTTATTTCCTCTCATATTTTCTTGAGGGCTCTGCTATACACTACATACAAAAAATTGAGACAGTCTCAGAGACTCATTGAAAGGGACTATACCAGGTGATCTTTTTAGAGACAGACTCATGGTCACAGCCTTTGGAGTTTAAGTGAAAATTGCTCAGACAATTTTTAGGCAGCCCGGAGGACTGGATTATGATTTTCAGGAATCGTTCTCATTCAGAAGCAGAAGATTTCAAGAAAACAGATCCAGAAGAACAGGAATTAATTACATAGACTCAAATACACTAATGAGGCATATTTACTTGTGGTTATTTCTTTGGGCATACTGTTATTATTATTTCTAAATATCTATTTTCTGATGTGTTTATGAGGATGCCTTTCCTTTTCTTATTAATCCATTTCTAGCCCTCAATTTAGTAGACTATGCTCTTGTAAATTGAAATGAAACCTTTAGAAAATGATATCTGAGTCTCACTGACCTCTAGAATTTAGAAAGAGATGCTTTCATTGAGTCTTACTATTCATGACAATTCATTTATTTCATAGGTTCAATAAAAATCCATCTTTCATTTTACCCGAACACATTTGACAAATTGACAGTGCAACCAAGGTCATAATAGAGTATTATACTTGATAATATGTCACAGAAGCTCACCATTAAGGAATAAGTGTTTCACTTCACATATGGAACCAATGTCCACAACATACTCACACCAAACTGAACTGGCATCTATTATATGAATTACAAGATCCCAGTCCCAAACTGATAAGAAAAGTCACTTCCTGGTAGGCCAGGGCTCTTAGACTATTTGGGTGATTTCAGAAAGAGAGTTCACCCAAATTCATAGGGACTGCAAGAAGTCTTATACAAAGAGACTTTTGTGCTTGGTTTTCTAGATTCAAAACAAAAGAGCAAATAAAGATTTTAAAAGTTCAGTCCTATATTCCTTATGAAATTTCTAGATAAAAGTTAATTTTCTAAGGGCTTCCGTGGTGGTGCAGTGGTTGAGAGTCCACCTGCCGATGCAGGGGACACGGGTTCGTGCCCCGGCCCGGGAGGATCCCACATGCTGTGGAGCGGCTGGGCCCGTGAGCCATGGCCGCTGAGCCTGTGCGTCCGGAGCCCGTGCTCCACAATGGGAGAGGCCACAACAGTGAGAGGCCCAAGTACCACACACACACAAAAAAAGTTAATTTTCTAGCCTAAATTTGCTCAACCCTGTATTTTCTATGAGCCTTTATTAATTAGCACTTCTCAGTACAGTAAGCCTATGTAAATAGTTAGGTCAAAACACAATGACACCAACCATTTTTGTGGTTAGGCATAGTCTTTGGAGATTACTTATGATCATACAAGGACAATGCTTGAGAAGAACTGTCTAAAATTTGGAAATAAGATGATGGGAGAGCAATATATCCTTTCAATGTCATATTGGAATATTGTTTAACAGAGAAATCCAAAGAATATTTTATTACCCAGAGAAATCAATAATTCTATTGTTTGTTTGTCATTATCACCTATCAATTAAAGACCCAGACCGTATGATTTTACACGGTAACTTGTGTATGTTTGTCTGTTTATTTTCTTTCAGTAGAAAATATAATCCCCCAAATTATGGTTTTATTGCTCTGTAGGGTATTAACCAGTTTTGTATCTAACCAGAAAGCTTATTTGGTGTTATTTTTCCAATGACAACCCAACATCTGTTCCTTTGAACAAACTTAACCTTCCTGCTAGTTACCTCATTAATGAATTGAATACATTTTTACAAGTGTTCATTTGATATTTTATGATAATATTCTTAAACTTTAGAAAAATATACTCTGACATGTCCATGGCACAAAACTAGAACTCTTGCTCTAGCTGATTAGGGAAGTCAGAGAAGTCTATCCATAGAATTGATAACTGAAATTCATTTATTCATTCAACGAAATATTTATTCAAAAGATAATATATATTTTTAAAATATTTATTAAACATTTACCACATACAAGGCTCTCTTCTAGACATTATAGATACAGTGGTAAATATGGCATACCATTTCCCTGCCTTGAGGAAACTTATAATATTCACCTGAAGAGACACACAGTAAATAAAATAAATAAGATACATGTAAGTTAGTGATAAGTTTTTAAAAATAAGGCAAAGGAGGGAGATAGGAGATATGTATTCGGAGGAAAAGATTGCAATTTTACTTCTGATAGTCATTGTAGGTGATCTTTAATAAAGACCTAAGGAAAGATGAGAGAGGGAGCTGTTTGACTATCTGGCAGAAAAATGGTCTAAAGCACTGGTCCTTAAACTTTTTTTATCTCTGAACCCCTTCTTTTTAAACTCTTAAGATTTATTAAGGAAAGAAGTCTTTCTATACATGGACACATACACGTATATCTCACCATTCACTGTATTATAAGTTAAAATCACACAATTTCAAAATATTTACTTATTTAAAATGAATGAATAAGATAGTAGAGAGGCTTACATGCTAACATAAGTAATGCAGTTTGTGAAAAATAACTATTTTTTAAAATAACTATTTTCTAAAATAAAAAACATAATAAGAAAAATGACATTACTCCATATTTTTGCAAATCTCTTTATTTTTTTCAGACTTAATAAAAGACGGTTGGGATCCCATATATGTTTCTGTATCCAATTTGTTGCAATGTGTTGTTTTGGTTGAAGTATATGAAGGAGTTCCTGCTTCACATACATATATAGTTGGGGAAAGAAGAATTATTTTAATAAAGCCTTTGGGGATAATTAATTTAATTTTTAATAATGGCTGTGGTTAGCAGCCAGTTAAAATTCCACACCTACCAGGCTGGCAGCCTCCTCAGTAATAAATACATTTCTTAGAGCTTTGATGAAGGAAGTATTCTCAAGTATCCATCTTTGGGATATGGTTGGAAGGGGCTGAGTGGATTCATTCCAACGTTTCTGTCTTTTTGAGCCTTCGGACTTCTTCCTTTAGAGTATACCAGCAAAGGTCAGGCATTTCCACATGTAAAATGTGGGTTATTGATGAGTCCAGGCTTCAATGAGCCAATTCATCAGATTATTAACAACTTTTCACATGCTTAGGCCAATATATTAAATTTCATATTCTGGCTGAATGCATCCATGACAGTGATTCGGCCTGATTATGCCTTATATTTTATCCTCCTTGGTCTAATCCCTTAAAATCCACGCCCACCCCCATTCTTTAGTTTCTTGCCAATAAAGATTGGAGAGGTCCTGAACTCCTTTGGGTGTGTGGGCCACCTCCTCATAGAGCAGTCCTCGTCCAGAAGCAGTGATGGGTGTGTTATGAGGGGAGTTAGTTTGTGATGCAAGTGCAGTCATTGAAAGGCTTTTATGCAGAAGAGTTTTTTTTTTTTTCCTCTGTGTCTTATATTTGAGTGAATTGATGGTGGGAGTGGGGAGAACATCAAAGTTCCCAGCTTCATCCTTGCTACTCAAATGACGCTTTCTCATGGTTTAAAACTCCACCCCTTCTGCCACCAATACTTTTCTATCAGTGTAAGAGACCTGGCCCACTTGAGAATTTATTTGAATTCTGAAATCCTCAGAATTGGACCTTGGACTTGGTTCTCACCCTCTGGCCATAGGAAATGAGGAACTCCTTCAAGACTTCTTTTTAAACTTTCTAATCATCCATGCCAGATATTTTTAGTTTTCAACTGTTCATTTGCCACGTATATACTCTCTAGGGCCATCAGAAAGAGCCAGGTGACACCACAACTTTTATTATTATTATTATTATTTTTTGCGGTACGCGGGCCTTTCACTGTTGTGGCCTCTCCCGTTGCGGAGCACAGGCTCTGGACGCGCAGGCTCAGCGGCCATGGCTCACGGGCCCAGCCACTCCGCGGCATGAGGGATCTTCCTGGACGGGGGCACGAACCCGTGTCTCCTGCATCGGCAGGCGGACTCTCAACCACTGCGCCACCAGGGAAGCCCACCACAACTTTTATAATCACTGTTTTTGCTATAACAACTGAGTTTTACATCCACTTGAATTCCCAATACTGTTGCCTGCCCATATACTTCATCACATGCTAAAATAAGTGATCGTGTGAGTAATCATAATGTCACTGCGTGTCATGGATTACCCGTGTCCATTCCCAGCACTCCTGAAATATGTGAGCAATCTATTTCCAAAATTTGAAGTTCTGCTTCCTGAGACCAATTTGGGTACCAGTTATTATACCGGTCAAGATCCTGGCAGGAAACAGGTGACGTAAACTGGAGAAGAGGTTCGTAAGAAAACTATGTACACAGGTACAGGCAAGGTGTAGAGAAACCACAGGATATGATTTGATGTCATTTCCAAATTCTTACCCTCCCACCCTGCCCTTAGGACTTCATTTCAGTATGTCACACAAAATACAAATTTGGAAGTCATCCAAGATTATCCCTTTTCTATTACATCCCACTTTCAATTAATTAAGTACATCTAAAATAACTGCTCTTCCCTACAACATTGTTCCTACCTAGTGTGGCATCACGGTTCAATTCTTACTGAATCACGAGAATTTTAGTACAACATAAATTGCATATACAGGAGCATCAGGAGAGGACGTTAAAGAAATAAGAAAGTAGTAGGTCATGGAGAAATCCATTGTCATAATGAGGTCATTTTCTTTAATTCATAGCAAAAGGAAGAAAACGGGGTTAGCAGAGCCCTTTATATTTTTATATTATTTGTGTTGTCACAGTTGAACACTCAACTTGAGAAAATGCATTAATACAACATCAGCACAAAAGATGTGAATTTTAATATGTAGCACATCCAATTACAGCACTACAAAGAGAATTAGGAGAAAAGCAGCTATAAACATCCAGCTGCAGAGTTTAAGCAGTCTCATGCTGTGACTTTAGATAATGCAAATTTTATGTTCTCATCTCATTTTAGAAAACAAAATGCATTATATTAAAGGTCAATCTGTATTATAACCAGGGAATTATAAACTGTAACACAGTTCAGAGAACATATAGACTTTGTTCTTTATTTTGATCAGTATTACTGGGGAAATGTTCAATTGCATTACATGAGATGAAGAAGGCCAACCTGTCTAAAGGTCTCCCTATCTCAAATATAGTACCATTTATTAACTATAAAGTATCGGGGTGAAACATGTCCACAGCTCTCCCTGCCTATGCTGTATTGCCTGTTTATTTATGTTAACTATTATATATATAACTACGTTAACTACAAAATGTGAGGGTAGAGAATAACGATTGGTCGCCTATCTGTGTTGTAGTAACATTTGTTAATATAAAGTGTGGATTGTTACATTACTTACAAATTAAATGTAAGCTAAATTCAAGTTTTTTACTTAGTCCATAAGGGATTCTTCAGGCCAGACAGCCTTTGTACAATTGTCTAGCTTTGGTTCAAAGAGGACTATCTGTTAGAAGGAAAGAACAAATGTCATGTGTTCCAGAAAAGGGCTCATTAAATCTCAGGATGATAGCTGGACATTTTTGTTATTCTGAAATTAATCATTATATTGTTAATGGTTCTTTATATGCACAGGAAGGGGATAAATCAGACTTAAGAAATACATGGTCCGGATCCCCATTCTTCCTGTAACCTATGCCCATCAAACCCACATTCTTGGGTTCCTCAATTTGGATATCCATTCTTTTTTTTTTTTTTTAATTTAAGGAACTTATAATTCCAGAATGTCATTTTGAGACCTAATGTTAATTGCTTTAAACAAAAACAAACAAAAAAACATATGTAATGAAAGCATATTTCCTCTCTAGAATATCTGTATAAGATTGAATCTTCTAGAGAACCGAAAGTTTCTAGAAACATACTACAATATATCAGGATATTATTGAAAAGGAATGTGGTCATTATTTTGCTTCTTTTTTTTTTTTTTTTTTTACTGAAGTATAGTTGATTTATAATGTTATGTTAGTTTCAGGTATACAGCAAAGTGATTCAGATATAAATATATATATTCTTTTTCAGATTCTTTTCCATTATAGGTTATTATATGATACTGAATATAGTTCCCTGTGCTATACAGTAGGTCCTTGTTGTTTATCTATTTTATGTATAGTAGTGTGTATTTGTTAATCCCCAAAGCCTGATTTATGTCTCCCCACCTTTCCCCTTTGGTAACCGTAAGTTTGTTTTCAATGTCTGCGAGTCTATTTCTGTCTTGTAAATAAGTTTATTTGTATTATTATTATTTTTTAGATTCCACATGTAAGTGATATGATATTTACCTTTCTCTGTCTGACTTACTTCACTTAGTTTGATAATCTCTAAGTCCATCCGTGTTGCTGCAAATGGCGTTATTTCATTCTTTTTTATGGCTGAGTAGTATTCCATTGTATATATATATACCACGTCTTCTTTATCCATTCATCTGTTGATGGACACTTAGGTTGCTTCTATGTCTTGGCTATTGTAAATAGTGCTGCTATGAACATTGGGTTGCATGTATCTTTTCAAATAGTTTTCTCCAGATATATGCCCTGCAGTTGGATTGTAAATAGTGCTGCAATGAACATTGGGGTGCATGTGTCTTTTTGAATTATGGTTTTATCTGGGTATATGCCCAGTAGTGGAATTACTGGCTCATATGGTAACTCTATTTTTAGTTTCTTAAGGAACCTCCGTACTGTTCTCCATAGTGGCTGCACCAGTATACATTCCCACCAGCAGGATAGGAGGGTTCCCTGTTCCCCACATCCTCTCCAGCGTTTATTATTTGTAGACATTTTGATGATGGCCATTCTGACTGGTGTAAAGTGATACCTCAGTGCAGTTTTGATTTGCATTTCTCTAATTATTAGCAATGTTGAGCATCTTTTCATGTACCTGTTGGCCATCTATATGTCTTTTATGGAAAAATGTCTATTTAGGTCTTCTGCCCATTTTTTTATTGCATTGTTTGTTTTTTTGATATTAAGCTGTATGAGATTAATATCAAAATTAATCCCTCGTTGGGATTTTAGAAATTAATCCCTTGTCGGCCTCATTGTTTGCAATATTTTCTCCCATTCCATAGGTTGTCTTCTTATTTTGTTTATGGTTTCCTTTCTTGAGCAAAAGCTTTTAAGTTTAATTAGGTCCCATTTGTTTATTTTTGCTTTTATCTCCATTATTCTAGGAGATGGATCCAAAACAATATTGCTGCGACTTATGTCAAAGAATGTTCTGCCTATGTTTTCCTCTAGGAGTTTCATAGTACCTGGTCCTATGTTTAGGTTTTTTAATACATCTTGAGTATATTTTTGTATGTGGTATTAGAGACTCTTCTAACTTCATGCTTTTACATGTAGCTGTCCAGTGTTCCCAGCACCATTTATTGAAGAGACTTTCCTTTATCAATTATATATTCTTGCCTCCTTTGTCATGGATTAATTTACTATGAGTGTGTGGACTTATTTCTGGGCTTTCTGTCCTGTTCCACTGATCTATATGTCTGTTTTGGGGCCAGTACCATACTGTTTTGATTACTGTAGCTTTGTAGTATAGCCTGAAGTCAGGGCGTCTGATTCCTCCAGCTCTGTTCTTCTTTCTCAAGATTATTTTGGCTATTCCGGGCATTTTGTGTTTCCATACAAATTGTGAAATTATTTGTTCTAGTTCTGTGGAAAATGCAATTGGTAATTTGATAGGGGTCGCATTGAATCTGTAGATTGCCTTGGGTAGTATGGTCATTTTAACAATATTGACTCTTACAATCCAAGAACATGGTATATCTTTCCATCTGTTTGTTTGTCTGTCATCTTTAATTTCTCTCATCAGTGTCTTAAAGTTTTTGGAGTACAGGTCTTTTGCCTCCTAGGAATAAATTCCTAGGTATTTTATTCTTTTTGATGCACTGGTAAATGGGATTGTTTCCTTAATTTCCCTTTCTGATATTTCATTGTTAGTGTATAGAAATGCAACAGATTTCTGTGTATTAATTTTGTGTCCTGCAACTTTACCAAATTCATTGATGAGCTCTAATTGTTTTCTGGTGGCATCTTTAGGATTTTTCTATGTATAGTATCATGTCATCTGAATCCAGGTGGTGGAGCTTCATGTTTTTTGGAGCCAGTTACACAAAGTGATTTTTTTTTCTATCTCCCATTTGTACAAAGTACCATTTCAAATTAATTAAAACAAAATATCCTTTCTTTAAAAATGGTGGTAATTATCATAGCTTTATGATAAAACAATATAATTAGGAGCTTTCATCTTTCAATAAGCCTATGTAAGAAGGAGTTGGAAAAAATAATCATATTTTTTCACTCTCTTTCAGATCTGAAAGATAGACAGTACTCTTTTTCTATATTTTCTTTCCATTAAAATTGAATATTTGTGTGATCCAAAAGAGTTTTTTTAATTTTTTAAATTTTATTTTATTTATTTATTTATTTTTGCAGTACATGGGCCTCTCACTGTTGTGGCCTCTCCCGTTGCGGAGCACAGGCTCCAGACACGCAGGCTCAGCAGCCATGGCTTACGGGCCTAGGTGCTCCGCGGCATGTGGGATCTTCCCGGACCAGGGCACAAACCCGTGTCCCCTGCATCGGCAGGCGGACTCTCAACCACTGCGCTACCAGGGAAGTCCAAGAGTTTTTTTAAAGCACAAAAAGGAATACTTTGTAACATCCACCTGATACACATTATGGCTTAGTTTAACATAAAATGTGTTATGAATTTTTGTATAGATATTTTATGTGAGACAGAAATGTAAAGAAAATTTTATTCAAAAAGTGTTTAAGGTTTTTATACACAAATTTCATTACATTGTTTTTCATTTTAGGATAGTCATAATCTAAAAGTCAATAATTTGCAATTAATTAGAAGATTATGGCTCAACATTATTAAATATTATTTACCTATAAATAATTAATATAAGGATTTATCAGACTATTTAATGATATAAAAATATGTTTGTAATATAGTAAGTGGAATATAAGATACTATACAGGGAAGATGTATACCAATGCATTAGTAGTTCATAATTTTACATAGTTTTCCTTTATAAAAAATCTGCATTTTCATCAGACTCTAATATTTAGGGAAAATCTATAATATTCGTTTACTTATACATTTTTTAAATGTACTGCTGCTTGGCTTATTCTTTAGCATAATTCATACTGTGCAAAAATTTGTTGGCCACCAGATAGCTAAGAGAACCCTTTTGTGTATACATCTGATATTAGAAAATAAGAAAAGACAAGTATAGATAGTTCTTAACTATAATTTTTTTAGAAACATGTTATATGTGAGTTTGATAATTTTGAATATCTTTTCTTCATTTTTATAATTGTAAAATGAGTCACTGGCTTAAAAGAAACTTTCATCAAATAAGTAATGAATATCATTCCTATTTGGAAACAAGATGCTTGAATCAACTGAAGTGCAATTTTGAAAACTTTTTTCACAAAGAACAAATTTTGAGGAATTTATTTGAGGTGAATACTATTCTCTGTATGAAATGTATGAAGCATGGATTGCACATCAATTTATTAAATTTGATTAAGGGAGTATATTACAAAGAATGATAATTTCCTCAATGGAAAATGGCAACAATAATAGTGTTTATCAGAGGACTGATAAGGGGAGTAAATGAGATAGTGTATATAAAGATCTTAGTATAATTTTGGGCAACTGACTATATTTTATTGCAAACAAGTTGATTTAATCGATGTGTAACATCTCAAAGAAAAAATGAGATACACAATATTAAAATAATAATTAGGTAACTTACTATGTGTCAGTTACCAGTATAAGTGCTTTGCATGAAATAACTTATTTATCCACTTAAATTACTCTATGATTTACATATTATATCAGGTCTACAATCTTTCAGCTATAATTTTGAAAGGCAAAAGTCTCTGAAAACTTTGTTTTGTTTTGTTTTGTTTTTCACACAGGCAAAAATCTGACCTGAATTGATATGAGGCTATTTTTATTCTTGAATTATCTCTTAGTTTGAATATTTATTCATTTTGCTGCAGTAAGTTTAATATGCTGCTTGAATCCCTACTGTGACTGTTATGTAAATATATGGTGTTTGCACTGAATTACCTATCTAAAATCCAAAACATTCTGAATTTGAAACACCCTTGGACCCAAGGGTTTTGGAAAATAAGTTATGAACCTATATTATCATGCTCATTTTACAGAAAGGTAAACTGGGGCACAAAGGCAGTAGTTTTTTTGTAATGTCACACAGCTTGTAAGGAGTAGACTTGTGATTAATTTTCATGTAAACAGTTAACATGGTTCTAAATGGTTTTCTCATCATTTCTTCCTTTTCCACTGACTCCAAAGTCTGCAAAGATTATACTGGTCAACCAAGAAGAGGCAGTTGAGACTAGACATTAATTTATTCAAATGTGTGTGTGTCATGGTTACTCCAAAGTGGTGCAAAATGCTGTGCCAGCATGTACTATCCAAAAAAAAACCCAACTGTGGCTTACTGTATAATAATCAGTCTGAAATGTGGAATTACAGGGTAAGCAAATTTTTCAAAGGGCTTAAATATCTCTCTTGATTGAAATTTCACAGATGGAATTTCTAGAGTTATCCATGTAGCAGCTTGGGGTAGATGTTAGGATATTGAGTTTCTGTCTCTGGCTTAGAAACCAAATCGTTGTGTGACCTTGAGTAAATAAGTAGTATTTTACTTCATAGATTCCCACTTCTAAATTCTAAATTATATTTAGAATTCTGTTTCTATGAAATATAAATGAAATAAATGTACATGAGTACAGTTAATTGAGCCATTTTTAGTAAGGCCTAAAAGTAGTATTTATTACTATTTCAGTGTGTAATCTTGAGGCAGTTTGTCCCATTTCATAGTATCAGAAGCCAAACTCGAAATTGTCATCTACAATGTGTCCCAAGATTGAACATTTAAACTAGTTCTCCAACTCTTTAATAGCTTTTTAAAAAGTGGCAAAACAATAATTTTGTAATCACAACTCTAAACATAAATTCCATCCTTAGTCAAATTGTAAATATGTAAGTTGATAATTCAAACATATTTGTTCCTGTCATACTTTACATAAATTATTAATGTTCCCCAGCTTTAGGCATTATTGGGACAGTAGAATACTGCAAACTCTTAAACTATTTCAATGAAGAGCGAAGACCTACTCTCTCCTTTCCCACTAGATTAGTGGTTTCTCATTTTGAGAACAATATGTATTCCATTATTGCTAAAACTTCTTTATATACAAAAAGGTTGTTGTCATGACTCCTGTGGATGGCTTACTTTTTAGGCCACTAATGTAAAAACATTCTATTAAATCAAATAATGTGGATAAGCCTTCAGAGTTGATGATAGAGTATACACCCTGGGAAGCATATAGAAATATCCAGAATTATGAATTGTGTTAATCCATATTGCAGAATATAGCTCAAAAAAATAATTTTAAAGGGCTAGGCATGGGTTGCTCTAAATTTTAGGCCTCTCTTCTCTGATTCAAAACTTAGATTTGTTTTTTTAATTAATTTGTTAATAAAGTATATCAAAAATAAATTTGCTTGGAAAAGCAGTTTGGGGGTAAATGTAATAAGTGAATTTAGCAGTAGTTTATCACTTTTTAATAAAGGAAGCAGTTATTGTGAATGTTTACAATTTAAAATGATACACTGATACTATGCCAAATTATATGTAGATTAGGAAAAAAGAAATCCAATCTACTCTTCTCAAAAAGCAAGCATAAAATGCAGGTCACACAGATATGCTAATGTTTTTTAAACAAAGTCAGGTTTTAATCTACATTTAAAAGCACAAAAAGTCACCTTCAAATCCTACTGCCATGGTATTAACTCAAGCAGAATTTCTAAAAGACTTTCTCATAAGGATGGCAAGTGGGAGTGAATGGTATTAAAGATCTACTTGACTTTTTCCACTTCTATGAAACCAGCTCCTTCTACTAGTTTGTCTATTTCTAGTGTATTAATATTACATATACTGTAATAATAGTATATGATAATAAAATAATTTTAGTATGCATATGTATAATAATAAAAGACCAAATATAGGAGGCTCTCACAAAAAATGTTTGGGGGGATAAGAAATGGAGTTAGGTCTTCTATAACCCTGAGATGGTGAACAATCTCTGTTCCATATTAGGAAAACAAGATCTCTCAGTGACGTCATTGGATGGCTATATCTGGATTGGTGGGTTAAGTAAGCCCTAGGCTGGTTAGAGCGTTTGTATGGTGCCCATTTTAGGATTCCACCATCAAAGCACCTCTGCATTATATGTGATTTCCCCAATTTGGGATTATGGCATTTGGCTGCCTCTGCTTTGTATGTAGTGTGCCCAAGAGGTCAAAGTTCATCTGTCCCTTCTTGTGGTTATCCCTCTATCCCAGAGGAGAAAGTTTGACCATAAGGAATTCAGCCTACTCTAGCATAGAATCATCTTTGAGTGTCACTATATATCAGAGGTTTAGCAAAAGCTGATTTTCTGAAAAATCTTCTGAAACCTATACAGCTGTACTGTATTACCATAAACACAACTGCAAGTAGAAATTTTCCTTGATCCAAGCAAACCTTCTAGCCAGTGATGAACTAATTTTGGTGGATGGAATATTGCTTTGCCTTCACTAATGGATTCTGTACAATCTGTAAGGTTGACATAAGGTAGGCTAAATTTCTAAGCCTAATCAGCTAACAGGTAACATGCAATAAGCCCTGGTTTCACCAACCTGATATAGGGAAGAAGGAGTTACTCAAAATCAGACCTTAGAAAACTTGCACTGAAGACCCTTGGTATTGTATCCCACTATCATTTTTATATTATTTTTTATTTCTTGCTTATACCTAAAAGTGACATGTATTTGTGTTGATCATTATCTATTATTGTTTTTAGCCTCTGAAATTGAGTTGTAACAAAAGTTGTCCCCACTTAGACCTCATGGCCTGTGTGGGTTTTGATCAGGTAAGTTCGGTCTCTGCAGAGAAACACAGGAAAGTTTTCCCAAACCTCATATGGATCATGGTCATTGGGGACTAGAGTAATCACAGATGCCTTGCATAATAACTAGAATTACAAGATACTGATAGCATGGAGATATTCAGTAAAAAAAAAAAACAAACAAAAAAAAACAAACTAATTTCCCATATACCCAAGTGTTTCTGCACAAAATGCTATTGCAAAGGCACAGGCTAACTATAACCATGTATTTCGAATACACCAAGAACTGCATATGGTTAAACTCAACTATGCTGAAAGAAAACAATGATCTAGTGATATTTGGGTTAAATGACCAAGAATACCAGAACAATAATTACAAAAAGACAATGATTGTTTTAAAGAAATCCATTCAGCTGTCTTATTTTGTCAGTTTCAGGCATGGGCTATATATCCATTGTCATCTCCTTGGTTCACAGTTCTTGGGCAAAATGACTGCTTCTTGTCTGCTTCTGGAGACTTTTTTGACTCAGCCTGTTTAAGGTCTCATGTGAGTAGAAATCCACTGATTTGGTAGTTGGTAGCTTGGTTGGCAGTTTGCTTGCACTGTGAAACATGAGCCCATAATAACAGAAATGGTGTTCGGTAATGTCGAAAAGCATTTTCAAGTTGATATGTGTTATGGATTGAATTGTATCCCCCAAAAAGGATATATTGGAGTCCTAACCACCAGGACCTCAGAATGTGACCTTATTTGGAGGTAAGGTCTTTACAGAGGTAATCATGTGAAAATAAGGTAATTAGGGTGAGTCCTAATACAACTGGTGTCTTTATCGTAAGGGAAATTTGGAAACAAAGGCATGCACACAGGTAGGACACCACGTGATGACTAGAGTTTGCTAATACATGCCAAGGAGCCAGAGCTAGAAGAAAGACGTGAAGCAGATCTTTTCCTAGTGCCTTCCCAGGGAGCATGGCTCTTCCCACACCTTGATTTCAGACTTCTAGCCTCCATCCCTGTGATGGACAATTCTGTTTTTCAGAAGGTTGGTCTGATTGCTGTGAGTCAACTGTAGCTGGCTTAAACTGAGCAGTTATCCATCCGAAGGTTTGATGGGGAAGGACGTCAACTTGGTGGGGAGAGAAGCATCTCATACAGCTGGGGTGGTAAAAGCTGTTCATTTAGCATGTAGCCCTGCAAGGACATTGCCATTGGCTTTTGGTCTGCCTATGTGCTTCTATTTAATAACCATTTTTTTCTTTGTGAGTTTTGAATAGCTTCTACTAAATCATTGATATTGTTCCCCCAGTTAGTCAAAATATCTGAAGAAGTCACAAATCCTTTAGGTTTCATGACATTTCAAAATCATGAGCAATTCTAAAAGCATATCTTTTGTCTTTTGCCACAATAAAGGCTTCAGTCAGAGCTATTAATTCTGCTACCTGGGAAGATCAAATATTACGAAATGGAGCCCCTTAATGGCTGCATTTTCAGCAGATACAAAAAAAGAGGAGGCCTTTGTAATTTCTAAAATAAAATCCATCTATAAACCATATTAAATCAAGATGAACTAAAAGGGGTTCTGTAAGATCAGTCCTGGGCATGCTTTCCTCAGTTATTGCTAGAGTCACATGTTTCCCCTTCATCCTGAAAAGAAATCAAATTACAAGAGTAAGGTTTGAACTATGTTAAACAGTGATGTGTAAGAGAGATAAAAAGGGCTTCATAAATGGAAAAGTTGCTGATAGAGAAATCTTGAGTGTTGTCTAAAAGTAACAATGATTGTTCAGCAGGTGCAAACCACAGAGTCAGTGAGAAGCAAACAACATATTAGCAGAGGCTTCAACCAGTCTGACAGCTGCTGCCGAGTTCTGCAAGCATAAAAAGTATGCCTCAGTTACTAAACTAAGGACTAGGTTAAGAGAGGCAACCTACAGGCTCCGGCGAGCTAATACTCCTAATATATCATCCTGTCTCTCATGAACAAAAGGAGAAGGGTTCGACATGGTTAAGGGTACCCAAAGTGGGGGATTGTTGAAGAGAAGCAGTGAAAGTGGAGAAAGCTGCTTTCACTTCTGCTTCGCATGGAAGAGACTCAGGAATTTTTCCTTTAATAAGTTCATGAGAGGACTGAGCTACTTTTTTTTTTAACTAGGCATTTATTGCTCGCAATAACCAGTTAATCCCCCCAAAATTCTTTTCATTGTTTTTTAGTTTAGAAAGTTGGTCAAATGGAATCATCTCTGTTCTGGTGGATGGAAAACATCCACAGCTGACAGATTCTGACCCAAATAATTTATACAATTTCTTAACAAAATTATAGCTTTTTTTCTACATGGTTTGTAAAGTTTTTCAGCTGATATTGAAAAGAGCTATATGAAGTCTTCTTGTGAACTACTTAGATTAAGAGGGCACAGTAATCTACATATTGTACAAGGATGAACTCTCAAAGAAAAATTAAATCCTTTTGTTTAGACTGACTTGTTTAGATGGAAGGAAATACGAGAATTCTGTAAATCCCTGAGGTATAACCATCTAGATATACTGTTAATTTTCCCACAAAAATAACAAATATTAACTGTCTTTATCTATGTGTCTAGTAAGGAAAGCTGCAAATAAACTGACCACTGTGAAATATTTACTTTTTCAGGGACGAAGGACAGGGCATATTTGTGTTGGGAACTACTAGGAATCTAGGGATCACAGTTCTATTGCTCACCTTGAGATCCTGAACAAACAGGGGTAGCCTTTTCTGATCGGTTTCTTAACTGGCTGTGTGGGAGTACTGCAAGCACTAAGATGTGGCCATCCTTATTCTAATAGACTCAGAGGAATGACTTTTATTCCTGAGACTTCTTCAAGTTTGAATGGATACTGGGATGACCTCAGTGGGGGTTCTAAGGATTCATTTGAATCTTAGTAGGTCATTTTCCAATATTCTGCTCACGTCAGTAGAGTCAATATTCTATTCACGACTAATCCAAAAAGTAGAAGGATGCTAACATTGCACCGGAGAGGACGGTACATGTGAATGAACTGCTATACTTTGGGTTGTTCTGATGTGGTGCCACCTGGCAAACCTTTAATTTCATGATGTTGTTACAGAGCAAGTCTCAAGTAAGCTTGCTGGAGCAGAGGCACACAACGGAAATTAGTAAAACTTGCAAGACTAGATAGAGGCAACCTCCCCAGTTATTTTATTAGTACTCCAAGGAACAGGTTGAGATAAGTGGTGAGATTTAAAACAGAAAATGAAGCATCCTCATTGAAAGGCCTGCATACAAATAGATATAATGTAGACAGTGCTATATCTTGAGTGTCATTGCTGGGTCCCTAATTTGACTTCATAAGCCCCTTTCTCAGTTTCAGCAGGTAGCCACTTTTCCAGTGCCTTAATCTCTTTAGAGATGTCCCATTTCCTAGAATGTTTTATACCTACCATGTGACTGAACCATTTCCCTCCTAGGCATTTACCCAAGAGAAATGAAAGCATATGTCCACACAAAGACCTATACACAATGTTCACAGTAGCTTTATTTGTGGGAGCCCCAAACTAGAAACAACCCAAATGTCAATCAACAGGCAAATGGATAAACAAATGCTGATGCATCCATACCATAGAGTACTTAGCAATAAAAAGGAACTATTGATAAATGCAACAACACGGATGAATCTCAAATTTGTCTGACTGAAAGAAGCCAGACAGAAAAGAGTACCCAGTAGATAATTCCAATTTTATAACATTTTTGAAAATGCAGATTATCTATAGTAACAGAAAGCAGATCAGTGGCTGCTAGGGACCCATCTGGGGAGCCCCTGATAGGATTGATGACAAAGGGCCATGAAGAAACTTTTGGAGATAATGGTGATGGATTTGTGATTGTGGTGTTGATTTCATGAGTGATTACATGTGCCCAAACTCACCAAATTATACATTTTAAATATGTTCAATTGATTATACCTCAATATATCTATTTGTGAAACCCAGGGTCACTAGGCCCATGAAGTGTGCATCTCTGATGTAAGGCTCTCAGCTCCGTGGGTGACTCCATCAAGTGTTCTCAATGGCAATTATCCAAATACTTAAAGAGAGCCCAGTGTTAAACTGCCAGTAAAAGGCAGATGTCCCACATTTTAGTATAAATATTTCCCTTTCAAACTCCTAGGGAGAAAATAAAGTCTATATATTAAATTACCTTTCAAGTTAATGTCCAAAGGCAAAAAACTCAAAACCCCAAATCCAATTCTCTTGCCCTTATAAGGTAGAAGTCCAACAAGTCCCTTCCAGTTTCTTCTTTTGTTCACTCACAGCCAGAAATGTTAATGCCTAGATGGATTCCTACAGCAGCTGCAGCCTGTGTGTTTTACTTGGAAATGGATGTAGCTCATTCAGCTCCTCAAAAGTTAATATTAATTCAACATCAAGTCTATGGTGTGTCTCAATTTTTAAAAGGTCCAAAGAATAGAACATCCAAAGTAATTATAACACTTGCCTCACACTCACCAGATTTACACAGCAGTTATCCTGGACAAAACTATGTTCCCAGAACCCAAGAGTTGTTAGTGTCAAAGACAATTCATAGTACAAACTCTATAGTAGAAACTCATGGGTCTGTAGGAAGGAGAACTGGGGATGGCTTCAGCCTCATCATAATGCCAACCAGTTATGCCAATTTTCAGGGGTCCATGCCCTGCACACTTCAAATAAACTGGAAGAAATTTTTCAGCAAGAAGTTAGATTTATCACCGTGCATTTAGCATGGCACACTGTATCTTCTCTCTGGCATTTCAAACACTGATAGTATCTTGCAAAGTATAGATTTGCTGTGGTGCAGTCCCAATCACGGGGTGTCATTTGTGGTCCTGATCTTTCCTATCTAGTATTATCAAAATCTCTTTATATTCAGAATTTGCTCTTTTACACTGCATTTTATGACTGGCATGATTTATTTATTTACTTATTTATTTTAACATCTTTATTGGAGTATAACTGCTTTACAATGCTGTGTTAGTTCCTGCTTTGTAACAAAGTGAATCAGCTATATATACACATATATCCCCATATCCTCTCCCTCTTGCGTCTCCCTCCTTGTACTTTTTAAACGCAGAATGCTCAGTACAGTGGGAGGACTTACCAAACCTTAATGCAGTATTGGGCTGCATCTGTTACCACTTATAAAGGACTGCACGTTACTATGCAATGTTTTACAAATATTATTGCAGTTCTTTTGTTTTAATGATGATAACCAAGCCTTTCTCATTTTACAGTGATTGCAAGGAGGCAGGAGAAGCAGTATTCCAGTACTTTCCCTTGGCTGACAAACCTACCAACAGAGACAACACTGGTAAGGTCCAGTAACAATGTTCTTACATGATAGGGTCCCACGGGATCTGGAAAGCTTAATTCCTGCTGTGACACTGCTGGGTTACCATCATCATTCAAAAAATATTACACTAGTAAGCTATGTACATCCACTTAAGGAAAAGATTATAAATATCAAACTCTGCTTTATAAAGGCCTCACTATAATATGGTGGGGGCCAAAGGTAGAAACCTGCTTACAGGTTTCTGGAAAGACCATCCCCCTATAAAATGTACTTAATTTAAAATAAATTAAAAAGTCGAAGGGGAGTCTCTGCCTCCTTCACCATTCCATTACTATGGAATTTCAAAACTGTAATAGTTGATTGCTAAATTTAAACATTTGATTGAAATGATTCGTTGAAAGCTCTGCTCCCTTATTTTCAAAACACTTTATTTCATCTGAATTTCATATGGTATACAAGTTATTACATGCTTGAACCTGTTGCTCAAATAGCAGGTTCTTTCAGTTCCTTTTTTTTTTGGCCATACCAAGCAGCATTCGGGATCTTAGTTCCCCAACCATGGATGGAACCTGTGGCCCCTGCAGTGGAGGCATGGAGTCTTAACCACTGGACTGCCAGAGAAGTTCCCTCTTTCAGTTTTGAAGGCCAACCTTCATTCAGCAGCAAATAATTAAGAAACAAATCATATATAATGCAGAGCATATATAGAAAATTTTCTTTTAGAAAAACAAAAAATATTTGGACATTTTATATTTAGTATAGCTTAGCAATCCAGTGTTTGTTGACAAATTTAGTTAACTGTTAGGAGGGACAGTACATATACAAGAGAATTCAGTAGCCAGCAGATATTTGAACCCTTGATTAATCAGGCAACATGTCTGACCTAATTTTTTTCTTGTATTTTTTTTAGAAGATACTCCATTTGTAAATTCAAGTTTGGTTGCCCCTTTTTAGTCTTTTTGCTCAATATTTTGAACACTTCCATTTTCTTCTTTTTGTAGAGCCTTTGAGCTTCTTCTCTCTCTTGTTTTCTCCTCTCAAATTCCTGAAATTATTAACATATATAATTTTCATTAGTAACAAACAATAGATATTGTTCAATAATTTTGTTGAAATAGCTATCACCATGCAAACACTTCAGGTTTGTCTTATATTTTGCAAAATGTGAGGTGTTACTCGTAAGTGCAGCAGTGTACCCTCTTTGCCACTATGATACATGCTATGCCATAGAATGATGTAAAGTTATTAAACAATTTAAATTATTTGTATACAAATAAAATTAAAGCACAAAGAAGGCACATTTATTTAATGGTTTCACATTTAATTAGATCCACTGAAGAGTCAGAAGTGACGTTAGAGGTTATCTAGTCCATGTAACACAAATCATTTCCGGAATATCTGGTATTCTTTTAAATTTGCCATCTGATCCAGATTTAATTCAAGAAGCATTTATTGACTACAAGCTATATATATGTAAAATATTGTGCTAGGTATTATGGTTTTGATTATTTAAGAATTAATCATGCTCATTTGATTTGCTAAGATAAAGACTCAAATTAATTGGAGTTTAAAGAAAAATAATTTGAAGTTATATAAACCTGAAAATCACTACTTGAAATACAATATTCTTAAATATAAAAGTTAAAAATTCTTAAATAATGCAATATGTGAACTGTTTTTCAGTTTCCCCTGTAATGCATATAGCCCCCAAATGACACAGCCTTACATTTGTACAGTGACATAATTAACAAAGTGCTTTCATATACGTCACAGCATATTCCATCCTTTTAAAACTTTTTATGCTAGGATTTATCTTCACCTTACAAATAAAGGGCTGATGCTCAATTTTCACGGTTACAAAGATGTAACATTTATATATACATAAAGGAAGTTTTTTTTGAAACAGTAAATGTTTTTCAGTATAATGGTCCATATTCCATCTGGTATGCTATTTCCAAAGGTGGCAGGTTTCAGAAGGTTGGTTAAAAAAATGCATAATCTTAACTAACTGTGAAACAAAGGTCCAGTTTTTCCATGGAGAAATGTTTCTGCTTTACCCTAGTCTGCCATCAGTTTAAGAATAATCATACGAATTTTAGATGTTAAACTTGCAGATTTCTTAATTACACGATTTGTAAAGCTAAGACATAAAAGAAATTATATGTCAGCACCATCTTTGGGGTATTTTTGATCGATGTGCTCTCCTTTTTAAAGTGATAGATTAATATAGCTTCAATATAAGAAACAAGAAACCACAAATAAAATAACTTTGTTGAAGCTGTGGATACTTTTGTTCTGCTCATTTGAAAAAGGCTGTTACAATTTTGGGTTTCTGAATGATAACAAAGTGTGGTAACTTTTTGCTAAGTTAATCTAGTAAGGTTTTTAATAAGCAAAACCAACTCTTTAATGTAAATTTATGAAAATCATCTACATTTTAAAAAATCAGTAGTTCTCAAATTTTATTACGCATAACCTCTTGAGGCACTTGTTAAAAAAAATGCAACTATCTGGACCTTACTCTTGAGAAACACTGTCCCAGATGCTCATATTATTAACCTATGAGCAGTACCTTTAAAATCCTATTCTTGACTACTACTATCACCTCTCAAGGGTAATATAAACAATCAAGGAATCTGAATATTGAAATTCTCCAGCTCTTCTCAGATTATTCATTTACTCAGCAAATACTTAGAGGGCATACTATGTGCCCCATATTAAGAAGAAAAGCTTACATATACACTTAGGATAAAGGAACATGAATCTAAATATTTTAAAAGTAGATCTTACTTGTCTCTTAGCAGCACGCTTAGCTTGTATCTGCTCATACTCTTCCTGTGCTTTTTGATTTGATGTTTTCTTTTTATTTTTCTTTGGAATAGTAATGGAACTTTGCAAGATAAATGAAAACAAATCACAAGTATTAAAAATAATATAACCAAAATTATGACACAATTATGTCAAATAGTATTTGTATAGTCAAATCTCACTAATGCAACTTAAGGGGTGGGGGTGAAGAGAATTTGAAAGGAAGAGGACATTAATTTTATTAGTAAAATGTCCAAATAACATATTAGAAATTTTGTTACAGCTTTCAAGATATAGAAAATAGTAAATGGAAAGTCTTGGAGAAATATTTCAACCAGGGAAAATACAGAAAGCTCTGAAAGATCTGAAAATGTTTAAAAACAGGAAACCAGCATATGAATGGTAGAAATGACAGACTGAAAAAGGCATTAATTTGAAGGACGTTATGAAGGACCTTGTGGGTGTACATGAACTTTAATCCCAAAGTTCTTTGACCAACTTGTCTCTATTCCGTTTCATTTATTTTTTTAATTGCAACCAAGTCTATGTCCTCTTGGGAAAAAAAAAATCCAGGTTAATAATAACAGTAGTAGTAGCAGTTAAAACTCATGTAGCACTTCCCATGTATCACATGCCTTTTTAATACCTATATAAATGAATTCATTTAATCTTCACAACATCTGAGATAGGTCTAAGATACCGTAGCGTGTAAATAATCCATTCTGGGGTTGTACAACATGGCAGCTATAAATTACATACTTACTATTATTATTTGCATTTTAGAGAAGAGGACATTGGGCACCAACATATTAAAGCCAGCTCCAAAGTCCACGATGTTAAGCACTACACTACAATACCTCTCAAAAATTAAATTATTTTTAAAAACATACATTAATAACAGGAGTTAATCATGGTCCAAGTAAGTTAAATGTACTTGAGAGGCTGAAACCTAAAACCCAGGTCTCTTAATTCCCATTCCATTACTTCTTCTATTAAGCCTACCTGACTTAATTTATAGTCATTTAAGCTAACATGAAAGCCTCCATGAAAATATTTTCACATAATTACCTGTGACTTCTAATATGCCTTAAGAAAAATCCCAATTAATACAGAAATTGTTCTGTAATCTCTTTCCTAAAACCCTACTTACATCTACAATAAAGAATTTCAAAAGATGGTAATACATACTTTATTCTTATGCTACATTGTTCTTCTGGATGAGGCTGCTCAATGCTACAATGTTCTTCAGACAAAGCCTGGTAAGTGCTACACTGCTCTTCTGACAAAGGCTGATCAACTTGTTCTTCTGACAGAGGCTGGTCAACTTGTTCTAACAAAGACCTGTCAGCTTTTCTAAGCTGCTTCCTGAGTCTTTCCTCTTCAGCTAAATAGAGATGTTTCAGATGATCAGGGTACCGATCCGTGAACTGGGATTCCCGTGAGGTTTTAGCCTTCTTTTCCCTCCATATCAATTTCTTGTAATTTTGCTGAATTTTTAGTTTTCTTCGAAATGCAAAGCCTTGTCCTGTTGAAGAATATATCAGTCATGAATTACTTTCTGAGAAAATAATTTGCATGAACAATGTAGTTGCTAAATTAAAATTAAAAACTTTTTATATCATCACGTTTAGGTGCTAGAATTACATTATGTTTTGCTGTAAAACGTTATTTCAAGAAAACAAGTTTAAGCTAATGGAATGAACAGTATACTGGTCCTTCGCAAAAAGACCCGGCTAACGGTAATTGTGCAGAACTAAAGAATCTCAAAGAAGGAAAAAAGAGTAGAGTGTTGCACAACTCCAACTTATTGTACTCACAAATCAAACAGATTTCTTAATTCATCTAAAACACTTAACCTAGGTCTTCACTTTATACCTCCGGGAAAAAACCCTCGCATCTATTACCTTACGTTAGAGAAAATACGACTGATTTTCTAAAGTAATTCAACGCAAACGAGGAAAGACGGTGTATGACTTTCTCAACAGCAATTATCAGAAAACTACCTATTTAAGATTTATACATTCCAAATGGGTTTTTAAAGTACTTACAAACAGCAAGACAAAATGAAAAACACAAACTAAAACGAAGCAAATAAACACAGTAAGAGAAGACTGGAGAGCTCTGGGGTATTTGTAATCAGCAAGAGTGTGGGGCAGTACATTTCCGGCCTCGCCTTCTATCTTTTACCGTAATACATGCACAAATGGACTCATAGATTCTCTCTGCTTACGGTTTCACGGGGAAAATGTAGACGAAAAGAGTTCTCATTAAAAAATGGGATTAAGTCGAGGAAAATGTTGAAAGATTTAGAGCAACACTGCCTCGCCTTCCCGTCCAGAACTCTGAGACGCCCACGGCTTCGGCAGATTTAAGAATAGATTTCTCTGCCCCAAGTACGGCTCGGTCTGGTTCCTAAATCCTTCCCAGCTTGGGCGGATCGCGTATCCTAAGATTTCGCAGGCCCGAGGACTTGTAAAAGGCTGCCTTCTTACATACATACCCTCGCGAACGCTCCCCGCGAAGGCCTGCCGATGATTAGGTCGCCACGTCCTCCGTTTCATATTCTTATTTCTGAATCCGACCAGTGAAACTCCTTCGCCACGCGACCCAAAGCTCCCTGTTTGGCCCCTTGCTGCATGCCTTACCGGCGCCATGGCACACCAACCGCGGCGCCAGAAAAACACAACTGGCGCGGTAAAAAATACGTCATCAGGCAGAAGCAATCAGCCGCCCACCCACAGTCCAGATCGGAATTCTACTTATCCGGCCTATACTTTCCACTGAGCCCTTGCCTTGCGGCCACGTTTGCGCCACCTACAGCCCGGGAGAGTGGGCGTCATGGCGGCTTCTGGGCCGCTCCCGGTGACCCAGGACCTGTCCACGTTGCATGCCAAGTTGCAGGGGCTGCTGCGGTTCCTGACGGAAGCCCTGTCCATTTCCAGTGCACATACGGTGGACTTCTACACGGAGTCCGTGTGGGAGCAAGTGGTCGACTTGCCCCCGGAGACAGTGCTGGCGGCGCTGAGATCGGCGGCGGAGGCGGAGGCCCAGCCCTCGGAGGCGCGCCTCCAGGTGGAAGCCGAGAGTGGATCAGGTGAATGACGGGTGGGCGGGGCGTTCAGAAAGGCGGAGAGACATCCCGCCCTGTGAAGGGTGGTGTACCGTAGCGGAAGTCGAGCGGAAACAGGTACGCGGCAGGACTGGCACTGGCGGGGCAGGGATGCGCTGCCTGGTAGCAAGCGCAGCCCCTTCTCCGCTTCCTGGAGGCGTGGGGCGGGACGCTCCTCCCGAATCCCCTGTCTTCCATGGGTGCTTGTGTATTTCCACAGTTTAAAGAGAGCAAGAAACATTGCTAGGACCTTTCTTCATTTAGTAATTAAACAATCATTTTCTTAACTGGAGGGGAACAGTGCTTATAGATTGCATGTGGAGCACAGCAGAAGATAAATCAACACCTAACAATCAAGATCATTTCAAATGGTGATTATGGCCGAGAAGAAAATAAAACCAGTCAACTGTGATAGCGACTGTGTGAGGAGGCTGCTTTCACCTGGTTGGTCATGAGCATGAGAAGGCGCCGGCTGCAGTGAGCCACAAGAAGGGATTTCAGGCCCACGGAATCGCGGAGGCCCAGGGCAGGAAAGAGCGGGGTGGGTTGAGGTTCAGATGCCTGAGTGGCTAAAGCCAGGTGCCGGGCAGTGGCAGGTGCGGCCAGGGAAGTAGGCAGAGCCGGATCCCGCGGGGCTCTCTGGGCCTCGGAAGGATACTGGGTTTGAAGTAGGATGAGAAAGCTTTGGGCAATTTAGTCAATATAGTGTCTTAATATACTTTACATTTGAAAAGATAACTGTGATAGTTATTTGAAGAACAGACTAGTGGGGCAAATCTGAGAGGCCAGTTAGAAGGCCATTTCAGTAATACAAGGAAGAGATGAGACGATTGTGGGCTAGGATGGTAGTAGTGAAGACCGGGAATATTTGCTATCTCTTTTGAAAACTGTTTATAAAATATCTACTACTGAAACTTAGATTCTACTAAGGCAAGTACATTTTGGAAGTAGTATGATGAGAAGACACCAGCAGGATCCTGGGATTTCTTCTACTTTGTTTCCAGGCCGTCCCAACCTTGCCCTTGCTGGTGAACTTTATTCACTTGAGCATTCTCTGAAGGCAAAGCACCACTGGCGGGCCTTCCTATGATAGAACTTGGTAAATACTGGTTTCTTTAAAGTCACTGTGTATTGTTGGAAAGTTAGGCACTTTTTTTTTTTGGTCGTTAACACAGTTTATTATTGGCACACTTAACAGTAAAGCATACATAAAATCCAGCTCTTTTATAATACACGGAGCCACTGTCTTTTCACATATAGAGAAACGCATTAATATGCAAATGGGAAAATTAGTTTTTTTATAAAGTTTCACATAAATACACTGGAATTGCTCCCAAAGAAAAGTCCCCATAAAAGAACCAGGTTAGGGCTTTACAAAATATTATACAGGAAATATACTATGAAAAGGAACAACAGTCAACTCAGGTACAACAAGAAAAACACAAAAGTTTCAGATTTATTAAACTGCCCACAAAATTAATGGATTACGTGGCTTGAAAATATTTGGATCAACAGAAATTTTACAAACACCTACATTCTCAATGGGCCAAGTGCCCTTCTTGACATAAAAATATGCCTTGGTGCCTTTGATGACAAAAAGACATTTCTTGTTTCAGCACTCGGGCTCGACTGAACCAACTCAGGATGGAGGACCAATTGACATTAGCTCGGCCATAAATTACCCTGCTGGGCCCTCTTAGCTGTTACCTTATGAAAGGAAAGGTGAAGGGGGAAAAGAAGATAAAGGTACATTTAAATTACTTTCCAAAAGTGGATTTTTTTCCTTTTCTTTTTTTACTGAAACAAGTAACTCTCAGATGCAAGTCAAAAAGCAGAAAATATTTTACAATATTAAAAAGTCTATCTGTAGTTGGGTTCGGCATAGAATGAGATCCTGAGCACTGAGGGTTTATTAACAATATGGCATTTGTTGGATGGTTGGGTGGGGCGGGGGGAATGAAATTAACAAATGTGGTTAAAACCGAGCCAGGAGAAGCCTAGCTTTTGCTCTTATTTTATAATTACGATCACTGTCAGTATCTGTGTTACCTGTGAAGGTCTCCAGGGAGGGGTCATGGAAGTTTATTTGGAATGATCCTCTCAATTAAAAAAAGAAAGAAAGAAACTCAGATCCCTGTGGTTTAGAAATAGTTATTTGCATGGAAAAGTTTTAATGTCTCTTCATTTCTCTGCTGTGAGTAAGGATCTCAAATAGTGATTGTAACTCACAGGGGCTATTGACAGTGGATTCTGGAGCAGGTCAATCTTACTGGGAAGCTTGGGGTGGGGGGTTTTCTGATTTGGTCTCTTGAGTGGTGGGAGGTTTACTGTTCCATGGGCTACTGTTCCCCAGGGCTGGTGAACTGGTGAAGTCTTCCTCGTCGTCCATGCCGTTGGCTGCATCATACTGCGTGTTTTCTAATCTAGTGATTAGCCTTTTGTCCTCATCCCCAAACTCCCCTTGCATCAGAGTTGGCTCTCCTACCACCATCAAATCCTCTGAGGAGGACTGGAAGTGACTCCTTCAGGGCCCCTCAATGCTTCTCCTTAAATTGGCCAGAAGGGGTCACTGCTGTTGAATGACACAGGTCTCCATCCCTCCCAGGGTTGAGGCTGCAGTTCGGGATCGCTCCTAGCCCAGGTACCTGACTGGACAGACTCAGGTTGGCAGCTGGCGTCTTCTTGCCGCCCGTGCTGTTGGCAGTGTTCCCAGTGCTGCTGCTGGTGGAACTTTTTTCTTTTTGTCTGTTTCGTTGTCGGTTGCCTTGTGGGTTCTGGCGGCGACACCATCCGCTGCCACTTCTGAAACAAGCAGGTCTTCAGGCAGTCTTGTGGACTGAGGTTGTAAGTTTTATGTCTGGACATCAGTTCCTGCATTGGCTCCAGTATTACACACAACCTGAGGTAGTTGACGGTGAAATTTGTTAGCCCCATCCTGATGTTTTTGGACAGCTGATCCAGGACCTGAGGATCTTGTGCATGCATGGCAAGCATGCTTCTTGGGACTAACTCTCTGTATTGTCTAATGGTAAAGTGCCATGTTTTTATTCTCATGAGATCATCAAAGGTGAACTCCAAGGTCAGCCTGCCTTCTGTACACATCTTGGTAAACATGGGCTTCCCGTGTTGGGTGACCATCACACGCTGTCTCAGTCCACCGTGATGGATGAGCTGTGGTAGGATTCTTTTGAGTGTTTGAGAATGTAATACAGGTCAGTATTTAAAACACAGTGCTAAAGTAACGGGGGATGAGGGTCCTGCTGATAGCTGCTAGTGTTGGAGGGTCTCCTGCGGAGGCAGGGGTTGGCTGTGGCACACCGTGGGGACAAGGACCCTGGCGGCAGAAGTTCTGGGAAGTACTCCTTGGCGTGAGCCGTCCCAGAGTCTGCCATTAGCCCCACCAAAGAGTCGGGTAGGCTCCAGTGCTGGGTCGCCTCAGGTCAAACAACCAGGCACTTCTTCAGTTTACTCTCTAAATGCCTAATACCTATGATAACATGGCAACTTAAACTCCAAAAGAGTTTAAGATCATGTCTGTCCTGCTGTATTCCAGCACCTAGTAAAATACCTAGCATGCATAATTAAATACTCAATGAATATTTTTTGAATGAGTTAATGAATGACTCATTCTGGCTTCCAAAAGAGTAAAAGAAACTAATTAAATATGAAGCCCAAGACTTTCATATGGGGTTGACCTAGGCTTCATACAATGGAAGAATTAGATTGTTTACATATCCTAATAATAACAATAATAGGATTAATTGATATTTACTATTTTCCCTGCAGTGTGTTGTTTGTTTGCATATTTTCCCTTTTAATATTTACATTAGTCTGGCAAGATGGGTTCCGTTTTCCCCATTTGTGAAATTGCCAGTTGAGGAGGTAATATACTAGGGGCACAGCTTGTAATGGAGATGCAAGCCTGGGTCATCGGACTCCACAGAGTATGAGGTCTTTACCACCGTGATAAAGGTTTTTCTGGATTATTTAAGATTGAAGTACAAAGGGCATTTATTATCAAAACTGATATTTTGATGACATGGATACATTTCTCATGTTTTGTTTTGTTTTTATTGTTTCCCCTTCAAGAATGTAAGAATTGTTTTGTTCACTGTTGTATCTTTAGAGCCTAGAATGGTGCCTGGTCAGAGTAGGTGGTTGATAAATATTTGACGAATAAATAAATGAATAATGCCACTTATTTGTTTTCTCAGCTAGGAACAAAATACGTCTTTTGAGAAACACAACCAATTTTGTGTCAATTCAACAATATTGGAATCTAGACTAGATTATTCACCTTTGAAATGTCTCTGACCCTGCAGAATTTTATATACAAGATATTCAATTGTACAAATGGTCTGCCACCTCCAATATTAAAAATAATGATTTTTTTATAATATATGCTTGTAAGGAATATTAATTTTTGTTTATGTAAAGGTTATGTAAATATGGACATTTTCTCCATTACTATATAAAGTCTATTGTTTGTGTCAGAGAAGAGTATTTTTTGCTCTTTGACCAGATTTGTATCATATTAAAGAATTGTTAGTTTCTCTATAAGTATAATTTAGCACTTAATTTTTATACTGTTTAGTCAGACAGGGTACAGATTCCAGTTCTACCAGCTCTGTGACCTTGGGGAAGTTTGTTCAGTCATTCGTTCATTCAGGGAACATTTACTTAGTGTCTGCTGTGTGCCAGTACTTATCTAGGAGCTAGGGAAATAGTAAATAAAGCAAATAAAAATCCTTATCTTCACCTTGCTTGCATTCTAGAGGGAATAGAAATAATTTTTTAAAAGTGCCACAGAGAAGAATCAAGTAGCAAAGAGAGGAGTAAATAAGGGGATGGGCAGGAGGAAGATACATTTGCAATTGTAAATAGGTTGTCCTAGCAAAACTTCATGGAAATAACTCTGGACAAAAAATCTAAATAAGGAGAAAATGGAGTCATGAAGCTATCTGGAGGCAGAGCATTCCAGATAGTGAGAACAGGGAGTGCAGAGGCCCTGATGTGGGAGCAGGCATGGTGTGTTCAAGGAGCAGCAAGGAGACCTGAATGGATTTCCATTAGGGTCTCACAAGGAGTGTGGTTTTCTGCCAGCTTGATATGAGGAGTTACAAATAAACACAGTTCCCAGAGCTGCACTGAGTTAATGCACAGTATGTGAAAGTACACTAGCATATGTTTGGCATAATCATTCGGTATTTTATGAGACCAAGTTGTTTCTGAAAATCCTCAGTGTAGCCATTTCAGTAGATTTCTCTTGCCAGGTGATATTCTGGCCTGGTCAGAGTCCTGAAAGTTTCTTTTCCTCTGTTCATCTAAAAAGAACTAGAGAGAAAACAATATTAATTCTCCACAATTAAAAAGGAAAGATGGTGAAAATAACTGTATTTTAAGGGCATAAATTAGGGGTGTTGTGGTTTGAGTTGTGTCCCCCCACATTCATAATTCGAAGCCAAAAACCCCAATGTGACTATATTTGGAGATAGTCTTTAAAGAGGTAATTAAGGTTAAAAGAGGTCAAAAGGGTGGTGCCCTAATCCAGTAAGAAGAGGAAGAAACACCAGAAGGGTGCGCACAGAGGAAAACTATGTGAGGACCCAGTGAGAAGGCAGTTGTCTGCAAGCCAGGGAGAGGGGCTTCACCGGGAACCAGCTAGCTCTGCCAGCACTTCGATTTTGCACTTCCAGTTTCCAGACTGTGACAGATTTCTGTTGTATAAGCCACCCAGCCAGTGGTATTTTGAATGGCATCTTGAACAGAATAATGCTATGGGCTTTGCAGACTGACTGCCTGGTTCAAGTCCTGGCCTCACCACATACTCGTTTGGTTAGCTTGGGCTACAACTCTTTGTGCCTTAGTTCCTCATCCGTAAAATTGGGATAAATAATTATAGTACCTACTTGATGGGGCAGTCTGAAAGTTATGTGAGTAAATACATGGTAAGGGTTAAGCGGAATGCCTAACAAAGAGCAGTACTTAACCCATGCATTCACTTGACTCACGTTTACTGAGTGTCTTCTACCTACCAGGCCCTGTTCTAGACCCTACTGTTATGATACTGAACACAATAAAATCCCTGCGTATGTGGAGCCTATGTTTTAGTGAAGGTTGATACCCAGAAAACTGTATGTGCGTGCACACACACACACACACACACACACTCGTTTTCCAGGAAGGGAAAGTGAAAAATGGTCTATCTGAGGGAAGAGTGTGTCGGGCCAAGTGAATAGCAGGCACCAGGTGGGAACATGCTATGTGTGCTGGGAGCACAGCAGAGCCATCCAGGTGAGATTGATCAGAGATGAGGTTTGAGTAGCGGCCTGAGGCAACTTCATGTGGGACTTGCAAACCATACTGAGGGCTTGGCTTTTACTCTGAGTGGAATGGAATGCTCTTCAAGGACTTCATGAGGGGGTATGCTGTGTGATTTATGTCTCAGAGGGATGACTCCGGCTTCTTTGTGGAGAAGGTGAGGGTGGAGGAGGTGAGGGTGGAAGCAGGAGGACAAGATAAGGCTATTAAAATAGTCCAGGGTGGGCTTCAGGTAATGGCTGCTTGAAGAGGTCAGGCAGTTCCTCCAGCAGGTAACAATGATAAACACTGACCGGATTATTAAAAACTATTGGAAGTTCTGGAAGGTGAGCAAAGGGGGACAGAAATATGAGCAGAGTTTGATGTTGGAAAACTGCTACTGATTGGGAAGAACTGTGAACTCATGACTTTCTTGCTGGGGGTGCTCCAAACCCCCCTAGATCTGGCAGTCAGGAACGACATTCTTCCCAGCTCAAGATGGCCACAACAGAGTTCAGAGATGAGAGCAGATGGAAATTTAAGGAGCACATTCTGGAAGGAGGGCCACAGAAGGGCTGAGATCTAAGATGTGAGTATAAACTCTGGCTAAAACCCTGGATGAAGTATAGACACACACCCCCTCCCAAACACACACACACATGTGCACGTGCGGGCACGGGAGACTAAGAGAATCCAGCAAAAACACTGACGAAACTAGGGGGATCGTGAACCCTTGAAAGACAGAGCTCCTGGCAAGATGTGCAGACTTGCTGCACCTTTGACAGAGTATATTCCCCAAGCTGTGTATACAGCTTGGGTGGCAAAAATCAAAAGCCTGATTGAATTTCTGTATCAATGGGCAGAATTCAGGGCTGGCAGAGTAACTGGAAATTTAGGCTGGGGAGCGTTGGAAACAAATGTAACCACAGAGAGGATGAGCCCCCCAATCTGACTATCAAATCCACCCAAATCTTCATCTGCCTGCTGAACTACACAGGCTCAGGGATACCCTCAGGGGGCAGGCTAATGAGCAACTGAGCAGAGACACCAGCTGCTGCGCACGGAGGGGGAGATAGATTTCAGTCTGAGTCCAAGCAAGTTCACTTCTTAGCAGAATAACAACAAAATCCTTAGAAAAACAAAATAGATCCACTACAATAAATTATCCACAATTCTGCTTTTCAACCAAAAACTACTAGATGTGCAAAGAAACAGGAAAGTATGACTCATACTCAGGAAACTGATTCCAAGTGAGCCCTGATGCTGGATTTAAGTAGCTGTGTTCAGAGAATTAAAAGAAAGTGTGACCCAAGGGGGGAGAAAATGAGTTAATAGGAGCCGATCTTGATTGGGCTCAGATGTTGGATTTAAGTGGCTATCATAAATATGTTCAAAGAAATAGAAGAAAACAGCCTAAGAATTAAAGGGAAACACAGTATTAATATTAATTATACGACCTCCCTTATAATTGTTTTCATTGGAAGAGTACACACTCATTGACAACTATATTGTTACACACGACCTGTTGCTGATAACACGCTGTCACACAGTTTCTGTGGGGTAGGAATTCAGGAACAGATTAATGGATGGACCTGGCTTAGGGTCTCACGGTTTCACGGTCCACTTGCTGGTGGGGCTGCAGTTGCTGAAGTTGGTTGAGGTCGGGGAACTTGCCCCCACAATGTCTCACTCACATAGGGGGGTAGTTGGTGCTGCCTGTTGGCACAGGGCCTCAGTTTCTCACCATGTGAGCCTCTGTGGGGCTCCTTTCATGAAGGCCGTTGTGTTTGCACGATGTTCTTGTTTTTGTCTGTGCTCAGTCATGGTTGTGGACTTCGCATGGTCACAGACTTGGTCTGATATTGGTGTACTACTGTAAACGCTTTCATGTTTAATAGGGAAGAGTGTGGTCTGTATGCCAGCGCCAGCTCCACCCCAGCTATAAGCTGTCACAGCTGATTGTTATTGTTGTTATTTTTTTCCTTTTTCACAAGTGTATTACCTATCTTACAAAGTTGTAGTAAAGCTGAAAAATGATGTAATGCGGCTCCTAACATAGAACTGGGAATATAGCATGGATTCAACAAGTTGTGGCTAATCAATGATGAGGGTTGTGGTAATGATGATGTTGGTGGTGATGGTGTAATTAGGTCTTTCTTTCCTTGGAAAAAATAAATTGTCGAGAACTTCTGGAAATGTATGTGCTCCTATAATACCCCATATACTCTCCCATATCAACACAGGTCATCCTGTTGTCATCGTCCACTGGCTTGTCCCTATCTGCAGCTAGATTATAAACTCTCTAAAAACAAAAGTACAGTGTTTGCCTTTTTCAGTTTTGTGTTCTTAGCACATTGAACAGTTTCTGCCATATAGATGAGTAAATTATTCTTGAAGATCGAAGTGAAGCATAGATCTATAAAGAATGTTATTGAAGGTACCCGTGGAAATATGGTACTGAACTAGTGTGGTTTCTGTCCATATTATGTTTGTCATCATTGTTTTTGTATGACTCGATACAACTCATAGGTTTAACTTAATTTGCTATTCTTTTCCTGTGTGAAAATGCAGTACTTCATTCAGTACATTGAAAATTACAGAAAGATACCATGAGAATCTGGAGATAAAATCAAGGCAGGCATCATTTCAGGCTAAAATTTCTGAAAGTTTATCACATATATGTGTGAGATTAACCATCTGCAGAAAAAAGCCAGTAGTGATAGCTTCTAAATACTTTACTGATAAAACAGTCTCCTATATCTCCTCTGAAGGATTAAGATTTTGTTTTCCCCACTTCAAGGGACCTAGGCTGTGTCCTTAGGAAGTAATGACTACATATATAAATCTGTAACATTCTCAAGTGAATTATCTTTTGGTCTTCAGGAGTTAATTGGTCTTCATAAGTATAGAAAAATCTTCCAAAAGGCAAATCGGAAGAGATTCTGAGTTAGGATAGCCAAAATACTTTATGAAACCAACATAGATCATGACTACACAGGCCACTCAAACAACTACCCAGCTTGATTAAAATTTTCTTTAAGAATATCTGGCTTTATTTGTTCTAGTTGTAATTCTAAAATTAGGAGATAGTGTCTCATCAAATGAGTGATATGGGTTATCTCAATGTAAAGTAATAAGTTTATAAAGTCAGTTTCTTATAACTTTGCTTAGAATCAGTTGTGGAAAACCTATTCAGCTCTCAGGAAATCCAGGTTTCTGTGCCTGCAAAGCCATCCTCTGTGACTTTGCCAAAGCCCAGGGCTGCTCTAAGACTCTTTCAAAGCCTCCAGGGCCTCTCTGGACTCTCTTCTTTCAGCTTCTTGAGGCCCATATGCTACTTCTCCTGTTTCTTGTTATCGCAACTTACGTGATCCTTACCAGGATTGGGTGCTGAATAAATGTTTAGAATTGGTTCCTTTTGGTGAGCATCTGCATAATTAATTTACTATCATTTTAATTGAACAACACAGGAAGTTTTTGCCTATGATAGATTATTTTGTTGTGGTTTCTTTTCAAGTATTTTTATTGCATCTCAATAAATTAAATTGCTTCTTGGCCATTCTAAGTATTTTTTCCTTGGTGGTGGTGATGGTGGTGATTATGGTGCATTGAAATTGTGCTCACATTTAATTTGAAACACATGAAGCCAGAAAGCATGTTGGAAATAGAAAGTGAGAACAACAGAGAAATAATTAGTGTCGTCTGTTTTACTCTGTCGTATTTAACTTTTATCCTTTCACTTTCCATATGTATTTTCCTGAACTCTATTTTCCCTTTTTATATTTTTCTGGGTCTTTTTAGCAGACCTCAAGTGTGGAAATAATTTCATACAACAAAAAGATAGTGGCAACTGTCAGCCCAGTTCCTGGGTTGCTGCTGTAATTATGGGTAAGGGTGACAAAAATGCAAACAAATCTTTGGGAACTCAGGATAATTTGTCATCATATTTTATTTATTTGATATATATAAAGTGCTTTCCGATTGTTCCTTTTAGGTAGGGCCATTTAGAACTTGAATTTATATTCTAGTTTTTAATGGTTACCCCCCCAACTTCTGATTTCCCCCATATCATTCAATTATTAAGAAGTTTAGTAAAACAAAGTTCATGAAGGTTCCTCTTATCTATGGCAATTTTTTCCCTCATTCTACTTAAATTATGCTTATATTTAGCCAATCAGAATAAATGTGTCTTCTGTTTTTTTAGATATTCACTTTTATGTTGCTTGGTACTTTAAATTATTTATTTATTTTTGTTAGACGGGCATTATCTAAAAAACTCAGACTAGTAACTTAGACCATCAACAATAAGAGAGGATCTGTTTAGTACTAAAAATACTGGAGAGAAAAGTGTTATCTTTTCAAAGTTAGATTAATCTTAAAACTATGAAAGTTATATTAAGAATTAATAGCTATCTACCAATGAGTAAAAGAATAATGTTATGTTGTTTTAAATATTTAAAATGATCTCTAGAAGCCAGAGAAAAAATACTTAGTTGAATTGTCTGTTATAATATTAACATTGGGTAAAGTAAAAATTGAGGAAGAGTAAAAGATAGTGATTCTTAATGTCTTAGGTCACAAATCCCATTAAAAGGCTAATTCAAATGAACACTATCATACCTCTTCTTTAAAAAGAGGCATATATGCTCACACATAGATGTAAAACTTTACAGATAGCTTTTGGTGATTCATAAGCTTCTTTAGCTCTTAGACCTCAGGATAAGAACCGCTGGTTGAAAGCATTATTAGTATTACAAAGCTCTCTGACTTCATCTTGCTTTAGACCAGCACTTGTACTCATTCTTCTTTTTCTCCTCATCGCTTTTTGTTCCTTATTATGTTATATATTTTCAAACATTTCTTTAACTAATCTTTATGAAGTTCTGGAACTTCCCTTGTGAGGGGAACTGCATTTCCGATATAGCTGCAGAGTATTAGACTGGTATCTTTAGGCAATACCAATAACAATTACTGAAAATGAATTCTTCCCTCTTTCTTGATCATTATAATCAGAGTGGCGAATGTAAGGTTTAGGTGGACATTTTATTTGTTTTTTCTCTATTGCAGTCACCTTAAATAATGGTCCCTAAAGAATAAAATGGATCTGGTTTTTATGAATTGTACACATCATTTACAAAAATTAAACAAGTAAAGAGCGAGATCGGAGCAAGATCTGCTGGAGGTATGGTAGGAATTAGAGAAAGTGTATATTTAATGCAAATTCCTCTTGCAGGTTCCTTTTACTTGGCACATGATTATAACTGAATTCAGTTGAGTAGAATAGACACACATCTATTTTGTGTTAATGTTGAAATGTAAGTAATGGAGTTTAGAATAAGAATAGCAGATGAAATTTAACTCAAGTTAATGAAACGTACAATGGAAAGAAGTACAATTTTTTTTTTTTTTTTTTTTTTTTTCTGGCGGTACGCGGGCCTCTCACTGTTGTGGCCTCTCCCGTTGCGGAGCACAGGCTCCGGACGCGCAGGCTCAGCGGCCATGGCTCACGCGCCCAGCCACTCCGCGGCATGTGGGATCCTCCCGGACCGGGGCACGAACCCTGTCCCCTGCATCGGCAGGCGGACTCTCAACCACTGCGCCACCAGGGAAGCCCAAGAAGTACAATTTTAAGAGACAGGTGTGACTTAATTTTACTCTCTCAAAATCCCTTATTAGTAATTTAATTTTACTTACAATTACTGTTTATCTGGGACAAAAAGTCCTTTATTTTTCCTGCCTCAATAATAAACAAACTGTAAAGTCTTTTTTTATTCTTGAAAGCCTGGAAGTCTAGGCCCAAGTCAATGTGTATAGAAAGGAAATACTGGTCTTCTGAGTAAGAGATCAATGGCAGCGTTAGTTACTAAGATACTGCCATCCTTGAGGCACTGTGGGGCAGTGAAGCCTGCCATGGTGTTCAGAAAATGGCAGCGAAAATAGGAAATGAGGTCTCTGAGGTGGGAACAAGAGAAGAACAAAGAGATTGATTTCATAGCACTTACTGTACTGAAATAGGTTCGTTTTTATTCTTTACAATTATAAAGCAATTTTTAAAGTTTTAGAATCTAAACTTTATTTTGTATTTTGCTAACAAAATCATATTTGGTTTATTAAATTGAATTTATTTTTCAGAAAATGTTTTCAAATATTTAATTTATTCTTCAGTGCTTCTAATTTTAAATGGAGTTTGAAGTTGTGGAATTTCTAGTAATCTATCTCTTGGTTTTGGTTATTTTCTGAAAATAGAGACTTCTGATGTAGGAAATTAAAACACTGTGGTAAAGCAGACTTGAAACTATATTAGGTCTTTAAGGCATAGTCAGGATTATAATCTATCTACTGAATTTCACTTCAAATTTAGTAAGAAATATCATTGGTAATAAAATTTCTCCCTTGAGCTTTCAAGCTGATTCTAGGACATGGTGTCCACTGCTAACCACTGGGCTCCCAAACACTGAGAAATTCTTGCTTTCAACCTACTTACACTGTAGAACCCAGTGCTGGCTGTTGGACTTGCACGTTGTGTCTCAAGTTGCAGCTTACCTGTCCCTAGTCATGCTTTCATTCTAACAATGGAGGGCTTGCATCCAACTTCCAGAGCCCAAACTTCCTTTCTCCCAGCAGGCCCCGTGTTTAGAAACTGAATGTTTGTATTGATCATTGTTTCAAGTTCTTCTCTAGTAGCCTATATGGTATTCTGGGCCTAAATATTTGAGTATTTTCTGCCCCACATTCTTCCAACAAAGTCCCAAGTGCTGTGTTAGGACACTCAGTTACTTAATTCGGATTTTGTGCTTTGGGAGTTGCCTACTATATTCTAGGCACTGTTTTAGGATGGTGTGTGTGTGTGTGAGGGTGTGTGTGTAATTAAATACTTACATGTATATATGTATATGTACATATTTAAATATACGCCTATGTGCATATATATGTGTACTCCTTAAAATACTGTAAAGGAGATATTTGCCCCCACTTAATAGATGAAGATATCAAGTCTTAGAGCAGATAAATAGATTGCTCATGGCCACAGAGGGAGAGGCAGTCTGAGAACCAGAATTCAGACCTAGTTCTTGTTGATTCATTTACCCATTCATTCATTGAGTATGTGCTATAACAAGCATCATTCTAGGTTCTCAGGATACAGCAGTAAACAAAAATATGTCCTCTTGCATGTTACTTACTATGTCAGATGGTGATAAGTGCTATAAAACATTGATACAGGATCAGTGAGGAATGAGAGTTGAGTGAGGTTGCAGTTTTAAATAGGGTTGTCAGAGAAGTTTTCACTGAGATGGTGACATTTGATTAAAGACCTAAAGGAAGTGAGAGAGAGAACCATGAAACTATCTGAGAGAAGATGGTATCAGACAGAGGAAAAAACAAGTGCAAAGACCTGAGTAAGCGCATCCCACGTGGCATCTCAAAAGAATTCTAACTGGGAATTGCTGAGCCCTCTGGAATCCACACTGAACATTCGTGACCCACATGCCTTGTAAGTGATAAGACACTGTATCCCGTAGATGAATCATGAGTTGTTAACAAATTAGCTTTATCAGGTTCAGTTATTACCTTGCACATCGTAGGCATCCCAGAATTGTTTATTTTTTAACAAGTTTATTTTTTATATACCAAATCAATTTTCTAAACTTCTGTTTCTTTGTATGATATTTTTATTTTCCTTCAAATTAAACTATGAAAAGGGTTTGTTAGAGTAGTAGTAGTGTGGTTAGATTTTCCTGTTTTTATATTTAATTTGATTTCTATAAAAACTTAGTTAATGTGAAAATGCTTTTGAAATGGTTCCGTGTAATGGAACATTCAGTGTAATGTTAATATTGGCACAATAAGGATATGCATATCAATTTTTGTTAATTATATCATTCTTTCTAAGAGCATGGTTTCCATGTTGAGATAACATTCATATGCAGCCATAAATAATGTTGGAGCTTATGCACAAAGTTTCCTAGCACATAATGGAGTAATATAAATTGACTTATTTTAAAAAGCAACAGTATATATTCTGTTTCTTCCTTAAATAGATTATACGGTTATGGATATACTTAAACATTCATAAAATTTAATATATCCTATATATAATTTTCATAGTTCAGCAAGACAGCTTTAACTTTTGACTGAAGTCTACTAAACAAGTATAAAAGATTGAAGCCTAAAGTCAACTGTTGGTAGAAGCCAAAGCCTTAAAATGTATAATTAAACCTGCATTGAATATAAGGAGGTTTCCATTTTAGAAAACATGTTCAATTCAGCTCAACCAACACTTACTGAGCATTCTGCTATGGGAGTTCTATTGATAAGGAAAAAAATCACTACTGCGGTAACACTGGTGGTACTAATAGAGTTTGAACCGCGGCGGTGATGGGGGGGAGGGGGGTCCCAAATGAAAGACATTTTTACATTAGGTTTAATGGGTGACTGGATATGTGCATTGAGGGTACAAGGAGCATTTAAGATAATGTAGACTTTTAACTTCAGCACTGGGTGACTGATGACACTATTAAACAGGATAGTAAATAGGAAAAGGGAAAGGTTTGGTGAGCTTGAGAACTTTCAGTTCAGTTTTGGGCTTTTTGAATTGGAGACATCTGTAGGACATGTAAAAGTGAGTCCATAACATTTCTATGTCCTTGTGAAGATTGTTATTAAGAGGGCGCTGTTGACTTCTTCTTGAAATTCTGGACCATAGGACATTTTTAAGGTGTGTGATAATAACAGTAGTGACCTTTGCCCTAACCCCTGTAACACAGTTAAACGTCAGAATTTAGCACATAATTGTATTTTATATCACATTCTAAATGTTTTAAATCACTTTTGTCTCACCTTGTGATTGTAAACATTAGGGCTGAGATGAGGTTTTATGCTCTCTAACAGGCTCAGAAGTACTGTTGACGTCCCTGTAGTGGCCTCAGTGAAAACTACTACCCCAGAATCTTAGAATTTGTTTCTCGCAGTGTATCTAGTGATGCTACAGTAGTAAATGTATTGAGGAGTTGCTTTTGTTCATCCCTTCATTGATTCCCTACTTACTGAATACCTGGTATATGCAAGGTATTATTGCCTTACAACTGGGCATGAAGCAGTAGGGATACTTTGTTTCTAGAAATAGATAACTACAACAACATCTTATCATAAAAACTTTTAATTTTTTTTTCAGAGACTTATCAGTTGTTTTAAATGTAGAAATTACTCTTTTTACTTCATGAAATCTTAAAATCATTTCTGGTAAAGAGGGAGGTGTTGAGGAGAGTGAGGGAAGTGAAAGAATTAAGAAGATAAATGAGTTTGAAACTGTCTTAAAGGTATTACCATGTATTGATCTCTGCCAGAGGGAATTCTTGTTAGACCTGATTCTGACAGTCAGTCTGCCTAGCGCTTTTTTAACTGCTGTCTTTCCTGATTTCATTTGTTACTCACTGCAGTGGCATGTTGATCGAATGTGGGAATTAAGAACAAGGTCTGCCCACAGCCTTGGTTCACATGCCTTGCTACTTAGTGTTTGTGCGAACCTGGCTAAATTGCAGCCTCTCTAAGTTTTGGTTTCTTCCTCTGTAAGTGGGGATATGAGCACGATGTAACTAGCTTATAAGTTTGTTCCATTAAATGTCAACTGTTTGGCACAGTGCCTGGCCCATAGTATATGTGCAATAAATGTCAGCAATAATAGTGGTGAGATAATTGTGAATCCTAACAGTACTCTGTCTTCCTTAAAGTGCTAGATAATATTCAAGTAAAATACCAGACATTTAGTTTTGAAATTTTTAAAATTTTAAATGTCAATATTATATATTCATTGATTGTTTCTATTTTATTTTTAGCTTTGAAACATTATTATTCATTTCTCGATGTTGAAATTTTCATAATCCAACATGTGTATGTATAACCTTTCTACCTTTCCTTGTATATTGATCTCTGCTGTAAAAAAAAAAAAAAAAGGATAGGGATATACTGATATCATATTTAATAGAATTAACTTCTCCCTTGCCTCTCTGGTGCCTTTGCTCCCTCATGCCCAAATAACCTATCTTGTAAGAAACTTCTGTGGGTGTACAAAAAATAAGAGTAAATAAAGACAGAGCATGTAATAAAGCAGAACAAGTACTTCCAGTAGAGGGAGATATTGGCAAAACAATCAAACCACAGAATATGCAGGTGCAATGGGTATCAAATTTAAAAATGAAGCTTTCCCTGTGTAAAAAATTTAACTAATTAAGAATTTAAGTAATAAGTTGGGTAACACTGTGGTTTTTATTTTGCTTGTTGCCAAACCCAAACTCAGTGTGCAAGTCTCTGGGAATGCACTATGAGTACTACGGATACTATTACCGTCACCACGGAACTTTCCTCACATACTGTTTCAGAGATAGAAGTAAAGACAAGATCATTGACACCTCTCATCTCTCTGAATCTCTAAAAATCGCAAGTAATGGAGGTTATAGGCTGAATCATTTGAAAACAAAGTTACAAAAGCTATATTTTCATAATTCAAAAAGATTTTTTTCACAGAGTTCTAGACTATCTGAATAAACTGGTGTAGCCTTAAGTGACATAAACCAATGGACTGAATCAGAACACTATCCTTTTTATAAAAGGAAACATTGTTAAAAATTTAATACCTTTGCAGTTTAGATCTCCAAATTTCTGAAATTACTAGGAGGCTTATAATTAAAAGCAAATTAACAACATTAATTTGGCTTGGATTGGAATTTTTTCAGATATTTTCAGTAGGATAGTTAAATTGATTTGAAGCTTTACTTTTCCAACAGAAACATCCCATTTCTTTCTGTTGGCAGCATTGTCCAATAACTGACTACTATAATAGCCCCTCTGCACTTTGAAATTTACTACTCTTATTCTATCACATGCTAAGAAATTGCTGCCCTGGAACTTGGGGATGTTGAGACTGCCCTTAAACCTGAGCGGCTCACTTAACAGTTGACTGAGTTTTCCCCTCTGTATCATGCCTAAATATTTTGATGTGGATTTTATTACTTTTTGGCTGCATTAGTAACTTCAGTTTGTAAAATGTCAAAAGAACTTTATATAATACACAAAATGTATCTTAAATAAACGCACTATAGTGATCTTGTAGTTTAAATTTCTATTTAATAGATTCAGAAATGGAAGTTATACATCTCTGCTGATTTTCTAGTTAATTAATTTGGTAAACATTACTACCATCAACTTAATAGATATTAGCTTTCAAAAGGTACTGTCTTAAACATGTAGTTTTTAGTTATTTAGCATTCTGCAAGCCTTCTTCAATTTTCTTTTAATTTTTGCCAGGGAGCATCATTGTTTTTTGTGTTTAAGTAGGTTTTTATAATTTCACAGGTAACTTTGGAGTTCTTTGAACTACTAATACATATCAGAATGCCTTTTTTTAAACCTTCATAAATAAATTAATATGCATTAAAAATGGCTATAGGAAAATGAAACTGAACAAATAAAAAGCAAATCTGTACTGATGTGTATCCATTAGAGTAGTTAAGATTATGCTACAGTAATAAGCCTAAAAACTCAGTGACTAAAAACAGTGAAAGTTACTATTCACGTATGCCACATGTTCATTGTAGTTTGACAGCAGTGATGCCTTTGTTGTCGTCACTTGGGGACTCAGGCTGAGGCAGGTTCTATCTCGACAATTGCAGTTCTGGGCAAAGAAAATGTAGTGACTCTTTTGATATTTTTAAAACTTCTGCCTGAAAATGGCATAGTTCACCTTGGCGAGATGTAACCACATCTGAGTTCAACAGGGTGAATGACCCTCACGCAGAGAGGGACACTGGATGTTGCAAACAGTGTGGCAGTTTACTCTTCTAAAGTGAGCATTCAGCGACTATCAGTAGTTTCTGTATGAAGCTTAGACAATGTCTGGTTTGAAACTGACTATGGGAAGAAAGTGAACTGTTTTCACCTAATCATAACCAGATTAGTTTTAGAAGTCATATTGACAGTGTGTTGAACACACACACGCCCACACAATTCTGCATGGTCCATATGATGCAGGAACTGTTTTACAATAACATTTATACCATTGAGAATATTGCTGTTCTACATGCAGTGTGCACAGGGAGTAACGACATTTGATGGACTGACCTCCTTTAAATTCACAGTTGTACATCAGCCAGGACCATTCATAAATTTAATGAGTGCATTACAGTTTAGCATGGTTTTAAGTTTCTTTCTTTCTTTCTTTCTTTTTCTTTGGCTTTTAAAAGCACAACAAAAAGGCCAAATTTTAATTTGGAATCTAAGGGTATAATGGTATAGTGTATTAAAGAGAAAACTGGCTGCTACAAATAGCTAATAGTTTAAATAACAAATATAATGGAAGCATTAGTGATATTGCCAAAATTCACACCAAAATGAAAATATTATAGTTTGTTATAAGATCGGTGATTTTTGTTTTTTGTTTTTTAAATCTCCAACAAATTAGCTAGTGATTATTTATTTTGTTGCTAACAGTTCTTTTTATCTTGATTTTTTAGATATTACTGATTTTCCGAAAATATTTTGTGAAACTTCCCAGAAGCTGGTGAGTGTGGAAGCCTTCGCTCTGGCTGCTAAATATTATTCTGTACAAAACTTGGGAATATGTACTCCTTTTGAACAGTTGCTTGTAGCCCTTCGTGGAAATCAAAAACAGAGAACTGGTAGGTGTGTTTGTGTGTGTGTATGTATGTTTTTTAGGCATTTAGAAGCAATATATTGTTCATATATGTATATATTTCCAACATTTTCTTAATTTATTGTTAGACCTTATATCGTGAGCCCTGATAGACTGATTTGTTCTAAATGAGTAGGTTTTCTTATGCACCATATTAAACAGAAAACTTAGGTATAGATCTCCACATTTTTTTCCTACATCATAGTCTAGTCATCAGTCTTTTCTTTTGTAGTTAATTGTTTTATATTTCAAGGAACATTTTTAAGAATGTTATATGAGTCTTTTCATTTTATTAACTCAAATTTGATTCATAGCAGCTAAACTAATAGAGATCCATCTTATAGACACCGCAATAGGATCTCTGTATTATTTTCATATTTAATTATAGAAAACATGAGCATCAACTGATGATTCTTATTAAGTTTTGTTTCTTTAGTAGCAGTACTTTAATTTTGTTTTATTTTTGTTCAGATGAAAATGTGAAGCCAGATGAGTTTATGAATTTGAAAAAATCTCATGAAGTTCAGGCAATGTCAGAGCTCATCAGCAGTGTTGCTGATTACTGTGGAATAAAGCAGGTAAGAGTATTTCCCTATATATTCATGTGTTTAAATTATTGCCATTTTGGGGGGTATCATTCAAATTTCCTTTTCTACTATCACTCTTCGCCATAGTCTTTGTAAACATTCAGGCTGGTCCTTTTCAGAAATTAGCTCATATGTAAGCATGAGCTTCCAGAGTTGAGGCAAAAAGCTTAGTAACAAAGGAGGTTAGGAGCAGGAGATAAGTTTAGGGAAGTGATGAGAGATTTTACTTAGAGGCGTGGTATGATCAGTCTTTGTTTGGCTCTCTTGAAAATAGACTCAAGGAGGGAAGGTGAGAGCAGGGAGATCATTGAGGAGGCTGTTGCAATAACCTAGACTTAGGGTGCAATTGGTATGAAATACCCTTGGTAAGACTAGGGATTTTTTCACAATTCAGGTGGAGGGTATGAGAGAAAGAAAGGAGTCTTGTTCTCCACCTGGGTATGGAGATACTATTAACTATGATGGAGAAGACTATGGGAGGGGTAGGTTTTACAGAGACTATCAAGAACTTAGTTTTGAACGTGTTATATTTGAGATGCTTATAAGACATTCAAGTGGAAATGTTTAGGTACACTGTTGGATATGAGTATGAAGTTCATGGTAGAATTCCATACTGGAGTTATAAATTTGAAAGTCATTAGCTTATAACAGTAGTTAGATCTCCAGGTCAGTCAACAAAATATAACTCTCCTATCTGAAGTATAGTACCATACTAATACTAATATTAAGAAATGTAATCACTATGTGTAGCAATATTTCTGTGAGAAAGTCTTCTAAGCAGAATTAAGAAACAAGGAAGATACCTCCCACCAGGTATTACACTGGAGACTCCTCTATCTTCAAACCTATAAGATGATCCAGGAAGGAAAAGACCGTTGTGAATAAGGGGTAAGAGATCAGGATTGTGGAGGTTTTGCTACTCAGATAATAGAGTTTGAAGGCAAAAATATGTATGATTTATGTAACCTTTAATTGCAGAGTTTGCCATTCTCTTGCTAACACTGTATATATTACTGAAAGGCCAATTTGGAGAGGGGTAAAAATCAATTTGGGTCAGTAAGATATAAGTGAGCTGATAGATTTTTCTAGGAAATTTTGCCTATTACTGAAAAGGGTTTCAGATATTATATTGTGAGGACATGATTCTTAGATTTTCCCCAGCCATCTTGCAACCAGAGGAATTACAAATACATTGGCCCAAAGGCCATATGTGGTTGAGCCTCTGGTTGGTTCGACTACTCTACTGCCAGATTTCTTAAGTGAGGTGAGTTTTTCTCAGTGATGGAAATTTGATATTCTGTTACTTGCAGCCAAAATTTTCCTCATTCACAAGTGGAATCATTATATGCAGATCTGGGAACAAACTCAATTACCTCTTGGTAAGAAAACATCTGTATTGTGGGGAACAAATGTCCTGGTGCTTACAAGCAACCCATTGGTTGCTAGCATTAAGCTGCCATTGGCATCAGTGAATGTGTTTTTGTAGAAGGAAGGGAATGGAGAGCTTTGCTTTCTCTAGAGATTCAGATATGGGGAAATTGATTAATAGAATTTCTACTCTATAGCCCTTGTATTCATGAGTATGGTATCTTCAGTTAGATTGTAGTTCCTTAGGATCAAGATATATAATGCTTCTGTATTTCCCATAATACCTAGCCTAGAGATTAACATTAAAAAGGGGGCATAGGGAATTATTTGTAAGCTAGACACTTATTTCGTGGACATCATTTATTGGAGTTTTACCTATGAATTGCAATTTTGCTTGAATTGAAATTTTTGAGGATTTCATTGATGATATGCATTATTTCAAATATAGGAAATTTTCCTTGAGTGGCTCATATTTATGTCAGGATTTAATTGATTTTAGGAATTAAAGATTAGATATAATGAGATTAGATAATGATTTCCTATGATAATATTTCTGTAATTGTCCATTTATTTCTTACGAAATGACATGAGAATACAGTAAACAATCTTGGTAATTTTATGTCTTTTATCATTTTTAGTTTTATTGAGGTATAATTTATATATTCACCAATTCTAGGTGTACACTTGGATGCATTTGATAATTGTATGCAGTTGTTTAGCCACTGTAATAAAAAATATTTCTGTCACCATAAAACGTTTCCTCATACCCTTTTGCAAGATATTTCCTCCTACATTCTCAAGGAATTACTGCTATGCTTGTAGTTTTGACTTTTCTAGAACATCGTATAAATGGAATCAAATACTATGTAGATGTTTGTGTTTGACTATTCTTTAGCACATAGTTTTTAGAGTCATCAATATTTTTATGTGCATTGACTCTTTGTTCCTCATTTTTGGGTGTAGTATGTTACAGTATAGATATACCACAATTTGTTTTTCAATTCATTGGTTGATGGATATTTGAGTGGTTACCAATTTTTTTGGCCGCTATGAATTTATTCACATACAAGACTTTGTGGACATGTTTGCATTTCTCTTGGGTAAATAGCCCAGAGTGGGATTTGTAGGTTGTATAGTAAAAGTGTATGCTTTAACTGTATGGTAAACTGCTGATGTTTTCCAAAGTGACTGTACCATTTTACATTTGTGTGTATCTCATTATGATTTTAGTTTGCAATTCCCAAAAGAGTAGTGATATTGGGCATCTTTTTATAGTGGTCATTTGTATATCTTCTGTGAAGTGTGTGTTCAAATGTTCTGCCCATTTTTTAATTGGTGGCTTGTCTTATTATTGAGTTGTTAGAGTTCTTTATATATTCTGGATACAAACCCTTAGTCAGATATATGTTTTGCAAATATTTCTTACCGTTTTTAACTATGTATTTTGAATAGCAAAGGTTTTAATTTTAATGAAGTCCATTTTTCAATTATTTCTTTGTAGTTTATGCTTTTTATGTCCTACATGAGAAATCTTTTTCCCTCCCAATGTCACAAAGATATGCAGGAATTAAAGATATGCCTGCTTGGCATATGACGTGCAAAAATCTTTTTTTTCCCATACAGACATCCAGTTATACCCACACTGTTTGTTGAAAAGACTGTCTTTTCCTTTGAATTACTTTAGTTGTTTTGTCAGAAACCAGTTGACCGTACAACTGTGGGTCTATTTCTGGACGCTGTTTATTCCATGGATTTATATATCTATTTTTATACCAGCACTACACTGTTTTGATTACTGTAGTTTTGGGGGGTTTTTTTGTTTTTGTCTTTTTTGCAGTACGCGGGCCTCTCACTGTTGTGGCCTCTCCTGTTGCAGAGCACAGGCTCCGGACGCACAGGCTCAGCAGCCATGGCTCACAGGCCCAGCCGCTCTGCGGCATGTGGGATCTTTCCGGGACCAGGGTATGAACCCGTGTCCCCTGCATCAGCAGGTGGACTCTCAACCACTGTGCCTCCAGGGAAGCCCTGATTACTGTAGTTTTATATTGATTCCTGAATCAGTGTAAATCCTCAAATTTTTTCTTTTCAAAATCGTTTTGGTTATTCCAGGTACTTTGCCTTCTCATATAAGTTGTAATATCTGCTTATGAATTTCTTTTAAAAACCCTGCTTGGATTTTGATTAGGATTGCATTGAATCTATATGTCAGTGTGGCAGAATTGCCATCTTAATATTGAGTCTAACTATTTCATGAACATGGTATATCTTTATTTAGCTCTTTTAAATTTTTCCTATGCAATGTTTTGTAGTTTTCAGTGTATAGGTCTTGCATAAGCTTTGTTAAATTTATTCCTAGATTTCTATTTGTATGCTATTTTAATTCAATTGGTTTTAAATTTTATTTTCTAATTGTTCTTTACTACTGTAATGCATATGTTCTGATGGTTCATTATTCATTTCTAATGAGCTTGTATCTTGACACATTGCTAACTTGACTTACTAGTTCTTTTAACTTTTGTATGCATTCCTTAGAATTTTCTACAGATACAATCATGTCATCTATGAAGGAAGACAATTTTACTTTCAATATTTATGTCTTTTACATCTTTTCCTTGACTTATTATTATACTGTTTAGAACTTCTCTTAAAATGTTGAATAAAAATTATGAGAGTTGTTGGTTTTTAATAGTAATCAAAAATTAAAATTAAAAAAAGCATAACAGGTTATATAAACTATACATTCCTTTACTTGCTTTTTAAAAAAATATCACGAATGCATTCTGTTACCATCTGACTAAAATCCTTTTAATTAATTCTGGTTTTCTTTAGATAATTGACCTGGGTTCTGGAAAAGGCTACCTAAGCTCCTTTTTGTCCTTGAAGTATGGCTTAAAAGTTTATGGAATTGATTCCTCAAATACCAATACTCATGGAGCTGAGGAGAGAAACAGGAAACTGAAGAAATATTGGAAAGTCTATCGTAGGCGGTCAAAATTAGATGTCAATAGACTGGCATTACAAATGACAAAAGAAAGGAAAGTGCAAGATGAAATTAAATTTAAAGCTGATATTGAGGGAGTATGTAACAGCAGTACTGCAAATCAAGAAAAGATGTCGACCTCGGACTTTCTGCAAGATTTTTCAGGCTCTGTAATTTCTAACATCAGAAAACAAATGGAAAACCTACATGTTTATTCACATCGAGAAGAAAATTTGTGTTTTGAAAATGCCTTTTCTCTTAGGGACCTTTTGCCTATTAATGCCATAGAACCTACTTCTTCATCCCATATACCCAAGAGAAAAATGTCTGAAGCAAATAAAGAGAGAAGAAAAATGACATCAAAGTCAAATGAATCCAATATATATTCACCTTTAACATCTTTTATCACTGCTGATTCAGAACTACATGATATTATTAAAGATCTGGAGGTAATTTTATTTTTTTAATTCCTTAATTTCATTTATATATAAAGGCTCTAAGACATAGAATTAAGTTTTAATGGTAGATTACTTAACCTGCATATCTTATTTGATTACATTAATATAAAGGACCAAGAAAATAAAATTATATTCAGGCTTTCATGATTTCCACAGCTGTCAAAATCTGACAATCTGACAATTATGATTTTCCAGAAGGGAGTACCCTCCACTCATTTGTAAGCCTAAATTAAACAGAAGTACTAATACAAAAAGCTAGTCAACTACGTTCTCGTTATGCAATTTATGAGTTGTTAAAATTCCAATCCAAGAAAGCTCTTACATTTTATTTAAATTTGAAGTAAAGATGTACCTAGGGCAGTATTATGTTCAATGTTAGCCTTGTTAACCAAATTTGCAATTTTCTTGAGCAAGACCAACTTCTGTGTATTCTTAAAAAATTTGAACTTTTTCTAAAGTACAAGTATGTCAAGTTATGCAGAGACAATATATCTTAAAGGCAACATTGTATGTGAAAACAATATCATAGAGGAGTTTTTAGAAATCATTTGGCCTAACTCATTGTTTTAAAAAAAGCAGAGTAGCCTTTGAAGTTATAATATTCTACTCTTATTAATTTTTTTGAGAATTCTTCCCTAAAGAAAGAATAAACAAAAGATACCAGAATTCTTTATAAATTTAAATCCTTGTTTGGTAGCTAACCAGTGTTTTGTTACTTTGTCATTTTAGAATGGGGAATTTTTCTTTTTCCCAGATATTTTAGTATTTCACTAATTATGGGAAACCGGTTAATCCTCATTAATTGTTTTTCCTATATATGAAATCAGTAATTAAGTTATAACTTAACCTTCTGTTAGGGTTAAACAGCCCCAATTACTTTAACCTGACTTAAAAATGTATACATTTTTAGTGCTTATTATCATATATTTATGTTTTTAAAAGTCTTCTGGAAAATATATGATCAAAACTATATGCAGACTTTTATAAGAATTTGACTTATAAAAGATATGCTGGAAGATTATTTCTTGGGTCCTTAGTCCAATACCTCCCATCTCCTCCCCTCCCCACCCTACAACACATACATACAATACTTAAATATTTTACTGTTAGGATAATATGCTGATTGCATATTTTTGTTTGCCACCTGCTGGTATTTTTAGCTAACCTTGTGTAATGAATGCACTGAAAAATGAGATTAAATATTTTGGTGTTATCTTTAGGGAGATAAAAGAGAGAGATTTATGTCTCTGTTATCTACCCTTAATTAGCAATAAGCCCTTTCTCTCTGAATTCCTTTTTTGTTTATAACATTATAATGTCTAAATAAAACCTACCCAAACTATGTAGTCATTGAGAAAAGCAAAATAGTTGCACAATACTCCAGAAATTGTGCTTTGAAGAGAATGTTGGTTGAAGCAACAGAATGTTCTGTCAGGTTGAAGCAACTTACAGGTACAGTTATTTTCTTTAGAAAGGTAACACTTCATCCCTGTCTATGTCTACATTATATGGGCTAAAATCACATTTTTGGTAAAATAAGTGAAAAAATTGTATTTGTTCTGAAGATAGTTATAAAAATATACTTGATTACAACTTAATGTCTATTATTTTGAATTTATAACATGATGATGATGATGTAAGAATAGAAGACGTTTACTGAATTTTATTGGATGCCAGAGATTGTACTAACTCATTTACCAGTATTAACTTATTAAAGTCTTGGAATAACCCATTGAGGTGAGATACTATTATTAGCCTCATATTACAGAAGAGGAAACTAAGGAACTGAAGAGTTAAAACAAACAAACGGTATATTGATCAAGATTCTGTGAGTCCATGCCTATGCACCCATTCTGTATGTGTATACATCTAAATTACACTTTGGGTAATTAGGAGAACATTTCATAGAATTTTTACATAAAATTCATGTTATAAAATTTAGAACAAAAACTTTATATTGAATTTAATCTTGTCATATTTGATGCAGTGAATGAACTAAGTAAACTTTTGGTGTTGGAGTAAAAATGCCGACTTAGCAACACTTAATTTTTTTTTTATGACAATGTTTTATAAGTTTCGATGGGTATGGGTGAAGAAGTGAATTTTTAAAATTGACTAGTAAGGTATTAATGTATCTCAAATCATAAGTTTGTCCTAGTAATGCAGGCTACGTTGTATTGATCCAGCGTTAATTTGAGTAGTCATTAAGCAAATATTAGTTGTAAAAGAAACCAGAGAAAATTCAAATGAGTAAGTAACCAAAAACACTAGAAAATCAACTGAAAGTTATGTCAGTTTTGGTAAAAGATCGGTCATTTTGCCTTTAAAGGCAATAGTTATTTGTTATGAAAATAAAAGACATACAATACTTTCTAGGTAAAACTTCATCATTTTAAAAAGATCTACATCTTCTAATAAACATTTAAATGTTTTTTAACCCTCCTTTTAATTTCCAAAATTTATTTTTTCTTCTCATTTTTTAAGGATTGTTTGATGGTAGGTCTGCATACTTGTGGTGATCTTGCTCCAAATACTCTGCGAATATTTACTTCCAAGTCTGAAATCAAGGGAGTTTGCAGTGTGGGTTGTTGCTACCACCTCTTATCTGAAGAGTTTGAAAACCCACATAAAGGTACAAGTTCTTCATATCCCATAATTTTATTTATTTGAGCATAATGGCTGCTTTGTATCTCTCCTTTTTTTGTTGTTGACATTATTGTCACTTTGAGTTAACATTTGAGATAATATCTGATATTCTTGCAATATTAGAAATGTTACATCAAATGAAATTTGATGAACTATCACTTGCGTTGTATTTTATTATAGATTTTTTAGTCATAGTATGGTCTTAATGAATGCCGAAAACTGCAAATATGTGAAATTTTTGTGTGGTGTATTTTTAGAGAACTTCGGTTTAAAATTATTTGTAAGATATACATTTACTAAGGTAGTAAAGCTAAGTTATTTTGTCATAAATATAGAATGGACAAGGTTTGTTTTCATTTCTAAAGCCTCAATTTTGTAACGAATATTGATATTTGTCCCCTCAAAAAGTTTCTTACTGTAGTTTGAAGGGTCAAAATACTATGATTTTAAAAAGCTAGAAAACTGTGCAATCATATGAAAACTGTGCTCCCTGGGCTGAGAAGGTGCCTGAGGAGCAAAGTACAGAGTACATTGACAGGACTGAAAGCACCTACAACCCTCCATCCAGAGCAGCTTCTGAAATTCCTCTCTTTGATCCATTTTATATGTTATATCTCTTATTAGACACATGGCTTCAAAACCACAGGTTCAGGTTAGATGGTTATCTATTAATATTAGCAGTTTTCTTTTCTTTTAGTTTAGTGAAGTGTTTATCAACATCCAGTGTCCCTTGCTAAGAATTTTTAGGTCAGGAAGTTGTGTGAATATAGATGGTATTGCTTGCTCTTTTTCTCAATTTTAAAACCCAGATGACTGTAAAAATTTGATTATTTGTCATTTAGTCATTTCCAACAGGTAAAAACGATGATTGTATGATTCTACTGAAAATTGCCTGGGTGAAACAGGTCATCCTTAAAACTGGCAAAGGTTTTTGGGGAAAAGAGTTAATTGAATTTGAATTTTTTATGTCAGGGTTCTAAAAAGTATCTTTTAGGAAAAGTACACAGAAGTAAAATTGTCCATATATAGAGATACACAGAGTGAGAGAAAGAAAGCAAATTGGCAAAACGTTAACAATAGTTTAATTTAAATGAAGAATATATGTTTGTCATGCCATTATTTCCAACTCTTCTCTGAGTAAAAAAATTTTCAAGATAAAAATTGGGGAGAAAAGTGAACCTAAAAAATTATTTATTCTAAAGTATATACCCAAATATTTACATTAGTTTTTAGCCCTTTTTGTGCATCTTTCCTAAAAGAAATGAAAAAAAAATACTTTAATACAATCACAGTTTTACAGCTTTTAAAATATTAAATGCAAAGTGTTTTCCTGGATCAGCAAGCATAAAATTTTGGGTAGGGAAGTTTTTGTTCTTAGTTCAAGAGCTTCCTGTTCTATAGGTACAATGAAATGGGTTTTTTAAATAATTGGCTTAGTTCAGGGTAGGTGTAGCCACTTGGTGTGTCTTTCAATTCAGAGATACTGTCTTACAGTGTAAGATCTTTAATTTCAGTTGCCCGCTTCCTTCTTTCACTTTATCATCATGCCCCCCCCAAATGCCTTCCCCTTCCAAAGGGCCTCCCTCTCCTCTTTAGGTGATACATCTTAAGTCTGCCATCTCTGGTCGGGCTGGACCCTTGCAGCCATTGCTCAGTATCGTCAGGTCTCAGACCTAATCTCTGTACTTTACACCATGAGTGGGATCCTCTCTTTTGGCAGCGCGCTCTGTTCTCTGTCACGCACATTTTTCTACATCTGACTCTCCTTCTGGAGTGATCTCCAGAGCTGGTTCTGCTGGCTTGAGATGTTTATTTCTTCACTTACGTTTAAATCAAAATGCGTAGTGTACATGTGGCTTATGAGTAATTTTATCTATTCTCTGTCTGGTTTTTGTTGAGTATGTAAAGAAATTCAGTTTAAGTGGCTGTCGTTATTTTGTGACAGCCAGGATATGTCATTGGTACATTTTTCATCTGATGTCTGGTTCTTCAGTTCTGTTCTTTAAGGGGGTTGGCAGAAGCTACTTGCCAGGGTAGGAAAAAAATTAAGAGAGTGACCAGTTGCTCCTGTGCCTGTCCGTTTTCTGTCAGTCTTTAGGTACCTTTTTTTTCCCTAGTCAAATAGTTGTTTAATATTCTTAATTATACTTATTTATAATGTGTTTTAATAAAGTGTAAACAGACATAAGGGAAGATATATGTTTTTAGAGCTAAGTAAAAAGATTAGAGAGAGACCTTTGGGTTATGAGACCACTTTAGTTAACTTTTCTAACACACTATTGCATTAAATTATTTAGAAGAATTTATTGACCAGGTGTTCAGACTGAAATGAGAAATATCTTTGAATAAGGCATGTTCAATAGAGAGGCCTCTGCACAATCTGAAGGAAGAAGAAGGGTTAGTGCATCCACATCTTCAGCCTCTCCCACTTCGTTTCTGCCATGGAAAGATTTGATAGATTTATGAGTAGAGTGTAGACACTAGTTTTTATTCACTTTTGTATCTTCAGAACTAAGCACATTGCCTTAAACATGGTTCATGTTGATCAATGTTTGTACAATGTGTGTTGAATAGATAATTGAGTGGCAGTTACCTTGTTCACTGCATCGATAGGATGACTTTGGGCCCAGGACTCAGGCAAGAAAAAGTGTTGGAAAGGTTTGTTAATGACAGTGACTGGCAGCCACAAACTCTCATTTTCCCTTCTTACAGGCAGAGTTAATTCATGGAAAGGCCTTCCTGTCAAAAATATCTTAACCATTGAGAATCATTGAGATTATCAGGTAAACAATACTAAGCTTAAGTGGTTAAAGCTAATAGTAATACCTTAATGTTATTTGATTTCTTCATAAATACCTGAAAAGAACAGAGGGTTGGGAACCTTGCTTGTCAGAAAAGCAAAGAGTAAGCAGGAAGAAACAGGACTCAGTGATATGATGAATTAGGTGAAGATGTATGCAATGTGAATACCTTCAAATACTTTGGAAGGAAAGAGTTGGAAAGCCAAGAGATAGGAGAAAAATAAGTGATAGGAATAACAAAAGCAACCTTGGTTCATGTTGCAGTTTTGCCTAGCTTTGGACTGCCACATTTTCTCATCTCAAAAACCAGGTGGCAAAAATCACTCCCTTCTCTCTTTCCCACACCCCTGTTTCCATTTTTCTTGCCTTATCTTGGCTATAATAAAAGGAGAGAAGATATGAACCATCTCCTGCAATTTTTATAACAGTGTTTCTCAACTCTGGCTGCCCAGTTGGATCGTATATGACAGTTTCGGTGTCTAGATGCCTGGGACCCACTTCTGACCTTCTAATGTATAATCTCTAAGGGTGGGATTTGAATATAAGTATTTTTAAGAAGCACTATAGGTAATTCTGATGAACAGCATCGTTGAAAACAAGTGTTTGTTATGGTTCCTAAGAAGACAGAATTTTAGAAGATGCTCTGTAGAAATATATTCAAGGTTATTTGTAGTTATTTTAACCTCTCCCATGCAGAGACTTAGGTGGACTCTGCTCATGGGCTCGTTTGCATATCCAAACCAAAGGCTAAACCCAGAAGGGTCCACAAGGGTATATCAGAGTCTAGAGTGCAAAGTAATTAACCACCCCCGCAAAAGTCCTTGAAGCATAGAGCTCAGAGTGAAAACCTGGGGAAACCAAACATAGAGGGCATAAATGCACAATAAAGTTAAGGTTTAGAAACTAGACAAAATCAAGGGGGAAAATGTAGAACAAGAAAAAATTGTCCAAGGTAATTATTATGAGCACCACTAGAATTTTGATAGCTTAACTTTACTGATGAGCAGTGATGTCTGTGTGTGTGTGAAGGCAGACAACGCAAACAGTTTGTTCTTGTCTGTTTAGCAGTGACTGTTTGCAAAGATGGAATATGGATGTGGTCTTATTTTGTATATACGGCATATGCTATATAGTCCTAGTATTCCTTGCTAAAATAGAGATCCACCACTGTACAGTTTGATCATTATATTAAAATAACTAACTTATAGGACAAGGTGTTCGCATGGACAAGGTTAGAGTATTTCCTGTCATATGTCTAGGACTAGGTTCCATGGAGCTGTATTTCTGAATAATCAAGTATGGCATGTGTCTCTCCCTTCATATCTTACACACCTGCCTCTAACCCTCAGTTTGTTTGCACAGCTGTTTTTAAGTTTGGATTGGGGCAGTGTTGCCCTTTGGGATGTAAATTTGAGTTATTAATAGTCCAACATAGTACAGTAGAAAAGTCTGGTATGTACACTGCAACTTTTTATGATGATGTGTACTATGTAAACAATATGTGTTTTATATGAATATGTTTACCCAGTATGCTGTGGTAGACCATAGAGGTGGTCTGTCATGAATGTTAATTTTCAAAAATACCTCAAAACTCTCTGAGCAATTATGAATACCAAAGTTCTACCATATGTTTTAAAAACTGCTTTAAATATTTATACATTATAAGCCAGTAGTTCCTAGGAGAACACGAAATACCAGAAACAGTATTATTTAATGCAGTGCTTTATAGAATATATATGTTTTCCCAAGCTTGACTTGTTTCAGTGTTTTGTCTTAATATTGATCATCATTATCATAATTAATTTGAAATATTGATATTATTTCTTTCCCCTGAAGTTTGAGAGAGAACTTCTTTCGGTTGTTTTTCCCATAAAGGTAGAAACATGCCGAGGAGGCACTACTGGTTACCTATCCAGATCCACATCTCTCTTCTTCCTTGCTAACTGAGCTATGATTTTGTTCAAGCATCAGTTATTAGGAAGATTGAGCCCTGCTATAGCCTCAGAAATACGTGACTCTCAATCTAAATTAGTTATGGTAATTCCATTTATTTAGGAAAGGATATGAGACACAGTTCTTATCAATGTGGAGCATATATACTAGAGAGTTTCCTAGGAATTTTTTTTTTTTTCTGTTAAAAGTGAACACAAGACAGAAGCAGCGCTTTTTTTCTGCCTCTGGACTTTATCATCTGTATGTGTTTTTTCAGCCTAATGTATCAACCTGCTATGTATTCTGTCATAAATTGATGTTAGTGCTGAAACTGAGTCATTCAGGCCCAGTCCAAAGAATGAATGGTAATTTTCTTTTCCTGTATGTTTATATGATCATATCTGAGGCCTAGGAGTGTAGCACGAGTAGAGAAAGAGTTGGGGTCCTAGAAAGTCAGATCAGATGGTTTCATAGAGCTTATTGAGTGGCCTTAATAGGAGCTCCTTCTAGAAGCAGCCCTTGTCTGGGCAGAGACTTGTGCTTGGTCTCTCCCTACCTCTTCCCAGCCCAATGTCAGGGAGTCTGCTAATATCATTAGTGCCTCCAAATACTGCAGATCTGCAGAGTCGAATATGAGTGGTGTAACCCTTGAAAGCCTATGGCCTACCTTCATGTTTACCCCAGCCTTAATGTTTTACTGGGGAATTAAGGTGATCCTCCCTAGAGCTCTCCATCTCCTTTTGTTTTTTTAACCAGAGGAGGGCTGTAGATCATCTTGTAGCAGCATCTTTCAATCTGATCCTGCCATTTCTGTATCAAGTAGAAATTTGTTAAGGGGATATGATACCTTTCTTACTGTAAATTGTTTCTCAATATGTCACCAGTAGGAATTTTAAGGGAGGAGGCTAGATTCTTATATAGTCATCTTCAATGTCTTTTAGAATTAACAATTGGTTTCATTGCTTTAAATTTAGAGGTACTTCACCTGGAAAGGTATCTGGATGTTGAAGGAAAATACTTTGAGCATGTTATTTGAAATTGTAACATACTGCTTAAAAATAAGTGTATCTTATATTTTGAGATCTTTTGGATATTCAGTATATACTGTTAAAAACTCCTAAGATAGTATTAGCTAGTTATTATCAGCATTACACCATGTATTGTAGCTACAGAAAGGTATGACTAATTTCTTAGTCGAGTAAATAGCAGTGAATTAATCTCATCATTGCAGCAGTGCACACAATTGCTGTCTTTTCAGTAAAGACTTAACAGTATTTTCTATCTCATATAATATGTATTTTATTAAACAAATCTCTTTGTTTGCTTTCATCTTTTAATGCTAGAAGTTTGGAGGATGTAGAAGAATAAAGTGTGGTTTCTTTTTTCAAAAGAGCATGTGCTTTACTTCCATTTCCAGCCGTGTATGATTTTTCTGAGGACCTCTCCTGCTATAGTTCAGCTAGACCCTGGCTAAATTAGAACATGTATTTTTTTAAGCATTGCTGACTCTACAAAAATAAGGGAAATCTCCATGGATCAAGAAAAATCAAAACCAAAAAATTAAAAGGAGAGAAGGGGAAGAGAGAGGAAGAGGAGTTGAAATTAGAGCAGGGAACTGTGAGCCGTAAGATAGCAGATGGTATTGTCTTGAGGCAAATGCTTATCCCATTGGGATCTAGAGACTAACGTTGGGCCCCTACATGGTGGGGGAGCTGGACCTGAAAAGCTCATACTAAGCCATGACCTTGAATGAGACAAGGCAGTCTTCCGTCAGTCCCATGCCGAAGCAAATTCAAATCTTTGTGGGGGAATACTTCCCAAATTCTGGCCTTTGGAATTTCTACTGATTAAAATCTATCAAATGTAAGCTCAGAACTTAAAAAAAAAAAAAAAAAGGTAAATCACCAAATCTGGCTGGCTAGGTATCCTGCCTGCCCCTCACCCCATTCAACTAAAAATACTGAATGTAATTAAATTTCATTTCTTAAAAGCATTGAAATACTGGAAAGATACATAGTACTTATCAGGTCAATATACAGGAGAAGGTAGGAGTCCACAAAGATGATGGAAATGCTGAAGCTACTAAGGGTATTTGTGTACCATGGCAAACTTGAGCTTTGGTTTCAAAGCCCTGCAAGGAGTGGGTTACAGATGATAAAACTTGCACTTAGGCAAACACAGAGAGGAGTCCCATAGGACAGACTCTTGTAAGTTGAGACCGCAAGGATAAGGACTAAAGTTAGAGCAGCTGTAGTAGAAATAGAGTAGATCGAAACATTTAAAATTATGTAGAGGAGTAGAGATAAAGGAGAAGGATTGTCAAGGACTATTATCAGATTTCTGTTCCAAACAACTGGGTAGGTGATGGTACAGCTTAGATGATGGGAAAAACTAAGGAAGGACCAAGTTTCAGGGCAAAGTTTTGAACGTGCTTAATAATTTGAGATGGCTTTATATATGAGTGATCATATTTTGGGGAAGTTTTATAAATACAGACATCTAAATACATGGAAATGGAACTGTTGTAGCATAATCACATAGGATTTATTTTTCTCTTATTTTCCAGAAAATCTGTAAGGTAGTAGCTGACATTGGTTCATATGGTTCAAGGGTGTGAGGGCCAAGGTCTCTACAGTTTTATTGGCCTTTCACTATGGTTACATAATGGCTGCTGCTGCTCCAGCCATTGTAGTTCAAATGGAAAGAAATATGAAGATGGAAGAACTTTTCCCATGTGAGACAGCATCCTTTAAAGAACTTCCCTGGAAATTCTACCCAACAACTTCCTCTCCTCCATGGGCCATCTCTAGAAGCCTGGGAAATGTTACCTCCTAGATGGGCACATTGCAGCTCCAAATGAAATCAAGATTCTGTGGGTAACGAAGAAGGAGAAACTGGATATTGGTAGGCATTTAGCACTGTCTGCCTCTGTGTGTGTGTGTGTGTGTGTGTATACACATGTGTAATATTAATGCCTGAATAGGTCCCTGGAAGGGGGAGAGTGATAAGGAGTGTGGGTAATATAACAGTATTTACATGTAACAGAATGTAATCATATCCATTGTCCTCTTCTTTCTTTTAATAATATAACTCCTCTTAGTTTTAGTAGAGCAAACATCACCCAGACACACAGCTAGAGCCCCTGTCTTCCATGTGAGAAAATTTAAGCCAGTAGAATGTGAGTCAGATAATGTGTGCAATTCATTTATTTACTTTTTAATTTTTATTTTTTTGCGGTATGCGGGCCTCTCACTGTTGTGGCCTCTCCCGTTGCGGAGCACAGGCTCCGGACGCGCAGGCTCAGCGGCCATGGCTCACAGGCCCAGCCGCTCTGCGGCATGTGGGATCTTCCCGGACCGGGGCACGAACCCGTGTCCCCTGCATCGGCAGGCAGACTCTCAACCACTGTGCCACCAGGGAAGCCCTGTGTGCAATTTGTTTAAAAGGGAACTGCTTGCCCCCCTATTTTTTTTTTCCCACTCTTCCTACTGGCTAAGGAATAACAATCGCCTAATACTAAAGTTGGTAGCTAACTCTTCAAGGAGGTCAGAGCAGCCTGACCCATATGGGTCTCTGGGTAACATGCTCTATACTGCCTGCCTCTCTCTGTACTATGACAAGAGAAAAAGATTTCTATCTTATTTAAAGACCTATGTTCTAAGCTCTTTTGTGGTATCCTATCTAGTACAGGTAGATCTAAGGTCTTGTTCTGAATGCTTCTCTTTTGGTGAAACTTTTACCTTGAGACTGTAACTGTTAGGCACTATGAATATACAACAAGCCAACAATAATTGCAACAACAAAGAATAACAAATTTTATATATATGAATATATACGATTTATAAGTGATTTCTTAGAGGTAAGAAAAAAAGAGACTATAAGTGTTAAAAGAGCTATTCCAGCCAGAAGGTAAAAATTATTTCCTGTTAGGAAATCAGGAAGAGCTTTGTGAAGATAGTAACTTTTGAATTGAGCTTTGTGGGGTAGGATTTAGGTAGACAAAAATGTGGAGAGGGCTTCCCTGGTGGCGCAGTGGTGAGAGTCCACCTGCCGATGCAGGGGACGCGGGTTCGTGCCCCGGTCCGGGAAGATTCCACATGCCGCGGAGCGGCTGGGCCCGTGAGCCATGGCCGCTGAGCCTGCACATCCGGAGCCTGTGCTCCACAACGGGAGAGGCCACAACAGTGAGAGGCCCGCGTACCACAAAAAAAAAAAAAAAAAAAAAAAATGGAGAGGAGCATTCCAAGTATTAGGAACAAGGTGGGTTAAGGCATGGCAGGGCACTCATTGGAGATGGATGAATATTCTAGGTGATAACCTGATTCATATAAAGTACAGAAGTGTGATATGAGGTGGAAAAGAAAAGCAGGAGTCAGTTCAAAAGGACCTCATATGGAAAGTCCATTTTGGAAATGAGAATTTTGAGCAGAACAATAACATGACCAAAAGCAGAAATTGTTAAGGCCTGTGATTTTTGAACCATGAGATTCACTGGGACCCTAGCAGTGGAACAGTGGGGAAACCTGAAATCGTGGGACCAAGGCTAGGAGAACTAATGCAAGAGAAGCATAGCTAGCTGCTGACGCTGGTATTCAAAAGGCAAACTCCAGTCAGAAATGAGCTGACATCTATTATCAAAGGGTCTTATTGGAAAATTGGAGCACACGCAGCAGGAGTTTTTGATCAGATGTAAAACTACACATGATGGTTAATAAATACTATGGCAAGGGCTTTCTCTGGCTCTCCCAGTATATTGACTGACGTTTGGACAGTGAAAATGAAAGAGTTCTACTTAAAAAAAAAAAATGATGAGCATTTACTATGAGTGAAAAACTATTTCAAATATAATACTTTTATTAATTACTTTATTCCTCATAATACTCTGTAAAGTAATACAGTCATTTCTTGGTATCCATAGGGGATTGGTTCCAGGACCCTTGTGGATACCAAAATTCATGGATGCTCAAGTTCCTTACATAAAGTGGCATAGTATTTGTATATAACCTACTCATATCCTCCTGTGTACTTTAAATCATCTCTAGATTACTTATACCTAACACAATGCATATGCTATGTATATAGTTGCCTGGAGCACAGCAAATTCAAGTTTTGCCTTTTAGAACTTTCTGGAATTTATTTTCCAAATAGTTTCAGTCCACAGTTGGTTGAATTCTGTAGGTGCGGAACCCAGGGATATGGAAGGCTGACTGTACTGTTATCATCGTGTTCATTCTCAGATGAGAAAACTAAATTACAGAGAGGTTTAAGTAACCTGTCTAAGATCACACAGTTAATAAGTGAAGGAGTTAGAATTTTAGCCCAGTCATTCTGGCTTAGATTCACACTCTTAAAACTCAGATCTGGGGTAGAGGGATAGGATTTGGCCTCTGGGGAGATTCGGTTAAATTTTAAACCGAAATTTAAAATTTAAATTTAAAAATTTTAAATTTAAATTTAAAAATTTAAACTGAAATTTAAAATCAGGGCTATAACCCAGTGCATTAGCATTCTGAATGATACCAGTTTTATGAGAGGACTAGAATCTAAATGAGAACATGAGACAAAATTATAGGCAGACTGTGTGGGCATAAATAGGGGTGAGTAGGGGAAGATGCTCCTCAGGGAGTACACAAATGCTAGTTCTTCCAGGGTACAGAATAGAGGCCAAGCACTAGTTCTAGCCCTCACCTGGGTTTAAGAACAGTGCTCCTTAAATATGGAAAAGCTTGGTTAGTTTGAGTTTAGCAGCTGGGTAGGGACATTGATTTGGCAGATACTGAGACAGTTTGGGGATCGGTAAATGTGTCCTTTGGGTTAAGACAGTTCCCTAATCCCTGCCTCCCTCTCTTCAGTTTTGTGCTCTATAACTTGTTCACAGTCGAGTAAAGTGACCTGATGCTGTTTTCCTTCTGTGGAATATGGTTAGGCTGAGGTGTCTCTGAGTGTCCCAACTCACATAAAAGTGCTCACCTTTTGTCTGAAGGAGCAGCACTATCCTTCAAGGCCTTTATTTTGTGTTAAGGTTCGGTAAATATAGGTACTCGTAAGATAAATGTGGCATCTCCCACTTTTTCTATAAGCTGTCTTTTTATGCAGATATCAGCTATTTTGTTTATTAGGATTAAGATTTTATTAATTGACATGACTTTAATAATTCTATCCTATTTTAATTTCTCCTTTTTTGCTTTTATTCCCTGTACTACATAATTAGCTTCTTTTTTACATCTTTATTGGAGTATAATTGCTTTACAATGCTGTGTTAGTTTCTGCTTTATAACAAAGTAAATCAGTTATACATATACATATGTTCCCATATCTCCTCCCTCTTGCGTCTCCCTCCCTCCTTCCCTATCCTACCCCTCTAGGTGGTCACAAAGCACCTAGCTGATCTCCCTTTGCTATGCGGCTGCTTCCCACTAGCTATCTATTTTACGTTTGGTAGTGTATATATGTCCATGCCACGCTCTCACTTGGTCCCAGCTTACCCTTCCCCTTCCCCATATCCTCAAGTCCATTCTCTAGTAGGTCTGTGTCTTTATTCCCGTCTTACCCCTAGGGTCTCATGACTTTTTTTTTTTTCTTAGATTCCATATATATGTGTTAGCATACGGTATTTGTCCTTCTCTTTCTGACTTACTTCACTCTGTATGACAGTCTCTGGGTCCATCCATCTCACTACAAATAACTCAATTACGTTTCTTTTTGTGGCTGAGTAATATTCAATTGTATATATGTGCCACATCTTCTTTATCCATTCATCCAATGATGGACACTTAGGTTGCTTCCATGTCCTGACTATTGTAGATAGAGCTGCAGTGAACATTTTGCTACATGACTCTTTTTGAATTATCGTTTTCTCAGGGTATATGCCCAGTAGTGGGATTGCTGGGTCATATGGTAGTTCTATTTGTAGTTTTTTAAGGAACCTCCATACTGTTCTCCATAGTGGCTGTACCAATTCACGTTCCCACCTGCAATGCAAGAGAGTTCCCTTTTCTCCACATGCTCTCCAGCATTTATTGTTTCTAGATTTTTTTGATGATGGCCATTCTGACTGGTGTGAGATGATATCTCATTGTAGTTTTGATTTGCATTTCTCTAATGATTAATAATGTTGAGCATTCTTTCATGTGTTTGTTGGCAGTCTGTATATCTTCTTTGGAGAAATGTCTATTTAGGTCTTCTGCCCATTTTTGGATTGGGTTGTTTGTTTTTCTGTTACTGAGCTGCATGAGCTGCTTGTAAATTTTGGAGATTAATCCTTTGTCAGTTGCTTCATTTGCAAATATTTTCTCCCATTCTGAGGGTTGTCTTTTGGTCTTGTTTATGGTTTCCTTTGCTGTGCAAAAGCTTGTAAGTTTCATTAGCTCCCATTTGTTTATTTTTGTTTTTATTTCCATTTCTCTAGGAGGTGTGTCAAAAACGATCTTGCTGTGATTTATGTCATAGAGAGTTCTGCCTATGTTTTCCTCTAGGAGTTTGATAGTTTCTGGCCTTACATTTAGGTCTTTAATCCATTTTGAGCTTATTTTTGTGTATGGTGTTAGGGAGTGTTCTAAACTCATACATTTACATGGACCTGTCCATTTTTCCCAGCACCACTTATTGAAGAGGCTGTCCTTTCTCCACTGTACATTCCTGCGTCCTTTATCAAAGATAAGGTGACCATATGTGCGTGGGTTTATCTCTGGGCTTTCTATCCTGTTCCATTGATCTATATTTCTGTTTTTGTGCCAGTACCATACTGTCTTGATTACTGTAGCTTTGTAGTATAGTCTGAAGTCAGGGAGCCTGATTCCTCCAGCTCCGTTTTTCATTCTCAAGATTGCTTAGGCTATTCGGGGTCTTTTGTGTTTCCATAGAAATGTTGAAATTTTTGGTTCTAGTTCTGTGAAAAATGCCAGTGGTAGTTTCATAGGGATTGCATTGAATCTGTAGATTGCTTTGGGTAGTAGAGTCATTTTCACAATGTTGATTCGTCCAATCCAAGAACATGGTATATCTCTCCATCTATTTGTATCATCTTTAATTTCTTTCATCAGTGTCTTATAATTTTCTGCATACAGGTCTTTTGTCTCCTTAGGTAGGTTTATTCCTAGATATTTTATTCTTTTTGTTGCAATGGTAAATGGGAGTGTTTTCTTAATTTCACTTTCAGATTTTTCATCCTTAGTGTATAGGAATGCCAGAGATTTCTGTGCATTAATTTTGTATCCTGCTACTTTACCAAATTCATTGATTAGCTCTAGTAGTTTTCTGGTAGCATCTTTAGGATACTCTATGTATCATAACATGTCATCTGCAAACAGTGACAGCTTTACTTCTTCTTTTCCGATTTGGATTCCTTTTATTTCCTTTTCTTCTCTGATTGCTGTGGCTAAAACTTCCAGAACTATGTTGAATAAGAGTGGTGAGAATGGGCAACCTTGTCTTGTTCCTGATCTTAGTGGAAATGCTTTCAGTTTTTCACTATTGAGGACTATGTTGGCTGTGTGTTTGTCATATATGGCCTTTATTATGTTGAGGAAAGTTCCCTCTATGCCTACTTTCTGCAGGGTTTTTATCATAAATGGGTGTCGAATTTTGTCGAAAGCTTTCTCTGCATCTATTGAGATAATCATATGGTTTTTCTCCTTCAGTTTTTTAATATGGTGTATCACGTTGATTGATTTGCATATATTGAAGAATCCTTGCATTCCTGGAATAAACCCCACATGATCATGGTGTATGATCCTTTTAATGTGCTGTTGGATTCTCTTTGCTAGTGTTTTGTTGAGGATTTTTGCATCTATGTTCATCAGTGATATTGGCCTGTAGTTTTCTTTCTTTGTGACATCCTTGTCTGGTTTTGGTATCAGGGTGATGGTGGCCTCGTAGAATGAGTTTGGGAGTGTTCCTCCCTTTGCTATATTTTGGAAGAGTTTGAGAAGGATAGGTGTTAGCTCTTCTCTAAATGTTTGATAGAATTCGCCTGTGAAGCCATCTGGTCCTGGGCTTTTGTTTGTTGGAAGATTTTTAATCACAGTTTCAATTTCAGTGCTAGTGATTGGTCCGTTCATATTTTCTGTTTCTTCCTGATTCAGTCTTGGCATTTCTAAGAATTTTTCCATTTCTTCCAGGTTGTTCACTTTATTGGCATATAGTTGCTTGTAGTAGTCTCTCATGATCCTTTGTGTTTCTGCAGTGTCAGTTTTTACTTCTCCTTTTTCATTTTTAATTCTATTCATTTGAGTCTTCTCTCTTTTTTTCTTGATGAGTCTGGCTAATGGTTTATCAATTTTGTTTGCCTTCTCAAAGAACCAGCTTTTAGTTTTATTGATCTTTGCTATCATTTCCTTTGTTTCTTTTTCATTTATTTCTGATCTGACCTTGATGATTTCTTTCCTTCTGCTAACTTTGGGGATTTTTGTTCTTCTTTCTCTAATTGCTTTAGGTGCAAGGTTAGGTTGTTTATTTGAGATGTTTCCTGTTTCTTAAGGTAGGATTGTATTGCTATAAACTTCCCTCTTAGAACTGCTTTTACTGCATCCCATAGGTTTTGGGTCGTCATGTCTCCATTGTCATTTGTTTCTAGGTATTTTTTGATTTCCTCTTTGATTTCTTCAGTGATCACTTCGTTATTAAGTAGTATATTGTTTAGCCTCCATGTGTTTGTATATTTTACAGCTCTTTTCCTGTAATTGATATCTAATCTCATAGCGTTGTCGTTGGAAAAGATACTTGATACAATTTCAATTTTCTTAAATTTACCAAGGCTTGATTTGTGACCCAAGATATGATCTATCCTGGAGAATGTTCCATGAGCACTTGAGAAAAATGTGTATTCTGTTGTTTTGGGATGGAATGTCCTATAAATATCAATTAAGTCCATCTTGTTTAATGTATCATTTAAAGCTTGTGTTTCCTTATTTATTTTCATTTTGGATGATCAGTCCATTGGTGAAAGTGGGGTATTAAAGTCCCCTAGTATGAATGTGTTACTGTTGATTTTCCCTTTTATGGCTGTTAGTATTTGCCTTATGTATTGAGGTGCTCCTATGTTGGGTGCATAAATATTTACAATTGTTATATCTTCTTCTTGGATCGATCCCTTGATCATTATGTAGTGTCCTTCTTTGTCTCTTCTAATAGTCTTTATTTTAAAGTCTATTTTGTCTGATATGAGAATTGGTACTCCAGGTTTCTTTTGGTTTCCATTTGCAAGGAATATCTTTTTCCATGCCCTTACTTTCAGTCTGTATGTGTCTCTAGGTCTGAAGTGGGTCTCTTGTAGACAACAAATATATGGGTCTTGTTTTTGTATCCATTCAATCAGTCTGTGTCTTTTGGTGGGAGCATTTAAACCATTTACATTTAAGGTAATTATCGATATGTATGTTCCTATTCCCATTTTCTTAATTGTTTTGGGTTTGTTATTGTAGGTATTTTCCTTCTCTTGTGTTTCTTGCCTAGAGAAGTTCCTTTAGCATTTGTTGTACAGCTGGTTTGGTCGTGCTGAACTCTCTCAGCTTTTGCTTGTCTGTAAAGGTTTTAATTTCTCCATCAAATCTGAATGAGATCCTTGATGGGTAGAGTAATCTTGGTTGCAGGTTTTTCTCCTTCATCACTTAAAATATGTCCTGCCAGTCCCTTCTGGCTTGCAGAGTTTCTGCTGAAAGATTAGCTGTTAACCTTATGGGGATTCCCTTGTGTGTTATTTGTTGGTTTTCCCTGGCTACTTTTAATATGTTTCCTTTGTGTTTAATTTTTGACAGTTTGATTAATATGTGTCTTGGCATGTTTCTTCTTGGATTTATCCTGTATGGGACTCTCTGTGCTTCCTGGACTTGAGTAACTATTTCCTTTCCCATATTAGGGAAGTTTTCAACTATAACCTCTTCAAATATTTTCTCAGTCCCTTTCTTTTTCTCTTCTTCTTCTGGAACCCCTATAATTCCAATGTTGATGTGTTTAATGTTGTTCCAGAGGTCTCTGAGACTGTGCTCAGTTCTTTTCATTCTTTTTTCTTTATTCTGCTCTGCAGTAGTTATTTCCACTATTTTATCTTGAGCTCACTTATCCGTTCTTCTGCCTCAGTTATTCTGCTATTGATCCCATCCAGAGTACTTTTAATTCCATTTATTGTGTTGTTCATCGTTGTTTGTTTCATCTTTAGTTCTTCTAGGCCCTTGTTAAATGTTTCTTGCATTTTGTCCATTCTATTTCCAAGATTTTGGATCATCTTTACTATCATTATTCTGAATTCTTTTTCAGGTAGGCTGCCTATTTCTCCTTCATTTGTTAGGTCTGGTGGGTTTTTATCTTGCTCCTTCATCTGCTGTGTGTTTTTCTGTCTTCTCATTTTGCTTATCTTACTGTGTTTGGGATCTCCTTTTTGCAGGCTGCAGGTTCGTAGTTCCCATTGTTTTTGGTGTCTGTCCCCAGTGGCTAAAGTTGGTTCAGTGGGTTGTGTAGGCTTCCTGGTGGAGGGGACTAGTGCCTGTGTTCTGGTGGATGAGGCTGGATCTTGTCTTTCTGTTCGGCAGGTCCATGTCTGGTGGTGTGTTTTGGAGTGTCTGTGGCCTTATTATGATTTTAGGCAGCCTCTCTGCTAATGGGGGGTGTTGTGTTCCTGCCTTGCTAGTTGTTTGGCATAGGGTGTCCAGCACTGTAGCTTGCTGGTCGTTGAGTGAAGCTGGGTGTTGGTGTTGAGATGGAGAACTCTGGGAGATTTTTGCTGTTTGATATTATGTGAAGCTGGGAGGTCTCTTGTGGACCAGTGTCCTGAAGTTGGCTCTCCCACCTCAGAGGCACAGCACTGACTCCTGGCTGCAGCACCAAGAGCCTTTCATCCACATGGCTCAGAATAAAAGGGAGAAAAAGTAGAAAGAAAGAAAGACAATAAAATAAAGTAAGATAAAATAAAATAACGTTATTAAAATAAAAAATAATTATTAAGAAAACAAAATTTTTAAGTAAAAAACAGAACAAACAACCGACTGAGAGAACCCTAGGACAAATGGTGAAAGCAAAGCTATACAGACAAAATCTCACACAGAAGCATACACATACACACTCACAAAAAGAGAAAAAGTGGAAGAAATAATAAATCTTGCTCTCAAAGTCAACCTCCTCAATTTGGGATGATTCGTTGTCTATTCAGGTATTCCACTGATGCAAGGTACATCAAGTTGATTGTGGAGATGTAATCCACTGCTCCTGAGGCTGCTGGGAGAGTTTTCCCTTTCTCTTCTTTGTTTGCACAGCTCCTGGTGCTCAGCTTTGGAATTGGCCCCGCCTCTCCATGTAGGTCACCAGAGGGCGTCTGTTCTTCGCTCAGACAGGAAGGGGTTAAAGGTGCAGCTGCTTCGGGGGCTCTGGCTCACTCAGACCGGGGGAAGGGAGGGGCACCAAGAGCGGGGTGACCCTGCGGCGCCAGAGGCCGGCATGACGTTGCACCAGCCTGAGGCGTGCCGTGCGTTCTCCCGGGAAGTTGTCCTTGGATCCCGGGACCCTGGCAGTGGCGGGCTGCACAGGCTCCCTGGAAGGGAGGTGTGGGTAGTGACCTGTGCTCACACACAGGCTTCTTGGTGGCAGCAGCAGCAGCCTTAGCGTCTCATGCCCATCTCTGGGGTCCGTGCTGTTAGCCGCGGCTCGCGCCTGTCTCTGGAGCTCCTTTAAGCAGGGCTCTTAATCCCTTCCTCTCGCGCACCAGGAAACAAAGAGGGAAGAAAAAATCTCTTGTCTCTTCGGCAGCTCCAGACTTTTTCCCGAACTCTCTCCTGGCTAGCCGTGGTGCACTAACCCCCTGCAGGCTGTGTTCAGGCAGCCAACCCCAGTCCTCTCCCTGTGAGCCGACCGAAGCCTGAGCCTCTCGGGCTGGTGAGTACTGGTCGGCACCGATCCTCTGTGCGGGAGTCTCTCTGCTTTGCCCTCCGCACCCCTGTTGCTGTGCTCTCCTCCACGGCCCCGAAGCTCCCCCACTACGCCACCCGCAGTCTCCGCCCGCGAAGGGGCTTCTAGTGTGTGGAAACCTTTCTTCCTTCACAGCTCCCTCCCACTGGTGCAGGTCCCGTCCCTATCCTTTTGTCTCTGTTTATTCTTTTTTCTTTTGCCCTACCGAGGTACGTGGGGGGGTTTCTTGCCTTTTGGGAGGTCTGAGGTGTTCTGCCAGCGTTCAGTAGGTGTTCTGTAGGAGTTGTTCCACGTGTAGATGTATTTCTGGTGTATCTGTGGGGAGGAAGGTGATCTCCGCGTCTTACTCTTCCGCCATCTTCCCCCTCTCCCATGATTAGCTTCTTATTTTATTTCTAATCATTTTCTGTCTGTGTGGGCTACATGGGCACTGAGAGAAAAGAGGTTGAGAAAGCTTCAGGATGAATTCTGCCTATAATGTAGAGGTATGTGACTTATGAAGAGCCACATCTTGGAAAGCAAGAGAGTGGTTAACCATACCTGTATCAATTTAAATACTTTTGCCTACAAATAATAGCAAGTTTACTTAACAGTGGCATAAGCAATAAAGTCATCATCTCACATAATCAGCAGTCAGGAGGTAGCAGTTCTAGGGTTGGTTCACTGGCTTCCTGACATCAGGGCACTGGGCTCATGTCTAGACTTCCCTCTCCGGGCTACAAGGTGACAGTTGCATTTGTAAGCATCATGGCTTCATGAGAAGTAGGTATGAATTAGAGCCTTTCTTCTCAAGCATCTCTCTCCTTTTGTCAAGGAGGAAAAAAATCCGTCCAGAAATTTCTTAGCAGAATTGCCTCATGTCTCATTGTCTAGACATAATTCACAGGGTACCTTCTGGCTGCAAAGGAGTCTGACAAAGTGAATATTTGACTTTTTCACTTTTTGTTTTCGGGCAAGCAGAGTAGACAGGCGTTAAAAATGACTGTTGAATAGCTTCTAAAAGGATCTGCAGAAACATCCTTTTTCTTCTCCCCCCCCGGCCCACACTTCTTCCTTGTCTCCTCTCTCTGTGTCCTGATTTTGGGGGTTGAGAGGAATAACTCTCTAAAGGAGAGGTGCAGTGATTTCTCCATATATTCTTTTGCTTTGGTACCACCACATTATTCAACCATAGGTGGTTTAGTTTTTATCTCTCACGATGGACTCTGAGCTCCTCTAAGACAAAAAGCTTATCTTTAAAATTTTTCTTTAAATGCCTAACACTCACCATAGTATGTGGTATTATAGTAAGTGCTCAATTAAAGAAATGGCATGAAATGAAATTATAAATTAAGGAAAAACTGATTCAACACTGTTTAAAACTAAAGAAGGAACAAAAGTATTTGATAAGACATCTTGAGAAAAAATAATTATGTTGAAATAAGTAGTTTGAGAATTAAAGGTATTAGGCTGGCTTTGCCCTTCATAGCAAAGTTAAGAAACAGGTTAGGGAAGTTTTACATTCCAGAGATCACTAGAGCAAAATGGTGAAAACACACTACCCTGGTGAGATAGAGGTCTTATTGAACTTTAAAGCTCTATAACCTCAGATTATAAATTATAACTCCTCTCTTTATTATTCCTTGAAAAGAAACAAAAAGATTACAGATATTCACCTATTAACTACAAATTTTTTTTCTCCCAAGCATGTTATCTTTCACCACAAAGCATATGATGACCACAAAGTTGTAAACTGTTCTTGGAAGAAAATTGTATTTGTTCTCTTGATTATAGTAGTGATTCTGCATTTGTTTTACTCAGACCCACATTAAATATATTTTATATCACTACCTGGTATGTATATAGATAGATAAATAGATAAATAATACTGGTACTGAACTTTTATTAAAAAGTACTTTTTATTCTTTTTAGTTAATATTTGTTCTTTGAAAGGTACTGGGTCTCACGACACACAATGTGTGCTGGTATTCTTTTTCTATTTCTTTCTATTGTGTAAAATATTGATCACAATCCACTAAATTAATTTCATGATCCAGTAGTGGGTCATAGCCAGTGGTGTGACGCTAAATGTTTTAATGGTTTACTCCATCCCTGAATAAAAACCCTAATATGTAGCGTTTCCTGATTTCCATGATATAAATACACCCAGTTTGGCCAGTTTCAAGCTATCAACCTGTTGTCACTGAATGCTGAACTGGGAAGAGATGACACAATCTCTCTCTCTCTGGAGCCAACTTCACTGCACCACTGGCTTTAACCCACAGTTTGAAATAAACATAAATTTATGTTTGTTATATGTAAGTGAATTAGTTGTCTTGTTGATGCTAGGAGAATGTTGCTCTTTATGGTTGAGCAGGTATTCCTGCCAATGGGGGGAGGTTTGGTCGATGCATGATGCAGATACACAATGCACAGTGCAGGGAGAGAGGAGTCCAAAGAAGACTTTTTCATGTTTAAATTTTTCTTGTCTTGCCATAAAATACAAATTTTATTTCACAAGAGTATAAGTCTGATTTACATAGTTGAATTATATTTATCCTTTTTGTTTTAATATATTCAAGAAACTGGTAAGATATGAATGCTTCAGAAATCTGGGCAGTTCAGTATAATTTCAATATGCCTGTTATCCTTAGATAATATTTTGAATACCATATACAGTTAACCTTATTTAAAGACTAAAATGAATATCCAGAAATTTTCATAGAATTGTACTATAGCCTTTGATGCTTATTTTAAGCTATAACATTCTAAGGTGGTAAATAAGTTTCCAAACTTTTACAACTAAAATTCAAATGTTATCTTTACTTGAGAGTGTGTCAGTCTCTACCTGGCAAGTCTTCAGATACGCTTGAAGAGTATTTGTAAGGAAGCCTAGGGAGTCTTAGTCGATCCTTGAAAAGGATAACAAGGAACAGAGACTGAACTTCAAAACAAAAGGGTTGGTAAATGATATATATTTGACTTAAAAAAATTTTTTTTTTGTGAGAAACTATAAGGTGCCTATCAACCTAAATTTTATTTTTATAAAGCATTATAAAAATGACACAGATGCATGTCACACACACAAAAATAAATTTCAATAAAGTACTTTGTACTGTGAATAAGTTAAAAATATTAAGCATTTATTTACTTACCTTTTAACATAAGTAATACATAGATACATTATCATTAATAAAAAAGTTCTGACAGTATACAAACATGTACAATAAAAAGTTAAAGCCGTTTTATGGCATCACTACCCACAGTGACACTGCCTTCTCATACTTCTTTCTATGCATGTACATATACAAATACATATATATACAAATATTTAGGATTTAAGATACATGTAATGATTCACTAATTCATTTACCTATTCTTCTAACAAATATTTATTGCATGTCTACAATGTGCCAAGTACTTTTCTAGGAGCTAGAGAAATGGAAGGAAAAATGTTCCTGCTGTCATGTCCTGTCATTTGATCCTAGTAGGTAGAGACAGCAGAGTAATAAGCAAATAGGTAGGTAGATAGATAGATTTATATCTATCTATCTATCTATATATATCCTAATGTACCCCCTGCCCTGCCTTTCCCCTGTGGTAACCATACATTTGTTTTCTATGCTGTGACTCTGTTTCTGTTTTGTAAGTAATGATAACCATACATTTTTTTTCTATGCTGTGAGTCTGTTTCTGTTTTGTAAATAAGTTCATTTGTATCTTTTTTTTTTAGATTCCACATATAAGTGATATCATATTATACTTGTCTTTCTCTGACTTACTTCACTTAGTATGATAATCTCTAGGTTCATCCATTTTGCTGCAAGTGGCATTTTTCATTCTTTTTTATGACTGAGTAATATTCCATTGTATATATATACCTCATCCTCTTTATCCATTCATCTGTCAGTGGATACTTAGGTTGCTTTTATGTCTTGGCTATTATAAATAGTGCTGCTATGAACATTGGGGTGCATGTATCTTTTTGAATTAGAGTTTGCTCCAAATATATGCCCAAGGCTGGGATTGCTGGATCATATGGCAACTCTCTTTTTAGTTTTTTAAGGAACCTCCATACTGTTTTCCATAGTGGCTGCACCAATTGACATTGTCACCAACAGTACAGGAGGGTTCCCGCTTCTCCACACCCTCTCCAGCATTTATTATTTGTAGAATTTTTGATGATGGCCATTCTGACTGGTGTGAGGTGATACCTCATTGTAATTTTGATTTGCATTTCTCTAATAATGAGATGTTGGGCATTTCTTCATGTGCCTATTTGCCATCTCTATGTCTTCTTTGAAGAAATGTCTATTTAGGTCTTCTGCCCATTTCTTGATTGAGTTGTTTGTTTTTTTGATATTGAGCTGTTTGAGCTGTTTATATATTTTGGAAGTTAATCTGTTGTCAGTTGCATTGTTTGAAAATATTTTTTCCCATTCCATAGGTTGTCTTTTCATTTTGTTTATGGTTTCCTTTGCTGTGCAAAAGCTTATAAGTTTGATTAGGTCCCATTTGTTTATTCTTGCTTTTATTTCTTTTGCCTTGGGAGACTGACCTGAGAAAACATTGGTACAATTTATGTCAGAGAATGTTTTGCCTATGTTCTCTTCTTGGAGTTTTATGATGTCATGTCTTATATTTAAGTCTTTAAGCCATTTTGAATTTATTTTTGTGTATGGTGTGAGGGAGTGTTCTAACTTCATTGATTTACATGCGGCTGTCCAGCTTTCCCAACACCACTTAATGAAAAGACTGTCTTTTCTCCATTTATATTCTTGCCTCCTTTGTGGAAGATTAATTGACTGTAGCTGTGTGGGTTTATTTTTGGGCTCTCTATTCTGTTTCATTGATCTTATGTCTGTTTTTGTGCCAATACCACACTGTTTTGATTACTGTAGCTTTGTGGTATTGTCTGAAGTCTGGGAGGGTTATGCCTTCAGCTTTGTTCTTTTTCCTCAGGATTGCTTTGGCAATGCTGAGTCTTTTGTGGTTCCATATGAATTTTAGGATTATTTGTTCTAGTTCTGTGAAAAATGTCATGGATAATTTGATAGGGATCACATTAAGTCTGTAGATTACGTTGGGTAGTGTGGCCATTTAAACAATATTAATTCTTCTAGTTCAAGAACATGGGATATCTTTTTATTTCTTTGAATCACCTTCAGTTACCTTTATCAATGTTTTATAGTTCTCAGCATGTAAGTCTTTCACCTCCTTGGTCAGGTTTATTCCTACTTTTTTTTTTTTTTTTTGGACAAAATTTTTAAAGGGATTTTTTTTTTTTTTTTTACTTTCTCTTTCTGATATTTCATTGTTAGAGTAAGGAAATTCAACAGATTTCTGTACGTTAATCTTGTAACCTGCTACCTTGCTGAATTCGTTTATCTGTTCTAATAGTTTTTATGTGGAGTCTTTAGGGTTTTCTATATAGACTATTTTATCATCTTCATATAATGACAATTTTACCTCTTCCCTGCCAGTTTGGATACCTTTTATTTATTTTCTTGTCTGATTGCTGTGGCTAGGACTTCCAGTACTATATTGAATAGAAGTGGTAAGAGTGGGCATCCTTGTCTTGTTCCAGATTTTAGCAGGAAGACTTTCAGCTTTTCCCTATTGAGTATTATGTTGGTGTGCGTTTGTCATAAATAGCTTTTATTATATTGAGATACGTTTTCTCTATACCCACTTTGGTGAGAGTTTTTATTGTGAATGGATGCTGAATTTTATCAAATGCTTTTTCTGCATCTATTGAGGTGATCATGTGGTTTTTGTCTTTTCTTTTGTTGCTGTGGTGTATCACATTGATTGATTTGTGTGTTGAACCATCCTTGTGACCCTAGGATGAATCCAACTTGATCATGGTATATAATCCTTTTATGTGTTGTTGCATTCAGTTTGCTAATATTTTGTTGAGGATTTTTGCATTTGTGTTCATCAAAGATACTGGCCTGTAATTTTCTTTTTTGGTAGTATCTTTGTCTGGTTTTGGTATTAGGTTAATGGCATCTTCATAGAATGACTTTGAGCGTCTTCCCTCCTCTGCAGTCTTTTGGAAGAGTTTGAAAAGAATTGGTATAAGTTCTTCTTTGTATGTTTGGTAGAATTCCTCAATGAAACCATCTGGTCCTGGACTTTTGTTTGTAAAGTTTTTTCTTTATTACAGATTCTATTTCAAGTCTAGTGATAATTGTTCAAATTATCTGTTTCTTCTTGATTCAGTTTTCATGGGCCTTATATTTCTAGAAACTTGTCCACTACTTCTAGGTTGTCCAGTTTATTGGCATATAATTGTTCATAGTATTCTCTTATGGGTTTTTTTTTTTGTATTTCTGTGGTATTGGTTTTTATTTCTCCTCTTTCATTTCTTTTTTTGTTTATTTGGTCCTCTCTCTTTTCTTCTTGGTGAGTGGCCAGAGGTTTGTCGATTTTGTTTATCCTTTCAAAAACCCAGCTCTTGGTTTTATTGATTTTTTTCTAATTTTTTTGAATCTCTATTTTATTTATTTCCTCTCTGATGTTTATTATTTCCTTCTTTATGCTGACTTTAGGTTTTGTTTGTTTTTGTTTTTCTAATTCTTTTAGGTGGTAGGTTAGGTTGTTTATTTGAGATTTTTCTTGCTTTATGAGGAAGGCCTATGTTGCTATGAACTTCCCCCTTAGGACTGCTTTTGCTGCATCCCATGTGTTTCATATGTTTGTGTTTTCATTGTCATTTGTCTCAAGGTATTTTTAAATTTCCTCTTTGATTTCATTGTTGACCCATTGGTTTTTTAGTAGCATGTTGCTTAGTCTCCATGTAATCATTTTCTTCTCATTTCTCTTTGTGTGGTTGATCTCTAGTTTCCTGTTGTTGTGGTCAGAAAAGATGCTTGAAATAATTTCCGTCCTCTTAAATTTGTTGAGGCTTTTTTTGTGAAGGGACACTGTTCTATATGAAGCAGCCAGGGAAGACCTTGTTAACATAACATTTGAGCAGACATTTGAAGGATGAGAGAGGAACCAATGCAGTTATTCTGGAGAAATAGTGTTCCAGGCAGAGGGAACAGCAAGTAAAAAGCCCAAGGGAGGAGCTTGCCTGCCTTTTTCAAGGAACACTGCAGACACCAGTATGGATGAAACAAAGTGTCAAGATCAGAAGCAGGGAGATCAGTTAGGAAGCTGATCTAGATGAGAGATGATGGTTTAGATCAGAGAGGAGCAGTAGAAGAAATGGTTAAACTCTCAATATTATTTTTAAAGTATTGCTAGCAGAACTTATTGACAGATTCAGTGGGAGTGTGAAGGAAAGAAGAAAGCCAAGTGTAATTCAAAGATTTTTGGCCTGAAGCAATGGGAAAATGGAGTTGTCATTTAGTGAACTGGATACGACTGCTGAAAGAATAGAATTGAGGTGGAAGTTGTTTAGTTTTGGACAGGTTGAGTGTGACCTTCCTTTTAAAAATTCAAGTGTGGAGGCTATATTATCAGTGGATAGATAATTCTGGGTTTCTGAGGACAAATCTGGGTTAAAGATAAATCCCTGAGTTATTAACATATAGATAGTAAGTCTGAGTGAGATCACTTAGGGAGCAGAAATGTTGAAAAGAAGTACAGAGACTGAACCTAGGAATATTCCAAAGGAGTTTGGGAAGGTAAGGAGGACCAGCAAGATGACCTAATAAGGAAGAAGTACAGTGTTGCTCTCTTACTTAGCAATGTATCTTGGAGCTCTCTCCATTGTTAACATATATAGATTTACTAAATTTGTTTAATGCAGGACAAAGTATTCCTTGGAATGGATGTACCATATTCTATTTTGCTTCTGCTATATTGATGGTATTTGTTTTCTAATTTTCTCCTCTAACTATAATTTTTATCTAGTTCCATAGTCTATCTGGATTATTTTTGTTTATTTGCAAAATGGTTTTGATTTTATATTTTTCTGAATGCTATTTATTGAATAATCCATGCTTTCACACATTGATAGGAAATGACACCTTTCTCAGATAGTGCATTTTTAGGTTCTCTTCTTTTCCCTTAATCTGTTGGTTCCTGTGATAATACTATACTGTTAAAATTACTGTAGTTAATTTCAACCTTTGAAATCCAGTAGAGCAAGTTCCCCAAAGTTCTTATTTTTCAGAATTTTCTTAGATAACCTCATTCATTTTTCTTTTATATGAGTTTTACTTATTTATTTACTTTAAAAAGAGTGACCATTTTACTTCATTGGTCTGTGTAAGACATACAGATGAAATTTTATATTTTTTAGAGATCAGACATAGGGTTATTGAGTGAGTTTCCCCAAAGAAGAGATTTCAGTCACGAAGGGCTCGCTGACTGCAGCTCATTTATTGTCTGGGCTCAGCAATGGAAGCCAGGATATTCAGTGCACGTATGGTGAACAATGCCAGATAGGAAAGTCGAACAATAAGGCTTTTGTTTCATATTTTGATAGAGTTCTTTCTAATATTTCTAGTGTAGATGTGAAAAGGGTAGACCATCTTTTAGAGAAGGAGATAGTTAATATTTAAAACTCTTATTTAATATTAACAATTAGGAAGCATTTTAAAATTTGATGATGAAATATTTTATTTATCCAGAGTTCTTGGCAAGAGGAAAATTGAAATATTAATCACATCAACAATTTAATAAGGCTTAGGTAGAAAAGTTTACTTGAGTCTTTCATTTGGGATTAAAGTATATGTGGTTTACAGTGCAAATTCCTAGAAAAGTTGCAAAATGTTTTATGCTTAAAAAGAGTGATTTTTTTTTTTTTTTTTTTTTTTTTGGTACGCGGGCCTCTCACTGTTGTGGCCTCTCCCGTTGTGGAGCACAGGCTCCGGACGCGCAGGCTCAGCGGCCATGGCTCACGGGCCCAGCCGCTCCACGGCATGTGGGATCTTCCCGGACCGGGGCACGAACCCGTGTCCCTTGCATCAGCAGGTGGACTCTCAACCACTGCGCCACCAGGGAAGCCCAAAAAAGAGTGATTTTTAAATTATCTCATTTTCTTTATAATGTTTAGATCATAATAAACATTGCTGACCAGATTTAAAGTAAAAGCTGATTTTGATAATTTGTGTGTCAAATGAGTTTTAGAGTCAGATTGTTAAAGTCCATTTAAAAAAAAAAAAAAGCCTGTTGGGATTTTTATTGACATGCATTGAACTTAAAGATCATTATGGGAATAAATTATGTCTTTGATATTTTTTTCTCTTTGTAACATAAATTATCTTTTCATTTATTTGGTTGTTGTTTCAGATATTTGTGTTAATCTTGCCCAGTTTTAGTTTGGTTTATTCCTAAGGATTTTGTTGGGGTTTTTTTTCTTCATATAAGAAATATTTATTGGGTGCCTGACACATGCTAGTCACTATTCTAGGGACCAGGGATACAAGATTGATCAAAACAAAGTCCCTGCCCTCATTAAGTTTATACTCTGATAGAAGGCATCAGGGAATAGAAAAACAAATAAATAGATACATAATGTCAGGTTATAAACAGGAGAAAAACTAAACAGGGAGAGGAGTGTCAGATATGTGAAGAGTAAAGCAAAATCTCTCAAAAATCACTTTATAGGGCTTCCCTGGTGGCGCAGTGGTTGAGAGTCCCCCTGCTGGTGCAGGGGACACGAGTTCATGCCCTGGTCCGGGAAGATCCCACATGCCGCGCAGCGGCTGGGCCCGTGAGCCATGGCCGCTGAGCCTGCGCGTCTGGAGCCTGTGCTCCGCAATGGGAGAGGCCACAGCAGTGAGAGGCCCGCATACCGCAAAAAAAAAAAAAAATCACTTTATATATTTTTCCCTATCTTTTTTTTCCTATCTTTCAATAATAGTCATTGTAGTTTTAAATAAGATAGTCTAAAACCCTCTATATACAAAGGTATAATGTAAGTTGAGATTATTAATTTAGGTGACAAAAATTTGTCTCTAACAACTTAATACCTGTTTATTTTTCTAGATAAAATTATATGTCAGATTTCATTTAGGTCTAAAGAAATTTTAAAAGTGTGTATTTTCAAAGTAGAGTGAGGACATGTAGATAATCTTGATTCATCTGTGTAATTCTGTTGATTCAGTTCAACAAAGTTCTGTAGTAGGCAGTAGAGGATGTATGATAAGTGAGATACTCTCTTTCCCCTTAGGGAGCTCACGACATAGTGAGGAATTCACAAGCAATTACGTAGAACTTTCATGCATGTCTCAGAGTGATATATTCATGACCTATAGATCTTAATCAACTACAGATATGAATTATTGAAAAGATGAATGAAAGAAGTAATGAGTGATGGATGTATAAACCAAATGCTATTAAGACTAGAAGAGAGAGAAATCTTTCGTAACTAAGGGATAAAGGAAAGCTTTCTAAAAAAGGTGACATTTGGTCTTCATTTAGAAAGATGAACAAAGAAATTAGGGCCAGATTATGAGAGCCATGAATGCTATACTGAGGTCTCAGAATATTATTCAGTGGAAAGCAAAGTATACTTTGTTCCATTAAAATATTTGAGTGTTTAATGCAAAAGAGTTGCATACATTCATTTACATTTCTGAAAAGTAGTAATTTTTCACATAATAGAAGATAGACTGGCATGGAGCTAGATCAGAGACAGGGAGCCTGGTTAGGGAGTAGTTATACGAGTCCAAAGCAAGGATACTTTAGATAAGAACACTAGGAGGAGACAACAATTTACCAGGCCTTTTCAGAGATAAAACCAACTAACATGGTAACCAATGGTAGGGAAGTGTGGTAGGGTCAGGGTAAGGGTGGCGGTGAAGGCTAAAGATGATGGCAAGGTTTTAGGTTGGTTGACTACATAATGATACATCATTTTGGGGAGGATCAGATTTGTGGGCTTAGGAAATGAGTTTATTTTTGCATATTTTTCATTTTAGAAATGTTCAGCAAATAGTTTAAAATTCTTATGTCAAAATCCAGAAAGAAGTTCAGACTGAAATAATGTTGGAATTAAATTTAAAGAAGTAGATGTAATTGCCCAGAAACTGGAGTGAGGCATCTACAAGCCAAGGATTGCCAGCAACCACCAGAAGCTAGGAAGAGGCTAGCAGAGATTCTTTCCTAGAGCATTTGGAGGGAGCATGATCCAACTGATACCTTGATTTCAGACCTCTAGCCTCCAGAACCGTGAGAGAATACATTTCTGTTGTTTTCAGCTACCCAGTGTGTGGCCATTTGTTATGGCAGCCCTCAGAATGTATTACAGGGATCATCAGTACATATTGAGATATGGACAAGATTGTTTAGGGAAAGAGTATAGATAGGGCAAGAGTTCAGACTAATTTTAGGCAATTTAGATAGACTTAACTATGCCCAAATTTTACTTTAAATAGCAGTAAGACCAGGCAAATGTGATACTTGGTTACCATACAAAATTTTTAGTACCCATTACATTCTACCTAGCCGCTTCATACTTTTGTTTACCAGATGAAGGCATGTGAGTTTATGAGCCTTTATTCAAAGAAGTATAAAAGGGGCTTGGGGAGTGAGAGGATTAAGCCTTAAGAACATTTAATAGACAGAAAATAATTAGCTATCAAGGGGCTATGAAGAGCATTAGGCCACAAATAAGAGAGAATGATACCATGGAAGCCAGATGAAGAGAATGTTTTAAGGAGGGAGTATCAAAAACTCTCGAAAATCTACAGTAAGAAAAATACCCATTGGGTTTGGTCTCAGATGCTGGTGATGATGGAAATAAGAGCTGTTTGAGTGACCTATGTAGATCTTTTCAGAAAGATACTGTTACTCTTAATATAGAGGAAGGACAAGAAGGCAAAAAGAAAGGGAAAAAGAATTTTTTAGCAGGTATTACATTTACCCAGTCAAGAGCTAATGAAGATTGAAAACGAAAAGGAGATATAATTAAGAGGATGCGTATATAAGAACTTGGAGACTAAAGGAGAGAAGAATAAAAGGTTGTTCTAAAATTCAAACTTGTTTAATTAAGTGGATAATATTATTAACACAAGAAGGAAGAACTAGTAGAACATCTACATTTACAAGAGTAATGCATTTCTAAAGCCAGAAAAGACTAAGAAACTGGGCATATATGCAGAGAAAACCATAATTCAAAAAGACACATGCACCCCAATGTTCATTGCAGCAGTATTTACAGTAGCCAGGTTATGGAAGCAATTTAAATGCCCATCGACAGACAAATGGATAAAGAAGATGTGGTACATATATGCAATGGAATATTACTCAGCCATAAAAAGGAATGAAATTGGGTCATTTGTAGAGACGTGAGTGGACCTAGAGACTGTCATACAGAGTGAAGTAAGTCAGAAGGAGAAAAACAAATATCGTATATTAACGCATATATGTGGAATCTAGAAAAATGGTACAGATGAACCCATTTTCAAGGCAGAAATAGAGACATAGATGTAGAGAATAAACGAATGGACATCAAGTGGGGAATGCCGGGCAGGAGGGTGGTGGGATGAATTGGGAGATTGGGATTGACATATATACACTAATATATATGAAATAGATAACCAATAAAAACAAATCATATCTCATGTAAAAAAAAAAAGACTAAGAAATGAAATAGAAGAAAAAAACAAGAGGCTTCATCTACTCCAAAATTATCATTTAAAGATAGCATGAAAGTGCTCATAAAGGAAAGCAACTTAATTCGCTGATAAGGAAGTTTAATGCCCAGTTTAACTAGATTTCAATATAAGTATATGAATACAGTTAAATAGGAGACCGAGACTTAACAATAGAAATGGTGAACACAGTGACTTTGATTCAGGACGTAGAAGGGAGCCTCATTCTTCACTGCAGTCAGAATGAAGCTGGTGAAATAGATTCTAAAGATTATATTGAATCAGTATATGAAAGGCTTTGTTTGAGGGTGTCTCTCTGTATCAGTTTTTTGCACTTGTTCTCTTACAAGCTGAACACCTGTGAGGCTACTGTGACCTCAGTCAAAGAGGAAACTGTGATGCAGACTCAGAAAACTTCAAGGTGGTTACACAATCATTGGGTTGTCCAGAGGAGTGAGTCTCTAATGTGGTTTCACACAGCCCTGAGCCAAGGCTGGCAGTTGCTGTAAACTGCCCTAGGACCTTAAAGTTCATGGGTGTTTTGGATAGAGATTTGGGGAGCCATGTGCATGGAGTAAGACTGCCCTTCAGCTGTCCTTCACACTGTTATGTAGGGTTGAAGGGAGAACTTTCTTAACACACAGGTTAAGGGCACCCTTCGATAGGCCTTCACTGTGGTGGCAAAGGTAAGTTTTATGAGCCCTAAGGAAGACAGTAACCCTCCTCCCTACCTCTTCACCTTCATCAACACAAGTTAGGGAACATGCTTGCCATCTTTCAGCCTCCATTTCTCCAGTGACAGCCCTGTGTGCTCAGTATGTGACTGCTCCCCTGCTGGTTCCATGCTATATCATCTGAAATCAAGAGGAATGCCAGGAGTCCTGTGAAGATGTGTCTGCATCTTCCCTTTATCAACTGTCAAGCCCAGAACTCTGTATTCCCCTGAAAAATTCCTTCCTCCGCCCCTACCACAACACTCACAGCTTCACCGCTATCTCTCTAAGGATGGTAAAGACCAAATCCCATCGTGCCTTTGATCCCCATTCATGTCAGCCCTCACCAGAAACCCTGGCCTCACGATTCATTCCTGATTTCTGGGATTCTCATCAAATGTATCTCTATATGTCCTTTGTTCTGACTAGTCTTCTACCTCTCCTCAATTCCAAAATGTTCTGGAATTTGGTCATTCATTACTAAAAGTGTCTTTATCTGCAGCCTATTCTCTGAAAATTCCTTTAATGTCTAATCAAAACTTAGCTCTTTGCTGAGGAAGCATACTTCCCATCCTCATCGAGCAGTGCATTTTTCTGTCTCAGTTCCCTTGTATGAGGTAATTAGCCTCTCGATTGCTACTTCAAGACTGTATGCATCATCTAATGCTGTTTCAGAAATCACCACAAAACTGAATGGCTTAGAGACAGAATAAATTTTATTATCTCTTACAGTTTCTATAGGTCAACAATTTGAGAGTAACTTTGACATGGATTTCTTAGATTTTTTTTTTTCCTGGAAATAATATACCCCTTCCATTGTAATATATTTTCCAGAAATACTCGTCCCATTTCAATCTAATGATAAGTTATAATTTTTCTCAGTCAGTTTTTTTTTAGATTATTATTGGCAGAGGAAATTTCTACTGTTTTCAGACAAGTAGACCTGCTTTTTTCCTGGCGACATAAGGTGAATTGCAGAGCAATGATGGCGCACTAATTATACTTTTCATTACAAATGCATTGCTTGTTTCTTAAGTGGGATTCTTTTCATGTTCTGTAGTAAGTTGACTTTCATCTCTTCTTTCCCCCTAGTAGAAGTTTATTTTGTAGGTATTTGGTTGGGATATTATAAGTTGAGAAATTGCTGGCTAATCATTTTAAATGGTAAAATGTTCTGGTATTATGTTTTTGGAGATAAACTGTATCCTGTTGGAAGCACTTTGTTTG